>NC_048896.1:75709160-75758778 GCF_011077185.1 Oxyura jamaicensis | reverse complement strand
CTTCCCTTCCCTTCCCTTCCCTTCCCTTCCCTTCCCTTCCCTTCCCTCAGTAAAATAAATGAGAAAACACAAACTGTCAAAATTAGGAAACTGCTGGGGGTCAATGCTTGTCCAGACAATATGGACAAGATGGAAAGGTTCCTATAATTATTTTTTTTCTTTTTTTTTTTTTTTTTTTTTTTCAAATCAGGCAATAATTAATCACTGTTTTGAACCAAACTTATTTCCATAGATACATGATGAATAATAGTCTTAAATGAACTGTCTGGAGGTAGAGAAACAATTATATATATATATATATATATATATATATAGTCAAATTCAGACTGTTCAGAAGAGGTGTTAAGCACCTTTCAATAGCTCTTAACTTTTATCATGAACAGTAGACAGTCTGTGTTAAAAGGATTGCATGGGAAAGAATATAATGTATATCAATATCCACATCTTGTTTTTCACCAAGCCTTCTTGTGAACTAAATACAATGAAAAATTAAAGGAGAAAACAAACAAACAAACAAACAAGCAAAAACCGCACACACAACAAAACATAGATTGAAGATATGTTGATATGCATTCTACTTTTTTGTTTATTTGAGAGTTCGGAAGTTTTTGTTACAATGGAGTCATACCTGCATCTGCACATATGGTCTTTTTATTTTCAGGCTATCAGAAAATAGACATATGAAGATACAGAAAACAGATATGAAACAAATATTTTGCAAGACAATTGTTCAATGTATACTTGGATTATACTGCACCACAAGGCAGGAGTACTGGCATAAACACAACCTGTTTGCACTGAGCATTTTGTTTGTATCACAGTAACAGTGAAGAACGAGGGGGAGGAAATGCTCCAGTTGCCAGAGTTGAATTTCCCCTGCGGCCTACGGAGAGGTCCATGGTGGAGTAGGCTGTCACCCTGCAGCCCATGGTGTACAATTGTGGAGCAGATCTTCACACTACAGCCTGTGGAGGAGCCCAAGGTGGAGCAGGTTAATCTGGCGTGAAGGAGGCTGTGGCCTATGGATAGCGCCTCCCAACGTGGTCCAGACCTGTAGCCCATGGAGTGAAAAGCATGCCCATGGAGTGAAAGCAGGGGATCTGGGGAGAGCTGCCACCCATGGGAGACCCATGTTGGAGAATTTTGCTCCTGATGGATGGACCCCGTGGTACAGTCCCATATTTGGAGCAGTTCTTGAAGAGTTGCTGTGTGTGTGAATCCCACAGAGGATCAGGTCAGAAAAGACAGCATCACGTGGGAGGGACCCCACACCGGAGCAGGGGAAGAGACAGACCATGAAGGACAGGCAGAGACAAAGCTTTATGGACTGATCACAGTCCCCATTCCCCGTTCTGCTGCATCACTCAGGGAGAGGAGGTAGAAAAGGGTGGAAGAGGGCGAAAGTGGTTTAGTTTGTTTTTAGTTTCTCACTGCTCTAGTTTGTTAGCAATAGGTAATAAACCACATTAATCTCCCTAGGCTGTCTGTTTGGCCCATGATGATGATTGTTGAGTGATCTCCCTGTCCTTATTTCAGCCCTTGAGCCCTTTTCATCATATTTTCTCTCCCTTTCCCTTTGAGGAGGGAGAGTGAGAGTGTGGTTGTGGTGGAGCTCAGCTACCCAGCTGGGTAAAACCACCATAAGAATACAGCTTTAAAATTAAATTCAAGGTGCTTTTGCTATGGAATTTAACTGTTAATTACAGAAGCTCTAAGTCTTAATATAATTGGGCAAACCTCTTCCCTAAGACACTGCAATTCAACTCGTGTTTATGTTGCACATTTAATAGGATTTTTCTGAAAGAAAGATATATGTAATTCATGAAAAACATTCAACAGTAGCCTAAGAGGCCTAAGAAAAAGAAAGAAAGGATAAGAAAAAGAAAAAATACACAGTGACAGTATTCACACATTTAAACTTACTTTGTTTTTTGGGGGGAGGCATGCACTTAGCAATCAAAATTTCTCATTGGGAAATAACTGAAATAGCAGGTCACAGAAACAGCTTAAGACAATGAAGTATGAGACAGCTAATTTGGGAACTTCTTGTATAACGATCACGGAACAGCAAGTGAAATGTTGTCTGTTCAACATAAGAATAGTTATTAAAAAAAAACAGATTTCTTAATCCAACTGTTCAGTTTATAATATTCAGAACTTTGTAGAGCTTTTGCAGAGCATCTGAAAGAAACAGTACTTGTTTAAATTGTAGTAATTTACATTACGTAGGATCAAAAGTCAGGTTAGAATAAGATATGTAAGGGGGAATTGGAGAGTTTCAGCATTCCCAGAAGAAAGTAAATATTTCTGGCCTAAGAAGTGCCAAAAACAGTAGGTACTTAGGTACCTAAGAAGGTACTGTAGGAGAATACCACGTGGCTGTTCCACTCTATCACTCTTTGCTAGTGGTCATTGCCAGAGTCAGCATAAAGAAACCTTTCACTAGATTAACTTTTCACCTGACAGTGTACAGCTGGTCTTCAGTTTTTACACTCATCTTTATTAAGGCCATGTGTGAGTAACAGGTGAGTTAAGATAGCAACCAGTCCATAAACGATGTTACAGGTAGAAGAAAGTGCTATATCTGTGTACTCGGGCACTTAAAGAGAAACACAGAGATGATGATGTTTTCACTCCTTATTCCATGCTGTGTTGAAATCAAATGTACCTGTGAATTCCTTTTCGCATCATTTAGATAAAGATACAAAGACAAATATTTGTGCATTCACAGGGAAAAATATAAAATAAAAACAAAAGACAAGTTTTAAAAGTAAGCAATATATATATATATATTTCATGTTGGAGCTATTTTTGTCTTGTAACACAGAACAAGAGTTTGTACTACTTACTTTTTTTCTTTAAAAAATAAACTGTATCTCAGCAACAGCACATGTACCATGGGTTGTTACAGGTGCTATGTCCCTTCTCCCTTATTTTTTTCTCTTAGAGTAAATAAGCACTTAGGGCATCATAGAGTGAACCATTTGACATCTCTGTAGCTCTTTTGTTTCTATTTTCATCCCAAGAGATTTGGGGGGGATTCTTAATGAGAAAATAAATAATTTCAACTTTAAAAAAAAGGGGGGAGGGGACATCTTTTTTATTTAGATTTTGGCATTCTACCAAAAAAAAGAAAAAAGAAAAACAACAACAACAACAACAACAACAAAACTTACATTTAAAACTTAAAACTCAGTTTCCTCAGTTTGGGCTTCTTGGACAAACTTCCACACTGTCTTTCATAATGTTCAGAATCTCTAAGAGAAAAGGTGAAAAAAATTATTAATACAAAAAGTAAAACAAAATTTAAATATATATATACTATTCAAATTATTAAAATATACATAAAATTAGTATTAACCCAAAATGCATTCATAACTAATTGGTAATTATACACTATTATGTGAGCAAAGAATTATTAAACAAGTATGCTGTCACTTTTTTACAGAGATTTCTATGTGTTTTTGCTCAGAATTTGCTCAGAATTTCTCTGAGTCAAATTTTGCAAGTGACATCAGATGTCTCTAAAAAAGGACTTAAAACATCAAACAGTATTAGTAATTGCCACAGACTTTTTCAAAAATAGCATTTTTTGTGGTGAAAAAAAAAAATGAGTTCCAGGAGAAAAAGAATGATGATTTGTTAACTGTAACTACATTCCAAATTTTTCAGTGTAGATATATTTAAATATCAGCAGGCTTCAGGCACAAATAGAAAATATTGTTATTTAGTTGACTCAAAGACATTTTCTTTTTCCCCCTAAGGTCATCATATTGATTCTGGCAAAAGACTGTAAATATTAAATCCTCCAGTCAATAAGCTTAATACTGACCTAAAAAAAAGTCAATATATGCTTACTTGCTGCAAAATAGCAACAGAACTTACCTTGGTATACTCTGTAGAACAGTGTCTTTGTGTCTTAAAGGAGTGGAAATATTCTTTGCTGGGAAAAAAAAAATGGGGGGGGGGGGGAGGGGTTAAACACTTTCAAAACTTTGAATGAACAACATTCCTTATTAGCGAGTGCATTTCTGCAATTAGAATTGTAAGATATGAGATGAATATTAGCAATTCCAACAAAGTTGGATGTTTTAAGCAACTTCCTTTGAAGAACTGGTCACACAGAGGACTTTTTTTTTTTAAAAAAAAAAAAAAAAAAAAAGAAAAAAAACAAAAAAAAAAAAAATTAAAAAAAAAAGGGAAAAAAAAAAAAAAGAAGTGTGAAAGTGCGAAACAAACAAACAAACAAAAATAAAAAAGCTTTAATCTTTCTGAAGGTATACATCTCAGGCAACCTTAAACATTAAACATTTGCTGTCAATTCTCCTCTCAAGATACAAAGAAAAATAAAATAAAATCAAGCGAGACATACCCGAATGCAATTCCAAGATCTGTTCAGAAAGTGTAATATGGAAATTTAAATTCAGAACGATGAAACAGAACATTTGGTGCTTAAATAAATGAGAGTCAGAAAGGAATTAAAGAGGGTTGAAAGATGTCTTCAGCAGAAGGATTTGATGCAGTCTCAAAAATTTGCACTTTTCATATTCCAAATGAAAGTATTTGTTTTAGGACTTGACTGTCTGTAGGAAGATTTTTTCCTTCAGTGGACATTTGACTGGAAGTCATCAGTGTGTTTATTTAATTTAGTGGTCTGATTTTGCTCATTTCTCTTTAAAATCATTCAGAGATGGGGGAGGATCAGGAAAATGATCAAAGGTATACTAATCTTGGGATGACTAGATGTAGGTATGATTGTATGTTATCAGTATCTAATTTACATCTTTGAGTGTCACTGCTTTACCACAAAATGATGTGGAAAGAACTCTCTCTCAATCTACTTTCTTATATATGTTCAGTCAAACAATGTCTTATCACAGCCATGGTTCATGCCTTTCCAAGGCCTCAGTTAATGAATTGCTCGTTCAATTAAACACTTGAAGGCTAATGTATTATTTTCCTTTTTGCACTGTCATAAAGAACAATATGCATTATGATTCCAGAATTTATAAAGTTCAGATGCTCCACCATATGGGTAGCACAGAATATTCATTGATGGTAAAAACTATTTGCTACATAATTGTCCCCAACAGAATGTGTTTAACACTATGCGGGACAAACTATTTGTAGGGAGTAATTCACTGGATGTAGCCAACCTTCACTTGTACAAACAGAAGTGGGAAGAACATCTAACAGAAAGGGTTAATAAAGGTCAAATACATTTTGAAAACTGTCCATCCAGTAGGAAATAGGTGTGTGTGGGGGGGTTCATCTCAATATTGACATGTCTGATAGACATTGTTAGCTGGTAAGATCAAGCACAGGTTATCCACACTCAGAAAGATTAACATACTGAACCATATGACAATTGTTTTGAAATATCTTAATTTAGTCTCTAAGCTGCAGTATTTCTGTAATGTTAGCAGAAGTAGTTAAGTAGTTCCTAGGATATAAAATTGGGGACTGAAAAGCTAGCACATTCAACAAAAAGAAACCAAGACAAAAAGATAAACATGAAAGAATACCTCAATGTGTATATCTCATATGTCTTATTACATAATGAGTTGAATCTAGCTAATATACATACTAAGTATCTCAAATTGTAGTACATATGTGCCAATACACAAATGTTTAAAAAAAAAAAAAAAAAAAAAAAAGTTTTAATTTGTTAATATAAATTTGGGGCTGTATATGCTCAGATACACCTATATTACAGAATTACTGAACAGTTGAGATTGGAATATACTTTAGGAGATCACCTATTCAAACCACCCTGCTCAAAGAAAGGAAAACTCAAGCAGGTTCTTCAGAGGCATGTCCAGTCAGCTTTTGCATCATAGAATGGTTTGAGTTGTAATGGTCCTTAAAGATCATCTAGTTCTAACCCTTCTGACATGGGCAGGGACACTTTCCATCAGACCAGGTTGCTCAAAGCCCCATTTAGCATAACCTTAAACACTTTGTGGATGGGGCATCCCCAACTTCTTTAGCCAATTTCTTACTGTATTTAATTGCTGTCATAGTTAAAAAAATAAAATAAAATACAATAAAAAAAAAAAAGGTGTTTGTGTTTGTTTTTGTTTTTAAATGTTTAAATTTAAACATCACCAGCCTGTCCAAGAATATGAAATTATCCAATGCAGGTTCAGGAATTTGCAGTTCCCCTTAATGAACTTCATGAGATTCCTGTTATGTTAGGAACAGATATAGTACCAAAGATTAAAAACAGGTCAGTCAAGGCAAATTTTACTCAATGGTAAATTTGCTTATTCACTAAAACATTTTGAAACAACAGATTATAGTTTCCCTGTTTTTCATGTCTGCCAAAATTTAATAATCATTATTTACTTTCCTAAAGAGTGGCATTTACTTTACTAATGGCATAAATATTAACCGGAAGCTACCATGATTGCTTATAGAGTTATTGTTTTGTTTTGTTTTGTTTTAATAATTTAAAAGAATCAAGTTGAGCTGTGGCATGATACTGAAATTAGAAGTAATTTTAAATCCAAAATTCTTTAATAAAATGATTTATTAAGATATTAATCAGAATTTTTATTTAAAATAATTATATTTTAAAATTAATTACAGTTTGTGTCTTGTTTTGGTTTTGGTTGGTTTTAATTACACATAGAATTTATTACATTATTAACAGAAATACAAAAAGAGTCTGTGTCCCAAAGCTATGTTCCTTCTTCTCATAGGAAGATAAGATAATATCCTTACTATATAAACATACCACCCAATTAAGAAATTTCACTTTCACAGAATCACAGTCAAAGAATGATTGAGGTTGGAAGGGACCCCTGGACATCATCTAGCCCAAATCAGCTGTCAAGAAGGTCACCTAGTGCACCTTGCACAAGATCTCATTCAGATGGGTTTTGAATATCTTCGGCGAAGGATACTCCACATCCTCTCTGGGCAACTTGTTCCAGTGCTGTGTCACCCTCATAGTAAAGAAGTGCCTTTTTTGGCACTTAATTCTGTAAACAGGTAAGGAAAGCTGTTCATTTTCTCGTACTTGCTCACAGATTTTAAGGGATGAATCTACAGCTTCCTGAGTGAATAAGAACAGCTTCAGGAGAGTTCTAGTTCCTGTTGTTCTTCCAGGAACTATTTAAGTATAGAATAATAGAATTCAGAATAAGATACTCCAGTAGTATATCTAATTCCTTCCCCTGCTGTAAGGTCAGTTGAAAATACTGATACTATCCATTACAGTCTGGGTAACTTCTACAGTACAATGTGGTCTTCACTGTTACCTTTTCTTTCCCAGTCTGCCAGCAGAAGTTATGTGGCAAGCAGGAGTAAAATGGTTGTGGAATAGCATTCTACGTGAATGAAAATCTAAGTAAAAAGGAGCTTAGCATAAAGAAGAACTGACTGTACTTCTGTTTACTGGTACTGAATAATAAAAGCATAATCAAACAATAATCAAGTAACAGCCCTGCAGGAAGCTATTTTAAAATGCATATGTAGAATAATGTCCTTTCCTTTTTCAGGTTATGCAGTACTATCATAGTTACCTTCTTTATAAACTTTAACTTCTTTTCACTGCTGACTCCTTGAGAGAGTAAGATTTCCCAGAATGCTTAGTCTGTTAACAGAAAATATCATAGGCTGCTAACTGAGCTTACAGAGCTCACGTTTCATTACAGCCTGTAAGGATTGCACACTCGCTGGGGAAAAATAAAAAATAAATAAAAATAAATAAAAAATAAAAGTAAAGCTTGAAAGAAATCCCTCAGATGAAATTAATTCAAAATAAATTATAAAAAAAAAAAATAGACAAAATGATATCTGTTTGCAGACTTGTTACGTACACTGTGTTAAATGTCATTATTACTTTCATAGTGATGCATTCATCCATTTTCACAGGTCAAACTATGTAAGCTTAACCTCTTAAGAAAGACTGCTATAGTTTTCCCTATGATTATTCCTCAAAGTGATCAGAGGTTGCCTTAATTTTTGCCAGTCTTTTCAATTCTTTGGTCCTATTTCGTATGGAGAACAATGAAACTTGATATGTTTTATTTCTATTTCTTTTCTATGAACAGTTAGCATAGATTAAATAAGTATGTCAGTATTTAAATTATATCTTTCCAAGTAATTATAAAAATGATTAATCAGGATAAGCAAAAGAGAAAGTTCTGGGAGGCAGTTAGCAGACTTCTAATGAAATATATATTTGAAAATATATATATATTTCCTGTGAATAAGTATTAATGCAGAGAACTGCATAGTCTAAGTAAGGGAATTTCTGTAGATATAGATAGGATAAAAGAGAATATAGACAGCAAAATACATTACTATACATAGTAAAAAAATGTTATCATA
The DNA here is from genome assembly GCF_011077185.1 of Oxyura jamaicensis. Classification (NCBI taxonomy): domain Eukaryota; kingdom Metazoa; phylum Chordata; class Aves; order Anseriformes; family Anatidae; genus Oxyura; species Oxyura jamaicensis. The sequence goes on along the minus strand of NC_048896.1, from coordinate 75,750,438 downwards.
GGAAGAAGTGCATTTCCAGAGAGATTATTAATATACTGTAAGACTGAATATTTCAAACAAGCAGACTATATTATATGCTCATGTACTTTCTCATACTCTGCCATTCTTATGAATTCAATGAGCACATCCAGTGTGTAATTAAATAGCTGTAATTAAAAAAAAATAAGGGGGGGGGGGGGAGGGGGGCTCTAAATACATAACAAGCACAACATATAGGGATCTACTTACAGCATATCCAGATCTTCCAAGTCCACAGAAAAAAGCACAAAACAGTACAAACCACAGTTTTATTATACTATGCAAATATTCTTACTTATAGAGATTTCAAGTATAGTATGATCATTTTATTTACTTTTTCATTGATGAAAATTAACATATCAATTGGTGTTAAATTTTGGTACACATATTAATGATTTTATTTCACTTTATTCATTGACATGGAAGAAGAGATAAATACTGAAATAAAAACTGAAAAAATCTATGCAATAGAAACTAGAAAAAAGTAACTCACTGAAAGACTAGTCTTGGGTGTAATTAACATTTTCCAAAACAAGGGGGGTTCTGTTTGTTCATTCATTGATTTATTTTGTTTTCAGTTGTTGTTAACTATCATACAAAATGATTAATAAAAGAAGGAAAAAGATTTTTTTTTTTTTTTTTTGTGCTCCTCCGAGTGAAGTTGCATGGCTTATGTTTCTGTCATATGAAAAAGAACAGGTAAATGGACACCACTTTTATCTCCCATATATTTAAAATATATTTTCTAAATGTGGCTTGAAACAACATCATGATATGTGCTTAGTAGGAAAAGGTGAAGTTAACCAGGAGTGATGCAATATCTACACTTAAAATTGCATCTGAATGGACATGACATAAATGACTTCACCTACAAATGGAGCCAGGGGACATATGTTTAACAGTTGAGAAGTAATCATGTCAGAGACATGGGAATAAACTTGATCTTCTGAATCACCATGATAACTAGCAATTTGGATATTTTAATTACAAGAACTTCCAAAAACATATGTACTTTGCAATCATAGGAATATTCCTGCATCTGAACATGCATACAGATTACTGTAGGACACGTTACAGCATGAATTTAACATGGATGACCTATTCTGTCCTAATTGGTCACATGTATTAACCTTACTGTATGATAAATTTGAGATAGTCTAAACCTAAGACAAATTCAGAGAAGATTACTCAGTAAAAGATTTCAGACTATGTATACAGGCAGAGGAGCTGAAATAAATTAACTTGCTAGACCTTACAATCTGAAATCCTTGTTTATAACTTCTTTGCAGGTCCCAAGAAGATTTTTCAAAAGTCAAAGTCTGGAACTCATGTAGTAATTTTATTCTGTGACAGAGCTGGTTAGGACTGTTTGCAATGCATTTTGTAATACATACAGACTTCCATTTTTATTCCATAAATGTGTATAGACTCCAAGGAAACATTAACACAAGAGAGAATCCCACTGCAGAGTTAGATCATTTGAAGATAAAAGCTAAGAGCCACAGGGGCACATAGGTGCCTGAGGGCATGACTACACGAGCACAGAATCAGCTGGTCAAATAAAAATTAGTTCTGGTATTGAAGTTATGTATGTGTATATGCACAGTGGTATGCCAGAATTCATCAGCTCTTATGAGCAGACAGCACAGAAGTAAAGCTTGGTAATACAGGACAATGCTATATCTACTGTTTTATGAAGCCATTTTGACACGCTTAAATAGGGTATACCACAAGATGACGAAGATCAAAATAAAGGACAATTGCTATTTCAGACATATTTTTGCTGTATCAACTTAGAATATTGACAGAAATACTATAGGGAATTACAGAGGGGAGAATTATATCCAAAATAATCTTCTCATGAGTGAGAAAATTCAGCAGGGGAGTTAAGCTATATAGGTGGAAGGCACTGCATTAAGTAAAACCTGACTGAATTTCCAAAAGAGTATGTCTGGGGTAAATAATTTTAAAGTACTTATAGATTGCATAAGTTCTTAGATAAATGTGGCCAAGGATGAACTCTGTCCCAAAACACATATAGACATCAGCTTAAAAATTTCTAATATAAGATCTTAAGAAATGGTTTCTTTTGGTGTATGGTGTACACATTTCAAAAATGTTCATACTGAATATTATCTTCCTTGATTTTGTTGTATTTGTTTCCATTTTGTTAAAGCTGAAAAGGGAAAGTAATTTCAAATAAGTTTTTTTTTTTTTTTTCCCATATTGATCTATTTTCATCTTTTAAATTAATTCCTTTTAATATGTTTCAAAACACAAATCAAAATTGAAATATACTAAACTGCTGTTTATTAAAAAAACTGCTTGCAAAATTGTTATGAAATTAACTAACCATAAATATAAGCCAGAAATTGGTATAAAGTCTTCCTGTATAAAGCACAACTGTGCCCAACAGAAAACTTTCCTGTTCATCATATGCTCATAAGAATACTGTAGTGCTAATACATACTTCTTTTTCAGTCCAAGAATTGAAAGGTACACACTAACAAAAAGTTTTTTTTCTATTTCTTAAATAGTATAAAAATTTAAATATTTTGTTACTTTAACAGTCAGAAGTGGATAGAGAAGTTGTATAAAATAAATATGAGAACGCACAGCTGGAAATAGATGCTAATAAGCTGCAGGTAACACTGGTTAGCAATTGGAATAATTTGGCAGAAAATTCCATATGCCAGATAGCCGAATTATATAAATTCTCATTATCCATCACTGAAATATATTGTACTGGCTCTGTAGCCTGAATATTGTCCCAGTTGGGTTTCTAAGAGCCCAGATTAGGTGGATTTAGTTATGAAATACTTATTTATTAATTCATGAGACTTGCTATCAAGGTGTGTATTCTGAATCAATGTAGGATACTACAGTGACTAATGAACAAAGGCCAAGGCTCTCAGAGACTTCAGTTGTGCTGTAACTAAAAAAATGTTAGGGCTTAAACTTTAAAAGGTGTCAATATTAATTTAATATCTTAATTCTAAAATAAATTTCCATAAGTAAGTTTCCTAGCCCTTTGAAGCTGTTCAAATATTTCCAAATTAATTGGAAATTTGGATTTGTCTAATGTTTTGAATTAAAAGATTGCACTCCTGTCATCACATAGGTTCCCATAGGTACCAGCAAAATTAGATCCCAAATAAAATAATCTTAATTTGTTAGATTATATAAATATTAGTTTTTGAATTAATATTATGATATACAGAATATTAAGTTGGATAACTTTTTTTTTCAGAGAAATCAGCATTTCTGTTCTAATCTGTTAACATGTCTTTCTGATTTATCTGGATATAATATTTAATTTTGCCTATTTGAGTCTTCTGCATGCTGTTATGTACTTTTAACAAACACAAAAATGTCCTCTTGCCTAAACTCATCTTACTATATAATAATATATTACAGTTTTCACTAAAAGTCTTAGTACAAACACTCTCCCTAATTGAGGAGCTCCACAAAACTAGTTTAATTTTTTCACAAAAAAATTGAAGAACTTTTAAGCAGAATTAATATAGGCAACTTAATGTCATTGTGAAATAGTCTTTTTTTTTTTTTTTTTCTGAGTTTATTCTGATTACTGTAATTAATTTGTATTCTGATTTTAGAAAAGTTAGTCTGGTGGAGCTTTTTTTTTTTCTCTCTTTCTTTTCCTGTGAGGAAATTATTTACTTGTCTTAAAGGAAGTAAAGTTAGGGAAAGCTGGCTGACACTGAATCCACTTTATGTGCTAAAGGTGGTATCTTACAAGCACAAATTATACACTTAGTTCTTATGATCTTTTTTTTTTTTTTTTTTTGAGAGAGAGATTTTTACTAATGTCAGTGAAAGCAAAATTGTCAGAATTACATTACATTAACCTTAAAATTAAAAAAAAAAAAAAAAGAGGGGGCGGGGGGGACGACAGACTTCCTGAGTACTTGTACACATGGTATTTGTGAAGTTCTTATGGTATAAATAAAAATCACTAAGTAATAAGTCTTAGTCTAGGTCCAGGGATGCTACTACTGATAACTGAGACCTCCCTCAGCTAGTTTTCCTCCTTATCAGTTCACTTTTCTTACTGTTTTGACCTTCTGACACGGCTTCAAGCTAAGATGTGTGCCTGAAATGTCACTAAGGTGGAATTTCTGTTAAAATAGGGGTTTTCACACGATATTATCATACTGCCACTGAAGTATCACCTACATATACTTGGAAGTACATTATCCTTACCTACACCGGAGATTTTAGGGCATGCAACTAGTTTTCATGTATGCTCTGTAACACTGGAAATACTATACCATTAAAGGTAGAAGTCCTGATTTTAGTGATCCCTAGTGTGTTAAGTATTCTCATATTCTAGCTTTCTAAACAGTGAAGAGCCTTATTTCATTAACCCAAGTTTGGCCTTGAGACTTCAAACTCTTCAATCCTTTCATACAGTGAGAAACTATTTTATATGGTGAGTGAGAGAAAGAAGTGTCAGTATAAAAGGAAAGTAGAATTACTGAGGCTTAACTTCATAGAAGAATGGAGTAGGAAATGGTTTTGTTCTGACTTTCCATCAAGAACAATTAATCTATCGGACCTGTGGTTGAACTACAAGGAGACAATAAGAATAGTGTAACTAAGTGATGCTTTGGATCACTTTTGCAAATTATAGTCAGTCTAATAACAGGAAGCAAATTATTTTTAGTGCTAAAATGAAAAGGTATAGGCATGTGAAAGGAAGAGAGGATATCTGAAATAAGGATCAAAGACTATCTCAGTGATTATCAAGGGATGGAACTGATTTTATTGTATTATTTCAAAAAAAATGTGATTATTTTTTTTCCAGATGAATTCCACCAATAAATCACATTAGGAAATTGAAGAGAAGAAGCCAAATAAATCTGAGTGTATCAAAGGCTCTTCTAAGGGATTGAATGCAACATCATTTATTTTTCTTTTCCTATGACATGCGACTTACCTTCAGAGCAGAAAGGAGAATATTTGTCTACCTATGACATATTTTCCATTCTTGCATAGCCATGATTCATGGTCTCTGAGCTCATGACACAGTATTGTATGTATGACACCTGTGAAAGGATGGATACATCGTAAAAAGTTTACATCCAAGCTACTAGTGACAGTATGATGTCTTCAACTACCGGTATAAAAGTGTGTTGTGACGACATAACTAACTTGCAGAACATAACACTCTAATTTGCTCTTTCAGTTATTATTCTATGATATGATACCTTTCCAAATGGTTTCATGTCTTCCAAACCTACCAAAACACATTCTGATTCATTTTCATTGTATGGAAATAGTAAGAAATAGTGACAGACTTCACAGAGAAGAATATCCGGTGGCCCTGATCTGGAATACAGATTTTCTTTTCTGGAAGTTGCCAGAGAGAATTTAGTATGAGCTATTGATAATCAAATTGGTAACCAGAAAAAATGTCTTATATCTTATTTTTTTTTATACAGTAATGAAACAAACAAACCCACCCAAAGACTTTTGGCTGTGCATTTTGCAATCTAGAAAACTACTGTATCTGATGCACATCTAATTTATTTTTTTTTGTTTCTTTATCACAGCAAATTTTGTTAGCTTTCATTTGTTTATACACATTTAGCTTTCTACTTGAACATATAGAAGTCAAGCTAAAAAAAAAAAAAAAAGTAATAATGATCAGATCTGTCTGCATATTTGTTATTTTTGTTTCCCATTGCTTTTAAATACTCAAGATTTTAAAAAATTACTGTTCTGCATCAGAATTAAAACAAACCAGCTTGCAGGTGTAACATTCACAAAGAAGTGATATTAATATTCTAGCATGTTTGGTTCATACTCAGCCTTATTCAAAGACCACTTATTCAAAGACAACTAAGTATTCACTGGACAAGAAACATGAGTCTGAGATTTCAAGGACTATATGGGCTGTACAAGCAATCAGTCTCAGTAAACATTTAGCTATTTATGCAGTGTGGAACTGCTCTTGAAGAGAAAGCCAGTCATTTTCATAGAGCTTGTCCCCTCATACTGATGAAATCAAATTATTTAAATCATATTAGCTGGGAAACCCTCTAATCAGTAAGTAAAATTTATATACTTAGAAGACAAACAGAAATATTTCTGTTCAAGGAAGTTAATGGAATGCAGCATTCCATTATTCCATATTGCTGATTTTCAGTGTTGTTGAAGTATGTGCAACAGAATTTACTCCAAACACAGATTACGGTTTCATTAGATTTATTTTCTGGCATCTAGTGAGAATTGGCTGCCTACATGGCCAGAAGTTGTGGTCTTGCTAGAAACCAAAATAGAAAGTGAAAATTACTACAGAGATTAGATATTAAGTCATCAGGATCTAGACATCTATAGCTAGATGAAGGTCAGCTAATTTCTACTGAGGTACTTAAACTGTTTTAAAGGTGCCAAGCCATTTTTGTGGGTTTGATCTGCCTGTGGGGTTCAAAACTACCTAACAGTTTAAGATCTCATTTCAGTAGGAATTAACCACTTACTTCTCTTGGTGACTCTGTTTTGACAACAGTGTCACAAGTAAATTCAGTTGGAATTAAGTGCTTTAAAGTTAGTTACTGATTAAAGACATTTTCCATGAACCAAAGATGATAGAAAGTCTTATCCAAAAGCAAAAGCTATTATTTTCACAGGGTCTATCGGAAGGAATATTCTATGAACAGAGGTTTTGGACCAGACATAATTCAATGTGTTGGATATGGCCTGTGTTGCTCATAATTTTCTATTCTAATCCTTATATTTTTGACATTGCTGAAATTAACTATATGATCATTTTTAATACAGTATGATAACTATATCCTAAATTATTTCATCCACTTTGAGCAATCACATTTGAATTATGGCTATTGAAATCTGGTTTAGAAAAAAAAAAAAAAAAAAAAAAAAAAAAAAAAAAAGGAATTCAACCTGATATATTCAAAACCTATCAAAAACTGAATTCAAAAAACAATCCTCAGCGTAGATAATATAAGTACAAATGTCTGTCTCAGGACAGATGTGATGGAATCTAAACTGTTTTTGACACACATATTGTCCCCCCTTCCCTATCCCCACACTCCAAAAAAAAGAACAAAATCAGAAGAAAGAGAGTGTTTAGCGGAGAAAAAATGTATGTCATAATATTCATCCAGCTGGCTAAAGGCTTAGGAAAAGATTAATAGTTATACTGAAAATTAAAACGTGAATATAATAATGTAATTTATACCATTTTCATTGTAATTGAGAAGGTGTAATGGGAGAGACCAATGAGGTTAGAAATGTGCAAGTAATGAAATACTCAAATTGTGAACACATGGGTAATTAAAGGGAAACTAATCTCATTTAAAATAGTATTGGGCTTTTACTAATCAAATGATAATGTTAATCTTGGTATCCGAGAAAGTAATTTTCTATTCCAGACATTTTGCAATTTTATAATGCATAATGTTAGTTGCTGTGGACTTTAATTGTGAAATGTTGTTTCAGGGTCTGCTCACAATGCAGACTGACACATCCTAACAGTGCATTAATTGAATTTTATTTATTCATTGTATTTACCATCTATCATTGTGTACATTGTAAAAGTTCTGCTAAATTTATCTAGCAACATATATGAATATTTTCCATGGCCAATCCTTGTAAAACCACTTTCACTTCTTCTGAATAAATAAATATATATATATATTATTTATTTATTGCATATAAAATAAAGATGGAACAATGAGATGCCACAAAGTATTATTTAAGTTATAGTTCAGGTTTCTTTTCCCTTTGGGAAACCCTCATAGCTGGGTATTATTATTCAGCAGAAAGGTGCTGAAAATGTTACCAGACCTAGGAAGAAAGAAGTCACTATCCTTCATCTGAAAATGAAATTGCAAATAAGCCTAGTAATCACTACTCATAATTAGAGGACAAGATATCAGACCTCAAAGTCAGACTTCAAAGCCTGCTTGACCCAGTGTTCAAAATCCACATATAAAGAGGTGTGAGGGAGTCCTGTCTAAGAAGGAGATGCAAGAACTACTGATCTAATTTTTATAATCTATTTTTCAGAAAACCATAATTATTTCTGTGTTTGTACTAAACTAGCTCAGGTGACAAATTTTGTCTTTTGTACCTCTGAGTAAAAGCTACCAAAACAATATGTACAGTAACATGCATACTTTCCAAAACATACTATGAAAATAGAAAAAAAAAAATAAAAAATAAAAACCAACCAAAAAAACACCTCTTCTATCACTTTTTATAACCATATTCCAAATTATTCCCAGTCAATGAAATATGGAGCTAAATTGAAATAACTAGTTTGGAAACTTTTTGTAGAGTTCTGATACAAATTTTTCTATTGATTTCCAAATTCATCGGTGGTTGATCCACCTGTCATTGGAAGTGTATGCTTTGCCAAGTGTTGCACTACAGTACATTGCATTAAAAGTCTCTTTATTTTTCTAGCCTGCTGGAAAATACATTAAATTAACATTTTGTTCTTTTAGTTGTGTTAGTGATGATTCCATGTTTCCAGTCATCTCAGTTTTTACTGAGCATAGATGGGCATTACAGAAAACCAGGCAAGCAGCATAATTTGTAGTCACAGAGATGAAAAGAAAATCTTATCAAATGAGTAGTCTGCTGTAGTATCAAGATAAGATTCGTATTAGGAAATTAAATAAAAATCCACTGTTGTAAACTAAGTTTAGATTTTTAATTTTGCTTTAATCAAAACCATTTTCGCACAGTAATTTAATTTGTCTGACATTAATCAGAAGCTGCAAAAACAGATAATGAAAATGTCTCTCATTAATAGGTAGGCAGTTGGATTTTCTCCATAAATATTTCAACAGAAAAGTCAATCCATAATATTATTGATTGAACATGAAATAAAAAGCATCTATTTTTCACTTGCTGAGTGCACAAGAACTGATGTTCCACTAATGGGAACTACACATCCAGCAGGAAACAAAGAAATTATACTTACGTTCCCTCTTTCTGTGGTGACATGGGATCTCACATAGTAAGTAGTGTTTCAGGCCAAATCTGAATCTGTAGAGGAAAACAAATGATGAAGAGTGAGATTGCTTCAGGTATTTGTGTTGGTATTTCAGAAACAGAAGAATTTTTTTCCCTCCAGTAAGATGTGAATTTCAATCCCATCATGGTTTGTGGGGTCATTCAGCTGTTGGTAATATTGTATTGCAAAGTCTTGATATCATGCTCTATTAAAAAGCCCATGGAAAATTTAATGGTGAGTTTTTTACCTGTGGTATCAGTTATAACAGACCAAATTCTCATCTGGATAATTCTTGGATACACACTTGCTTTTAGAAAACAATCAAATGAATTTTTTTTCAAACAGATCTAAGACAGCATACAAAAATCACAGTCATAGAATCATTCAGTTTGGAAGACACCTTAGGAGGCTGTCTAACCCAGCACCCTGTTCAAAGCAAAGTCAACACTGAAATGAAACTGGTTTGCTTAGGGATTCATCGAACTGAGTTTCGAAAACCTTGAAAACCTGAAAACTGTGTAACATATCTGGACAAACAGCTCCAATGCTTAGTTATCTTTGGAATGAAGAACTGTTTCCTTGTGTGCAATCCAGTCTGAAATCTTCATTTTATTATTGCTGTCTTGATAGAGCAAGTGCCGGATCCTGCACCCAGGATGGGGCAACCCTGGCTATATGTACAGACTGGATGATGAGACACTGGACAGAATCCCCACAGAGAGGGATTCAGGGGTTTTGGTTGATAACAAGCTGAATATAAGACAGTAGCATGCCCTGTCAGCCAGAAGGGCCAACCATATCCTGAGGTGCATCAAGCATGGCATTGCTAGTCAGTCAAGGGAAGTGACTGTCACACTCTATTCTGCACTGGTGCAACCTCACCTCGAGTACTGTGGGCAGTTCTGGGCACCACAGTACAAAAAGGACATGAAACTGTTGGAGAGTGTCCAGAGGAGGGCTACAAAGATGGTGAAGGGCCTAGAGGGGAAGACATACGAGGAGTGGCTGAGGTCACTGAGCCTGTTCAGCCTGGAAAAGAGGAGGCTGAAGGGAGACCTCATCGTGGTCTACCCGGCAGAGCAGGTGCCAATCTATTCTCTTTAGCGGCCAGTGATAGGACCCACGGGAATGGTATCAAGCTGTGACAGGTGAGGTTCAGGTTGGACATCAGGAAGAGGTGCTTCACTGAGAGGGTTGTTGTGCACTGGAACAGGTTCCCCAGGTACGTAGTCATGGCACCAAGCCTGTTGGAGTTTAAGAAGCATTTGGACTATGCTCTTAGTCATATGGTCTGAATTTTTGGGTAGACTTGTGTAGAGCCAAGAGTTGGACTCAATGATCATTATGGGTCCCTTCCAACTTGGGATATTCTATGATTCTATGATTTTATGATTCTATGTCCCTTTCCCCTGTAAAAGCCTAGGTCCATTCCTGTAACTATCCTTTTTTTAGGCATTGGGACAAAATGCCCCCTAAAGCTCTCTTCATCAGGCTGAACAAGTTCAGCTTCCCCAACCTCTCTTCATAGGGCAAGTGCTTCCTGACCATTCTGGTGGCCCTTTGCTGAACTTGTTCCAGACTGTCACTGTTTTTCTTGTATTGGTAGGCCAAAAACTGGATCTTGTATTCCACATACAATTTAATGAGTACAAGTAAAGGTGAATAATCTCTTTTCAAAATCTACTGGCTGTGCTACGGTTAATATAGTCTTTAATCCTGTTAGCCTGCAGTATTGTCCTGACACACTAATGATTCATGGTCAGTCTGTTGTCTACTAGGATCTTCCAGGTCCATTTCAGCAGAGCTACTCTCCATCCACATAGTCAATCACAGAATCACAGAATAGTCTAGGTTGGAAGAGACCTCCAAGATCACCGAGTCCAACCTCTGACCTAACGCTAACAAATCTTCCACTAAACCATATCCCTAATCTCTACATGTAAATGTCTTTTAAAGACCTCCAGGGATGGTGACTCAACCACTTCCCTGGGCAGCCTATTCCAGTGACTAACAACCCGTTCAGTAAAGAAGTTCTTCCTAATATTCTGCCTAAGTCCTTAGCCTTGCAACAGATTAATTCAAGCCAGCTACTAGATTTTGTATTTGTTTGTGTCAGTTTAATGATCATTGAATTATAGAATCATAGAATGGCTTGGCTTGGAAGGGACCTAAAAGATTATCTAACTCCAATCCCACTGCCAGAGGCAGGGATGCCACCCACTAAATCAGGTTAGCCACGGCTCCATCCAACCTGGCCTTGAACACTGCCAGGGATGGGGTATCCACACCTTCCCTGGGCAACCTGTTCCAGTGCATCAATATACTTACAGTGAAGAATTTCCTCCTAATCTCTAACCTCAATCTCCCCTCTTTTGGTTTAAGACTATTCTACTTTGTCCCACTCAAGTAAAGAGTTGCTCTCCATCCTTTTTATAAGACCCTTTTAAGTATTGAAAGTATTGTTGGACTCAGTGATCCTTGAGAGTCCCTTCCAACTCAGTATGTTCCATGATTCTGTGATTCTATGATAAATTAAAAATTCATTCATCAAAATATGGTTGAATGATTACTCAGTAATCCTTCACTACACATCTCCAAAAGTGTGTTTTTCTAAAGCTAAATTCTGATATGGTTCTTAGTTCTGTTCATGAAGTTAGGATGAGCTACTAATCCAAATCTCTTTCAACATAGACCAAAATATTTCAGTGCTTGTTATATCACTACAAATATTTGTCATAGACAAACACACATTACTTCATATATGGAAAACTGAAGATTCACAGAGAAGCATAACAACAACAAAAAGATTAAAAGGCTACTCTTATCCCCTAGAAAGACTGGGCATTGTCATTCCCATTCTCTTGCCTGAGAAACTGTCTTTTAACTGAATGTAACAGTTTCTATGTTCTTTCACAGGGTCTTTGTTTTGTTTCTTGTACACTTATTCCACAAATTGCTGCAAAAGGGTAATAAATCTCCGTATTAAAATCTTAAAAAGCAGATATGTATAGTTGGTTTTGCAAAGTAATCAAATTATTTTGATGATGAATTCATTGTGTGTATAAATATATATACCATATATATATATGTTTATTACACACACGTGTAATAAAACACATGTGTGTTTATTACACACATTACAGTGTATCCATCTGCTTAGTCCATGGTCTTGACACCTCAAAATTTTTCTTCACACTGTAGTTGCATAATTTCTATATGCTCTTCCTGGTTAGCAATCATTAGAATTTAGATCTGATTCCTCACCTTCTACATTCTCATCAAATTAGTTAGCTTTGCTCACAGTATTTATATTAAAATATATATTAATTTATACACATATAATTATATGTGGTTGCTGTCATTATATACATATATATATAAACGTAATATGAATTTATATTGCAGAGCTCCACAATACAAAAAGGTTGTTAAGGTACTTGAAAGCATCCAGAGGAGGGCAATAAACCTGATAAAAGGGCTGGAAGACCTTTCTATGAGGAGAGGTTGATGACACGTTGAGCAGTCTGGAGAAAGAAAGGCTGTAAAATGACCTCATTGCTCTCTACAACTTCCTGAGGAGTGGAAGTGGAGAGGGAGGTGCCAGTCTCTTCTTCCTGGTAACCAATGAACATGGGAACAAATGGGAAAAGCACAAAGCTACACTGGAAGAGGTTCAGACTGAACATTAGGAAAAAATTCTTTACTGTGAGGTAGGTCAAGCACTGGAACAGGCTTCCTGGAGAGGCAGTAGATGAGCCATGGCCTGTCAGTTTTCAAGAGGCATTTAGATAATGCTAAATCAATCAGGGCAAAAGATGGACTTGAACTGGATGGGTGAGTGAGAAGGCCAGGACAGTGAGAAGGAAAGTGATTCTTCTATCACTTTGTCAACCTGTAAGGTTACTAGTCACTAGTGTCAACCTGTAAGGTTAATTTTGCCATCTCATGTAACTTCATCATAAAATAGGGGTAAGAAGCTGAATGAAACTCAGAGGAGTCATAACTAGCGTTGTTCACCTAGAATTAATTATTTCTGATTAATGTAAAGAGAACTGGAGGGTATACAGAAAGACAAGATATGTGATGATGTGAGGGGCCTACAGGAAATACATATATATATATATATATCAATTTTCTCTTGCCAAAAAGGTCTTGAGCTGGATAACCTCAGCCTCCAGAACTGCGATCTTCAAGGACAACAGTCATGAGCACTAATTGCACATCAACTCCTGATGTTGTACATTTACAGCTAGGATATGTCTGTTTAGGAGTTGATTGCTGAGAACTGTTTTGTGTGTGTGGTGATAAAGATCAGTAATGTGTAAGAAGTAAACATTAGCAGGAGCAGTGAATGAATTGAGCATTAATGAGCATTAATGAATTTAGCAAAGTTATGTTTTAAAGTTTCAAGATGGCTGGATTTGTTAGTCTTCTAAATACCGAGCAATCTGTAATTCTCAGACATACAATTCCAACACACTTTTCATCCCCTGGTTTACTGTGTAACAAATTATAGAAATATATGTGGTATTTTAATGAAAATTAGAAATGTTTTCAATATTACTTCAGAATATTCAAAAAATTAGAGACTATAATGATTTAGACCAGTTTGAAAGGTGATAACAGTTACCAGTGATAACTAAATCAGGAAATCTTGCTCCATAGAGTAATACAGGAGTCAGGCAGTTTCACATTGATTCTTTCTGCATCTATGGCCCCATCTAGGAGTATAAGACCTGTTTCTCCAGACTTGGTTAATCAAGTTTTGACTGGGAGGAAGAACTGCAAAAACTGGAAACTACAAAAAGACTGAAAAATACAATAGACTCTCTTTGCTCCCTCAAAAACCTAAAAATGGAGCTTTTGCAGCTGCTTCAGATTCTACCTGCCTGGGAGCCATGAAGTGATTCTGAGCTTCAAAGACAGATCTCCTATCAGTAATTATAGAACAAAGGGCTATGAGTGTTAAAAGAAATCTGTTAATTTCATTTTGCAAAATAGTTTTGCTAGTCCTTTTGCATCAGCTTCATCTTTGGTTCCATCAGCTGTGCTGAAAGCAGTATTTTTTTTCCAATCCCAGAGGTATCACAAAGAAAATCTAAACAATTTAACAAATCATTGGTAAGTTATAACAAGAGGAAAAGAAGCAGGGCAAAGTTGGTGGAGAAAGTGCAAGAAAGAAATAAAAATTAAAAAAAAAAAAAAAAATAAACAAGAAACATGGAAGTTTCATGAAAGCCTTGATGTGAGAGAGAAATACAATCTCTATCCACATGAGTATTTATATATATGTATCTATGAATATTTTTAATGGACATGGAAATAGAAAAATAGCACTGTTTTTTCTAAATCACTATTTGATGATAAAAAAAAAAAAAAAAAGGACTTGAAAATTCACTACTTGAGAATATTGTCTACATTGTCTATAGCCTATAGTATGAATTCCTGTCATTTTGGAAAATAAGTTCTATCTCTTTTAAAACACCTAAACCATCCAAACAAATATGTAATTGTTTTTGTTGTGGTTTAACCTGGCCAGCAGCTAAGCACCACAAAGCCATTTGCACCACAAACCCTTCCCCCTCCCTCTCTGGGATGGGGGAGAGAATCAGAAATAGATGAAAGATCTATTTTCTTAAAAAGATCTAAGAAAGGGATAAAAACAGTTTATTAGGACAGAAAAGAAAGAAAAATAATAATTACAATAGGGGTGTATAATGGGTGTACAAAAGAAGTGATGCACAATGCAATTGCTCATCACCCACTGACCAATGATACCCAGCCTATCCCTGAGCAGCCAGTACCCCCACCCTAGCCAGCCCCCCCATATTAATTGTTCAGCATGACATCAGATGGTATGGAATACCCCTTTGGCCAGTTTGGGTCAGCTGCCAGTTCTGTCCCCTGCCAGTTACTGCTGCACCTCCAGCCTGCTCACTGACAGGACAGTGTGAGAAGCTGAAAAGTCATTGGTTTAGTGTAAACACTGCTCTGCAACAATTAAAACATCAGCATTATTCTCATCCTAAATCCCGAACACAGCACCTTACCAGCTACTAGGAGGAAAATTAACTTTATCCTAGCCAAAACCTGAAGAGTAGAAAAAATACCTCAAACTAAAATTATGAGACATACAAGATATTTCCTCAAGTTGTCTTTGTTCAGTGAATACAGAAAAAAAGAATCAGATTTCTTGGGTCATTGTATAAGACAATGTAATCAAGATAATGAACAAGAACAGAAAATAGTTCAAAAATCAAGTTATTCTATAATAAAACTGTAAAGTTCCTTTGATTCTTCAAAGAACAAACTTTCCTGTTGAAATGTTAGATTTGCAACTGAGTATAATAAATATTTTACTGAATTAAATTAAAATGCATACAATCATTCTCATCACAGCAGCCCACATTTTGTTAAGGAGGTGAGGCATCCTGTGACTAAAGCAGTACTGATAACACACCAATTTTTTCACTGTTTCTGAATAGTGTTTTCACAGTGTCAAGGTATCACTCTGTGTCTCACACTGCTCCCCAGCAAGTAGGTAGGCCATGCACAAGAATCTGGGAGATGAAGCAGTGGGGACAGCTGAGTAAAAACTGAGAAGAGATATCCAAGGCATGTCATGTCATGGGATATCTCATTCTCCAAGGATAAACTGATACACTGTAAGACAATATGTCCTCTTTCTTGTAACATGCAAAACAACATTAAATACCAAGATAGCATAGAAATACAGAAAGATTATTCTCTTTCCCTGATTTTGGCTCACAGAAAAATACTACTTCATTCATTAAAGAAACAAACAAGCCACCACCCCCACAAAGAGCGAGGACAAATTTCAAGATTCCAGACTGACCAGTTAAACCTTTAAAATGTTTACGTTTTTTGCTTTTTAGCTTAGCAGTGTGTTTTAAAGACAGAAGTAAAGTTCATTTTTATTATACTGTTGAGCATACTTTAAACAATCTGGTAGTCCAGTCTGGCTATACTCTTTTTCTTATATTGAATATATTCAGGATTACATTTGAAAAAGAGTTGCTTCATCAAATATGATTTTTTTTTAGATTTCAAAACTAAGTAGAGTTCCAAAATTCCCATTTGGATTTTAGTGTTTCAAAAGTTTTGGTATTTGGGGTGGGATGATTTTTTTTGGTTTTGTTCCAGACATACTCCATATTGTTATGCAAATTCCACTCTTTTGTTTTGTTTTGCTTTGAAGTTCTTAAGTTGCTTTTTCTACATTTGTAGCTAACTAGAATTAAGTGACCTTCCTGTTGGAGTCACTGAATACATTTCAAGATATGTAAATGAATTAGAGTTCATTCTATTGTAGAAGTCTAGGTTAAAAAAAAAAAAATAATAATAATAATATATATTTTTTTTAAAAAAAAAGATATTGAGGCAACCACATTCTAGTTTTTGATCCTTGTGGTTATAATTGCTTCAAGACATCTATAGAATAATCTAAAGGATATTCTGAAATTTTGACTGATGACTCTGACTGTTGAGTTAATTTCTGTGACACAAAGAAACTTTTAAGTATTAAGACTATTCTTTCTCTGGGAAAAAAAAAAAAAAAAAAAAAAAAAAAGAACAAACAACAAGAACAAAAGCGTTGGATTTCTTGTGGTTTGCTGCAGAATGTGGAACAAATCCATGAGGAACTAAGAAACCTATCTGTCTGTTTTCCTGCCATTCTGCAGGCAAGTCATACTTCTTCATTTTTATTTCTTCAAAAACATAGTGGTGTTTGATGGTTTAAAAATAATCCTGGTACAGCACGTTGTTCCTAAACACATGAGAGAGAAAACCTTATTTATATATGTTAGTAATATTGTTTAATAAATTGAAGTTATGATACCACAGTCATGAAAATAGTACAGAATCTTATACAAACTATAACATATTGTACTAGGGACAAATCCTCCACTCAAATACTTTATATGATTAAAATTTTGCAAACAGCACACCTGAATCATGATTATGCTTCAACTTCTCTAACGGAAGTTACAAGTCAAAGATACCTTAGGAAGGTATCTACATACACCTTCAAATTAATTAATTAATTAATTAATTAAACAGGAAAAGTCATCATTTGACAGTTATTATAAGAGTAATAAAATAAGCAATCTACTATTCTTATAGTAAAATTGAACATACAGGTAATTTGAGGCTTTTTCATTTAGTCCAGGCTTCAGCATTCTTTGAAAATTCTTCTAATCCATATTTATAGAATATCTCTGGGCATAATAAAGCTAGGAAGGATCTCAGAAAATAAAAAGTGAACTCTACTTCATTTTGTTAAAAGAATGTTATCGTGGTACATAGAGTCCTCAGTTTTCCAGGCTAGCTGTAGAAGATAGCCACAAAACCACCATTAGTAGTACACAGAATCTAACATTCACAGTTTAGATGTATGTTCCCATTTCATTTTCTAAAATATTAACATGGAATATTAGAATATTATACTAAAGGAGAATGTGAAGTTATAATCACAACAATCAGTAACCATTAATAGAAACATTTTCAATTTGTCTTTTAGTGAACTCCCTTGACATCTGTTACTGATGTAGAACAAGGAAATATCTGATATTTTTCATAATGTAAAATAAAGTAAAATAAAGCTCAATTGAAATAGCATAAACCTGCAGACATGTATATGTCATTGGAATCACTATACAGTAAAAGTGTTATTTGCTTAGAATGGATGAAGAGATGTAGCTATTAATGAAAAAGGCTCTCCTTACTGATTTGATTTTATCTTTTCCCCTCAAGCTTCTTGTCTTAAGTCATGTAGTTTCAGTTGTACTAAAAGATGAAATTTATTAGACAGTGTTGGGTTTAATCCACTGGGATAAGAGTGAACTTGATCTTTTATTTTAATTTTCAGGTCTGTTATGTGCAAAATGAGACAGACTCTAAGGACCCTAATCACGTATCTAATCTAGGTAGCCAAATCACCATGGTCAGGATGTTCACTGGCATCCTCAAAATAATAGCTATATTATATATTATGGTAGCTATGATTTTCTGCCAGTAATGTGTGACAAGCCACCTAAGCATGGTTGTTTCCGTATAACGAAATTACATTTCTGAGCTGTAATGTAAGCCTTTAGGTTCTTTGGTGGTGGCCTCAAGCACAGCTAACTGCTCAGTTTGTACTGCCACCGTACACATCTATCTATTTAGCACAATTGCAACTAACTGAAATAGCATTTTTTCTGGGGATCTGAGATGATGCCTTGAGTCAGTGCTCTGACTGATGTAAAAGATTTTACCCCAATCCTATGTGCAGTTATTCTACCTGCTCATTGTGGATGTGGAAGAAGACTTTACAACATCCCAGAAGAAAAGTCATAGGGAATATAGTCTTTTTTTTTTTTCTGCTTTCCTCTTATGAAGCATATTATTTCCTTTGAAATTTAACACATCACTTAGATGCTTTCAAAGTATTGCTAGTTGTGTTATTTATCATATTTGTTTAAACTGCTTGAAAATTACAACTGTCTAACTTCATAAAAAATGTTCTATTTGGTAGCACAAATATGTTGGTAAGTTGTGATGTGTAAGAAATCTGTTTCATCTCTTTGGTGTGTCTCTTTTATTATCAGCATTTCAGTAAAAATATATAAATAAAAAGACAAGTGGTTACTCCACCAAACGAGCACAGAAACTTTTAAGAAATCAGAAACAGGAATAAAAAATACCAATCTAATGTCACACTTTAGAACTAAAAATATTTATTTCCTACAAATATTAGCTAATTTTAAAATTAATTTGTTTAAAGCATGTTCTTAACGTTGTAAACTTACATCATGCAAATATTCTAGGTATTCTGTTTTGGCAAAACATTTACTAAAACAGGAAATTTTTCAAACATTAAAGAATATTTTGACAGTATGCACTGATTGCATCTAAGAAGTTAAAGCAAGGTGATCTAAAATGCATTTTTTCCAGTTTTGCAGCATTTTTACATTGAGTACACTTCAGAATAGCAATATAGAAAGAACAAGCTTTCCTCTAGGACCATTCTCAGCTCTTCTTGCTTTTTGTCACATTTTTAAAAGTATGCCACATTGAGTGACCACAACACTGTCTTGAAGAAAGCATACCAAAACAGGACTAAAAATTAATGTTCAGCTAGAACTTGTATCTTGAACAGATCTCATTGGTGTAAGTGAGAAGAAATGAAACTGAATATTTTTTCTCTATATTGCCATACCTTGAAGCTACTGCCTTTGGGCATGCTACATATGTAGCTACAAAGCTATTTTATTCTCTTCCAACTAGAAACAGAGTGCAATAAGAAATAATGTATAGCCCTTTGACTTATTAATAAACTTTGACTGTTAGTGTAACCAATTTCTTATTCTTAAGATGTGAATGAGAAGTGACCTAGGTCTCCAACTATACATAAAATCTCACTCCACTGTAGTAGTAGCCATTTAGAATTACATTTACATATGGAGAATCAAAACCTCTGCATTGGTTCAATACATTTTTATTTATTTTTCTTTCTCTACTTAAGGAGCTGTACTCCACTTACAGTAAGTGGAGTCAGTTGCTCTGACCCCAGAGATCTTTCTCTTATAATGCAAAATGGACACCAATCAGATTGTTATTAAAATGTATTTTAAGGGTTTATTACTGCTTCTTCCTTATCTGCACTTGGCTGACAGGTAGAGGAAAGAGATGTTGCTATTACTCAAAGAAAGAAAAGAGGACTTTGGGGTTCTTGTTGCCAGTAATTAAATCAACCATAGGAAAAAGTTGTCTAAAAATCTTTCATACTTTAGAAGATTTATAGTCTACTTTGGGGGACTTAGTAAATTGAAAAGATGAAAGTCACTGCTCATGCTTTCATCCCCTTTCTTTCTCTTAAATTAATCATAAGCCATACAGGTGTGAGCCATCCAAGTTCAGGCTAGAGTTAAGTGATTCCAAGTTTCTATTAGATATCTATATGACTAGTGGGCAAAAACTGTCTGCATTATCCTGAGTTAAGTGAGTATTATTTTGTTCAGAAAGCACTTAGAATCATAGAATTATTTAGGTACTTCTTACAAATATATCTATTCTATCAATTCTACTCCTACTTTTCTTCAAGCAAAAGTCTGTAGTTCATTGGAACTGATTGTAGGATCATTACAAGGATCCTACGCTGTATGGTCAAGCAGTAAATATGATGACAATGAAACTGGAAAATTTTTTGCAATGTACCTTATTTACCCAGGCCTAGTCTTTTCCATCTTAATGAAAAACTAGAGGATTTACATACAGTTGTACTGCCAGCACTGGAAAACAAACAAAACCTTTTAAGCCAATTCTGTAAGAACGTCTAAACTTCCTACAGTTCCAATAGACAGGTTCTAATTACCAGTAGAATATTATTGTACCATGAATCCAAAATTCCAAACATCAAGGAAATTGAGAACTAGATGCAGATTTTTCTTCAGTGCCTGATGTGAACATTAGTTTGACTTATGTGCAAAAATATGATGATTCTGTTTCTATCTATTGCAGCTTTGAAAAGACAGCAATAACACAGGTGTCAGAAACTTTCATAGTGCTTCAAGATTTCAGATCCTTCATGTTTCTTATGATTTATCAATATACTACACAAATCACTTCCCACTTTTGATTTGCCATCAATTCAAATTTTGTGTTTATCAAATTCATGTTTTTACAATGATTTATTAAACACACAAGCATACAAAAACAAACAACAACAACAACAAATCCTCTATCAGTCTATATGAAGCAAAAGGAACCAAAACAACATCAATTGTCTGAAACATATAATTTCCAGAATTTTTTCTTAGATATCTTAGTCTCTTTGGTTTGCTAACACAAATTCACTCTGTAATAGAGAGAAAGAAAGCGAATAATCACTGGCTAATGCTTTTTGTTTGTTTTGTTTTGTTTTTTTTTGTTTGTTTGTTTGTTTGTTTTTGTTTTGTTTTGTTTTTTCTTATCTGTGTGAAATATTCATACAGAGATTTATCCTGTAGCTTCTGCTTTATAGAGTTTAGACTAGCTCATGTATTCTATGTGATTTATTCTAATTAATGAAAATAGTTGATCTATAAATTGTGTTAATTAAATAGGGAATCAGAGGGTGGGATTTTAGATTCATTATCCAACTCAATCTTATTGTCCTAGCTACTGAATTTCTCAATAATTGTTGTGAAAATAATTAGTTTTAAAGTTGGATTTTCTGTAGTTCGATCTTAGTTCCACTACTTGTTAAAAATGTGATAATTCAATAGCAAAATTTACTGTAAATAAAATTCATAAATACTAACCTTCCATAAGCCTTCATAATAATAGCATCCTGTGTGATAATTAAATTTTAAACAGAAAAAATTAATATTCCCTATTGAATAGAATGACAACAGTTCTAACAGAGGACAAGAACCCACAAAATGCTATGTATATTGGCTATGTCATGTAAGTAATGGATAGTATGTTTGTTAAAATAAATCCATATCACCTACCATTCTGATGACACATAAAGGAAACTGAAGAATCTATTATTTTTGTAAATTAGGTAACCTACTTTTTTTTCAGTAAATATTACCAATTTTATTCTACAACCCTGTTGCATTTAGAAACTGAGTGAACCATGTTATGTGTGTGTGTGTGTTGGTTCTTTTTGTTTGTTTGTTTTTGTAGCTTTTAAATATAAAGTTTTCAAAATTCTCAGCTCTAGCACCACTTTTTAAACAAGAACTGATTTTTTGAAATCAGTTTTTAATTTATTTGATAATTAAATCTCAGCAATTTTCTTCCACTAGCTTCTGAAAAGCCTAGAGAATATAATCTACTTTAGTACAGCCCTTTGTTATTCTTACTTTTTTTCCCATTATTTTTGTCTTGTTATCTATATTACTTTTTTTTTTCCCTGAAGTAACTAGAATAAAAAAATAAAACAGAAAAGGAATAAATGTCTGTATCCTTCTGCTACATTGCATTTATTATCAATATAGTAATATGTATATTGTTTTTGTTACTCTTACTGTAATTGAGAACTCCACATCAATTTCAGTTTCTGTATTAGCATATTATGCTGAAGAAAAGGAAAAAAAAGGAAAGGAAGAAAATAAAAATAACATTTTTTTTTTTTTTTTGAAAAAATAATGTATTTGCACTATATAAAGTATTGTAGGTATTCATATGATTTTTTATTTATTTTGAACCTGCATGCATTCTCCATGCTAAAGATTGTAGTAGAGATTGCACAATTGAGGGGTCTGGAGAACAAGTCTTACGAGGAGTGGCTGAGGATTGTTCAGCCTGGAAAAGAGAAGGCCTAGGGGAGACCTTATCGCACTCCACAGGTACCTTAAAGGAGGCAAGGTGGGGTTGGTCTATTCTCCCACGTGTCTGGTGACAGGACGAGGGGGAATGGGCTAAAGTTGCGCCAAGAGAGGTTTAGGTTGGATATTAGGAAGAACTTCTTTACTGAACGGGTTGTTAGTCACTGGAATAGTCTTCCCAGGGAAGTGGTTGAGTCACTATCCTGGAGGTCTTTAAAAGACATTTAGATGTAGAGATTAGGGATATGGTTTAGTGGAGGACTTATTAGTGTTAGGTCAGAGGTTGGACTCGGTGATCTTGGAGATCTCTTCCAACCTAGATGATTCTGCAATTCTGTGATTCTGTGAAAGGCCAATATGTTATACATATGTATGTATTAAAACTGGACTAATACTTTACCAGGACTGATATTAGGTCAATTTCCTATGAAAGTAGCAATATAGAAATTCTCCTACACTTCAACTCTATTTATTGTTTAGTTTATTAATAAAATAATGCAGGATGTAAACATATTCAAAGAAAAACATTTATATATACTATTATCATTAACTATTTCTATTATTTCAGGTTAAATAATCCAATGAAATTCTCATGATTTTGAGATCTCTATAGTCTCTGAAATTGCTTTCATTTTTGATAGTGGCAGAGATTATGTCTACATTAACTTTTCAGTCTGGATCGGGAAATCGACTTTAAACCTGACCACCCTTGTATACCATGCTTTGATTCACTTGTAGACAGTCTCAGGGTACAAATGAGAATTAAAATTCAATCCTAGTGGTGTTCTAATGTATCCCTTAAAGGAGATATGAACATTCCATGTTATACTTCAGGAGAAAACCAGGAATGACAGCATGCAGTTTCAAGGGAACATAATTTGGTCTTTGCTTAAAAATGACACACTGACAGTACCCTACTGCTCCCCATTCAGTTCCTGTTACACAGATAGAAAAATGGAGAAATAAATATCCTATTAATTCTCTCTGTATATACACAAAGCAATATCCCATACGTATAATATACCACTGCAGACAGAAGTTTGTTTTATAAAAATGATGTTTCCCATTCCTATGTATATGGCCATGGAGTTTTTTTGCTACAAGGTTCCCACCTTTCACACAGGAAACGTTCCTGGGGAAGAAACTTAGATTAGCTGCCCACATCAGTGTGATGGTTTTACTCGAGTGGGCAGCCGAGCTCCACCACAACCGCTCTCTCACTCCTCCCCTCCTCAAAGAGGAAGGGGGAGAAAAGACAACACAAAGAGCTCGAGGTTTGAGATGAGAATGATTTAATTAAGGAAAGGGGAATGGGGAGAAAGAGAAACAAAAGCAACAACAAGGCCGCGCGGAAGCACAGAGAGAAAGAAAAAAAAGTTATTCTCTACTTCCCATCAACGAGCGATGTTCGGCCACGTCCCGGGAAGCAGGGCCTCAAAACGCGTACCGGTTGTTCAGAAGAGACCCTCCCCCATGAGAGCCCCCCTTTTATTGCTCAGTGTGACATCAGGTGTTATGGAATATCCCTTTGGTTGGTTTAGGTCAGCTGCCCTGGTGATGTCCCCTCCCCATCAATTGCCCACCCCCAGCCTGCTGGCTCTTGGGGGCCTGGAAGGAGTTCTGATGTTGTGCCAGCACTATGCAGCAATAGACACAACACTGGAGTGATACCAGTGCTGTTCCAGCTATGAGTGCAGAGCACAGCACTGTGTGGGCTGCTGCAGGGAAAGGTGACTCCATCCCAGACAGACCCAACACAATCAGGTAAAAGGTGTTCATTGGAGCACTCTGCTTAGATAGTGCTTTAGTCAATAAGTTACAATGATGAGGTGGGTCTCTCTCTAAAAGTGTGGCCACAGTACAGGAAATATTTAAATATTTACTAGGCAACAAAGAGAACACATTTGACAGTATGAACATACAGCCTAGTATCTATTTTATTCATAAGCAATAGGAAATTCTGAACAGAAACTCTATAGATGTGAATGAAAAACTATGATGACATCAAATAACAAACAGAAAGGTCATCAGTAAATTTTGCCACATGAAGTTTAACCTAAGGAGAAGTTAAGATATTTTGACAGACTGAGTGTTTTTAAGAGAATAAGAGAACTACTTGGAGAACTGCAACTCTTAGTTATAAATAACAAAAATATTCATATATTTTCATAAAATTCACTGCTTTAAAATGATGAACATTTTTACACACTACAGACAATACTCACAACATAATTATAGATGATCTTCACACCTTACCCTATTTAAGTAAAGTTTACTGTCAGTTGAAGTTACATGCTATTAGAAGAGTATTCATATTTTCTGTAAATGCAGTATAAGAGACATAGATTTGAAGTTTACAGTACATTGTCCTCTTTTCTTGTCTGCCTTCCAAAAGGAAATGAAGGGTTCTGGTTTCTCTGTCTTTTCTCATTATGCTTCACTCCTTGGTAATCTGATTCATGAATACAAAATTCAGCTTCCATATCTGTGTTGAACTGTTCCAGAATTCTTGCTTTTTGTTCAAACCAATATTTTGCTTCACTTGTCTGGTTTTATACTTTTCAGTCCATGCTCCAAATCACTTAAAACATCTGTAAGTTCTGACATGGCCTTGATTAAAGGATGATGTAGGCTCTATTGTCTGCTGTTTTCAAAGATGGACCCAGCAGTCAAAATAAGGATGACATTTCACAAGTAATAGAAGCAGAACTAGACTGGCAGTACTACCCCGATCCCTAGAGCACATATTCTTTTCCTTGTCTTGTTTCTAGTGGTCAAATAGCCACAAGGAGAGCTGGATCATCAATCAGTTTTGCAAGACTGTTTTCATACTGATCAACAAACTGGAACACATGGAAAGCTGCTAGTATCACCACAATCAGCGCTGAATCATCCATTTCAGTTGTATTGTGGTCTTAGTCTGGTTCACATAAATCGTGAAGTTCTGTCCCACAGTAACTTGACAGAGGAATTCAGTACAAGACCCTTAGTGCAACAAGTGTGAGCATGATGTCCTCACTGAACTGGCCTTCCATTTATGACCCTGAAATATAGTTCTTCAGTAAGGCTATTTTATCACTGTAGATATAACCAGTGTTTCCTTTTATGCAACATATCCTAAATCCTTAAGGAATGTAAATTCAGGAATCCTTAAAAATTCTCAAATGTGATAAAATCCTTCCCTATATCATTCCATGTTTTATTTTCAAACAATAAATTGACTACAAGCTGCAAGAGAGGCTATGTACCTAGGAACGCATTATTTCTTTTAGGTAGGAAGAAATTAATGAGAATATAAATAAAATGGTATTTTGATGCATATTTACTTATATAGGGAGTAAGCAAAAAATATTTTGCTATGAACATATACATTTAAGAAAATATTTTAGTATGAATCGTGTATGACAAAAATGTGTGTGTTGAAAGCACTTTAGGTCAAAGGGATTTTGTTTTTCATTTTTATCTACATACTTAACTTCATAAAGGAAGGCTTAAATATCTTTAAAACTAAGCTCAGTGCATACATTTTGCATTCATTTCACTGAATACAACTGAATATTTCAAGACTGAATTTCTTTTTTAATTATGATCCAACACAGTAATTAATATATTGTACTTTGGCTTTTTGGCTCATATAAAATAAAGGTTTACAAGTTTTTATACTTATTTAAACACCTAAAGCATGAATATATATATTTTTTCAACATAAGTTTAAGACATATACACACTTCACCATAGTCCTCTTAAATTTAAGGAAGGACAAGGACATTCTCCAAATCATTCTTTCTGAGAGATATATATATTTTTTTTTTAATCCAAATGTCACTATTCTTTCTTATAATTCAATTGTTTGTATGCAAATGGTTGTTGTGCAAACACTTCTTTCTTACTTTTCCAGATATTTTTTTCTATGTTTTCTTTTATCATTTTGGCCAGCTACTACAAAAAGTTGAATGACATTTCTAATCTATTGAAGAAAAAAGTGTTGCACAGAGAAATAATACTTCAGTAGGGTCTGCATATAGATGTTTCTAATGGGATTCAGAAAACTTCTGGCTTAGGAGTTATTTCTTTAATACATATATATAAGTGTAACATAAAAGCATAGAATCAAAATATTAGTAATACAGAGTAAAAAAAAATAATATTTTTTTTTTACTTATTTTTATTTGGCAAAGCATAATACAGCATTTTATTTGACAAAGCATAATACAGAAAAATGCAACCATTCCAGGATTATTTCACCACACTGCCCCACAAACAATGTAAGAAATTGTTAAATGGAAATAAAAATTTGAAACATGTAAAGGAAGCAACATGGTGATTATGCAAATGCAAACATCATTAACCAGCATAATTCCAGAAGTACATGCTTTTCAGTTGTGCATAAACGCTTCATACTCAGCTTCCCAAAACTCTGAAATAATTTTTGGAATATTCCTTTGGTTCTTAAACATTGAATATAATTTTCTGTCTACTTGAATTTATGACCTACTGACTAATTGACCTCTGGAGAAATAATTTTTTTCTGAAGATGAAATTTATTAAACTTTCATTTTGGATCAGTGGACTACAAAATGAAGTGTCAAAAATAGTAATGATAATAATACAGTAAGTTTCTCTTACTCTTACAATTAAACATTAGTCCAGAGAAGTTCCTTAGTTGGTTATGTAACTGTACACAGAGAAACCAAAACATAACAAATACAAATAGAGGTTTCAATTCTCTTTTTCTGTCACAGAACCAAAAGTTTATGGGTTAGTTTTTTTACAGAGGATCAGAGAATGTGATGAAACAGTCAGAGTCTTGTGAAAAATAACATTTTTGTATTGTGAGTCCAGGAAGATCACTTGATGTGAGGAGAACTAAAGATAACCTTGTTACTAAAAGAAATACTATGAGAAATTATATCCAGTACAATTATTATATTTATTTTGAGAGTAAACAATAAGGCTGTCCTGGTTTCAGTTAGGAAGTTAAGACAGAGTTAATTTTCCTCCTAGTAGCTGGATGAGTGCTGTGTTTTGGATTAGGATGAGAAGAGTGCTGATAACATGCTGATGTTTTAATTGTTGCAGAGCAGTGCTTACACCAAGCCAAGGACATTTCAGCTTCTTGCTCTGTCCTGCCAGCGGGCAGGCTAGGGGTGCAGCAAGAGCTGGGAGGGGACAGACCCAGGACAGCTGACAAACTGGCCAAAGGGGTATTCCATACCATCTGACGTCATGCTAAACAATATATATATAAACAATATACCCCGGTGGCTAGCCGGGGTGGGTGGCCAGCTGCTTGAGGTTAGGCTGGACCCTCAGCGGGTGGTGAGCAGTTGCATTGTGCATCACTTGTTTCGTACACACTACTATTAGTAGTACTATTATTATTTTATTATTATTATTATTGTTTTCCTGTCTTAATAAACTGTCTTTATCTCAACTCACAGGCTTCACTTTCCCGTTTCTCTCCCCCATCCCAGAGAGGGAGGGGGGAGGGTGAGCGAACGGCTGTGTGATGTTTAGCTGCCAGCCGGGTTAAACCACAACAGGCATCAAAAATATTCAAACTTATAGAAAAAAAAAAAAAAAAAAATCTAAAACCACTCATGTGAATACAAAATTATACTTCATGTATCAATTATGGGATATCAGTTATGATGGGATGACTGTCTGGACAGATGAAGGGAGATCAGTGGATGTGGTCTACCTTGACTTCTGCAAGGCTTTTGACATTGTCTCCCATAACATACTCATAAGCAAGCTCACAAAGTGCAGTCTAGGTGAGTGGACAGTGAGGTTGATTGGCAATTGGCTGGATGGCAGAGCTCAGAGGGTTGTACTCAGAGGTGCAATCTAGTTGGAGGCCTGTAGCTAGAGGTGTCCCCCAGAGGTCAGAACTGGGTCCAGTGTTGTTCAACTTACTCATCAGTGACCTAGATGATGGAATGGAGTGCACCCTCTGCAAGTTTCCTGATAACACAAAGCTTGGAGGAGTGGCTGATACCCCAGAGGACTGTGCTGTCAATCAGAAGGACCTCGACAGACTGGAGGGTTGGGCCGAGAGAAAACTCATGAAGTTCAGCAAAGGCAAGAGCATGGTCCTGCACCTAGGGAGGAATAGCCCCAAGCACCAGTACAGGCTGGAGGGTGATCTGCTGGAGAGCTGCTCTTCGGAGAGGGACCTGGGAGTCCTGGCGGACAGCAGGCTGACCATGAGTCAGTAATGTGCCCCTGTGGACAAGAAGGCCAATGGTATCCTCGGCTGCATTCAGAGGAGTGTTGCCATCAGGTCCAGGCAGGTGATCCTCCCCCTCTTCTCAGCCCTGGTGAGGCCACAACTGGAGAATTGTGTCTATTTTGGGGCTCCCCAGTACAATAGGGACACGAAACTACTGGAGCAAGGAGGGCTACAAAGATAATTAGGGAACAGGAGCACCAGTCCTACAAGGACAGGCTGAGAGACCTGAGCCTGTTTAGCTTGGAAAATCGAAGACTGAGGGGAGACCTCATCAATGGATATAAATATTTGAAGGGAGGGTGTCAAGAGGATGGAACCATTCTCTTTTCAGTTGTGCCCAGTGACACGATGAGAGGCAACAGGCACAAAATGAAGCATAGGATGATCTGGCAGAATATGAGAGGACAATTCTTTACTGTGAGAGTGACATAGCACTGGAACAAGTTGCCCAGGGAGGTTGTGGAGTTTCCTTCTTTGGAGATATTCAAAACCCGCCTGGATGCCATCCTTCACAATGTGCTCTATGTGATCCTGCTTGTCAGGAGGATTGGACTAGATGATCTTTGGAGGTCCCTTCCAACCTCAACCATTCTGTGATTCTGTGATTCCGTGCTTGTACAACTTCACTACGCTGGTATTCAAGCACAGTGGAATTCCCAAGAAAATTTCATATCAGATCAAAGACTGCAAATGTGGCTATATTGCATTAATTCTAAATAATAGTATGTTACAAAGGTAATAGTCTCTGTTAACCATGACTTGATGTATTAAGCATGAAAGAACACAAATTTAAGAACATTGCCTTAAGATTATGCAGGGGTCTTTATCTATGTATCAATCTATCTATCTATCTATCTATCTATCTATCTATCTATCTATCTATCATCTATATACTATATATATATACACGGAAATAATTTTCAGTCCTGTATTTTGCAAAATTTCCCTTTGTGTTTTGAATGACTTATTTTTCCTCTCACTTCTGTAAAGTGCAAACCACACTATTTAGAGAATGAGCATATTTCTCTCTGTATGTATACAGAAATGACTTTTTGTAAGTCTTATTCTTCTTGAACAAATATCTTCAGTTTGAGACTCTCCATACTCAATATCAAATTGGTTAAACAAATACATTTACTTTCACTCCAAAGTAAACTCTGTGTTCATGTTGAATGTCCATATGTTAGTTAATTTTGCTCCCCTTATTGCAATCTTTTTTTATTATTATATTTTTTTCTGGATGATTTTATAATGCTAAATTTTCTGCAAGTGTGTCTCAAGACCACTTTCTGATGAGCAAAGCTTGCTCACTTCTATTAATGATCTCATTTCTTTGTCCAGTGATTTTATGTCAAAATTTTTAGCAATAAATGAAATGATTCTGCCTTAAAACAAAAAGGGTCAAAAGAATCATAGAATCATAGAATCATAGAATATCCTGAGTTGGAAGGGACCCTTAAGGATCATCAAGTCCAACTCTTGACACCGCACAGGTCTACCCAAAAGTTCAGACCATGTGACTAAGTGCACAGTCCAATCTCTTCTTAAATTCAGACAGGCTCGGTGCAGTGACAACTTCCCTGGGGAGCCTGTTCCAGTGTGCAACCACCCGCTCTGTGAAGAACCCCCTCCTGATGTCAAGCCTAAATTTCCCCTGCCTCAGCTTAACCCCGTTCCCGCGGGTCCTGTCACTGGTGTTAATGGAGAAAAGGTCTCCTGCCTCTCGACACCCCCTTACGAGGAAGTTGTAGACTGTGATGAGGTCTCCTCTCAGCCTCCTCTTCTCCAGGCTGAACAGGCTCAGTGACCTCAGCCGTTCTTTGTACGTCTTCCCCTCCAGGCCTTTCACCATCTTCATAGCCCTCCTCTGGACACTCTCCAACAGTTTCATGTCCTTTTTATACTGTGGTGCCCAGAACTGCACACAGTACTCGAGGTGAGGCCGCACCAGCACAGAGTAGAGCGGGACAATCACCTCCCTTGACCTACTAGCGATGCCGTGCTTGATGCACCCCAGGACATGGTTGGCCCTCCTGGCTGCCAGGGCACACTGCTGGCTCATATTCAACTTGCTGTCTACCACGACCCCCAGATCCCTCTCTTCTAGGCTGCTCTCCAGCGTCTCATCGCCCAGTCAAAGAAGGCAAAACACACATTTTGACTGTGACTGAACATCCAAAAAGGATCTTAAAAAGTACAATTTTTCATATCACACAGTACCAAGTTTAATAGTTTACATTCTTTCCAGAGCCACTTAATTGACACAAATGGAACAAGAATAAACTACTAGAAAGTATGCATCTCCAAGTTGGTTAATATCTCACAGGAAATACTGAGAGTTTTTTTTTTTGTTTTTTTTTTTGTTTGTTTGTTTTTTTTTTTTTTTAAATCCTTGGGCTGTTCTGTCACTTCTCTCCCTTTTTTCTTATTTCTATGGCATTTTTCTTGCTGTGAATTGACTGTAAATACCCATATATTAAGTATTTAAACTGCATGTAAAGCCTTAATCACTAGCAGGTGTTTAATCTTTATTCATAACGGTGACCTAGCTTTGCAATCAGGAAAAGCAGTTGTGACTCCTTGACTTTCTTAGACAGTTATATGGTTAATATTTTGTCATAATCACGATATCATTCATATAATTTAAATTTACGTTCAAATTGTTTTTCCTTTTTTTTTGTTTTTAATTTTATTTATATAAGGATGCAAAGGCATCTATACAGATGTCAAAATTTAGCAGAGGTGAAATTTTTAAATAATATAAATGAAAAAGCTGTTACTGTTTAACTTCAATTATTTTTTAAGTCTTTGCACAGACAGGGCAATGGGCTGCACCAAACCAATTAGTATAGAGTTTACAGCAAATTCTTAATCTTGATTCAGATAAAAATACAATGGTTATATCAGAAGGTAGGACTATAGATATTTTGTTAGAAAGCTAAATTTTTCCTCAGTGTAACATGGGAATCTCTCTGAAGCCAGATGTAATCCATTTTTTTCACACATAAGAAGTGTGAAATAAGTCAGAAATTCTGCTTGATGCAACGCTGAAGAAAACTTTATGTATCATGACTGCAAACAAAATGTGAAATCATTTTGACTACAAGAATGTGAACATCTGCCAAAAAAGCTTGAGTATGCTTTCTACACTTCACTTATCTTAGAAGTAGGTGTATTTCTTTATATTTATATTTGCAAAATTCCACATAATGGATTAGAAAATGTAGTTTGCATTTCAGACATCTTCTGACGTGCTATTTTTGATACACAATTAAGACTGAAACTGTCATCACACAAATTTAATTCTCCACCTGACCAAAGTCTTGTGATACTTCTGCTGCAGGTTGAGAATTAGGTTTCATTTACCTCTAAACATTTTCTTACAAAAACTGTATTTATGGTTCTCTAAATTTTCTATCATTGTATATGAATAAGGTGTGATCAGCAAAAAATAAAAATAAAAAATAAAGATGTATGCATATATTTAACAGACAGTAACACATATATAACCTTTTCTAGACATGTTACCTCAAACTAAAGAACTCTATTGTATTTCTGTTCTTTAAAAGCACAATAATATACCATGCTTTCATAAAGCATTTTTAATGAATGCATCTGAACATAAGATTTTATTGGTTAATGAAAAATAAAAGATCTCTTTAAAAGATCTCTTTCTGCAATCGCTATAGGCATCAATATTTCCTTTGTGAACAATTTTTCTGAAATTTAGTTATCTCCATAGGGAAAATTCTGAAGTTTTCTCATTTTGCGTTATTACTTCAGCAAAACAGCTTCTGTATCTATATAGATATACCTATATAACAACCACTTTTATCTATGTAGAATCCAGAATACGAGTTTGAAAGCATTCAGAACTAATTGATTAGCATTGTGAAGAAAAAACATTCAAAAATTGAAATATTATAATAGATATTATTCATTTTATTAATGTGTTATTGATAAGGTTTATCAAAAATTGTCAGGTTGCTTTATTTTGCTTTTTCATTTTTTTCCTTTCATTCATCTTTTCCCCATATTTTTCTGCCTCGTTCCAAAATGGCTTTTGATTTACTTGATATTTTCTGCTGTTCAGACTTGCTAAAGTGTTCTTGTCAACAGTTCAGTGGCTGAATGAAGCAAAGTGTTAGTTAATAGTGTGAAAGCTTGGTGTGCTGTCAGAAAAGGGCAGGCCATTAACTTGTGAAATTTTGCTTTCAATGTTCCACAGCCCTAGTGCTGGCAGAACAAATCTCACTGACAAAGATACAAATGGCATATGAATTTATGACACTTGTAATTAAGCACCACACTTTTGCCTAGATGGCAGATTATTGAAGACGGTTTATAATGAAATAGAAATAAAAATAAATAAATAATAATGAAAAATAAGGAAAGAGATTCTTATTTTATAATAATAAATTATTATTTTAATAATAAAGAAAATAAAATAAAGAAATAATGAATTATTTATTATAATATTGAAATAATAAAGAAAAATAAAGAAAAAAAGGAAGTAGAGAGGAGAGGAGAGGAGAGGAGAGGAGAGGAGAGGAGAGGAGAGGAGAGGAGAGGAGAGGAGAGGAGAGGAGAGGAGAGGAGAGGAGAGGAGAGGAGAGGAGAGGAGAGGAGAGGAGAGGAGAGGAGATGGCATCATATAACCTGTTTTTTGTTTTTTTGCTTTTGTTTAAATTTCCATGAAAAAACGTCGCTGGCTTAATGTGCTGATCTCCTTCGAGGTGGTCTCCTGTGCCTTGAACAGATTTAATCTAGGAATTTAAAGTCAAACAATTTCCTATAATTCATATACATTTTAGACTTTCAAGTTGAACCTCAAAGTGTACCTGTGAAGCCCACCTCCCAGATATTCAGTTGCTATTGTATGAACTCAGAAATGATGCAGGTTTGTGTTTTTTGTTTGTTTGTTTGTTTGTTTGTTTTAAATGGCTGTACTACCCATTGACTAAGTCCAAGGTTCCTCTAGCACAGTGTTCTGCCCATCACTGAACAACACTGGGTGTCTGTGTTAACATGTAAGAAAACTGCAAGCATACACAAAATATCACATAGATTTCTGATTTTTGGCTCAGTGATGCTTTGAGTTGGATTTGATAACCTTTTTTAATTAGTAAGCATTGATGGACTTTTCCAAGATTCTTTTCATGATTCTACAGACTGCTTCATTCCTTCTCAGGTGTCTCCCCTAACCTTCAAAGAGTTTCTGCACTAAAGGTTTCCTATAATGTTGGTTGTCATTGTTACCTTTCTTTGAATCCCTTCCAGTCTTATTACATCTTTTGCTGTAGGATGAGATGAACAGGGGCTAGTAGTATTCCAAATGACTACAAAATGACTTGTATTGCAAATAAAATGCTGTTCTCTTTCTGATTTGCCTCTTTTGCTTTTCAAATTAGTACTAACATTCAATTTGCTTTTTTTTTGTGCTGCCAGTTCCAAGGTACCCAAAAGAGAGAAAAATATACAATTAGTGACCAACTATGAAATGTTTGGTTAAAATGTTTCTTGGCGTTGCATTAAAAACTGCGTAGCAGAAGGCAGATTTCAAATTCTTTAGCCCTCAAGGCTGTGTCCTTTTCCTGTAATTCTTTTCATCATTCACTCCCAAATGTGAAACTTGTGCCAAATGAAACAAGTTCTTATGAAAAAGTCTGCTAAAAATAAATAAATAAACAGGCTTTATTTTTACATGTCTATCCTAGAAAAAATATTAAATTAAATTATAGGATTAAACGTGTTATTACACCAAGAAGAATGTATAGAGAACATAAATGTTCTCTATACATTAGGAGTTACCAATAAAGTTTCTGATGTACTCTACTTTTTTCATGCTTATGTAAGGCTTACACACTGTGATGAAGAAATTAAATAAAGGTATTAAAAATTATATAAAATAGATTTTAATAACAAATACCTGAGCTCATTTCTTGATCAATTCCCAGAATTACCTCAGCTCCCCTCACATGTGATGTGCTAAACTATATCCTTTCTGAGCTAAATTACTGCTGATTCTTCTTTTTTTTTTTTTTTTTTTTTTTTTTTGAGGTTATAGGGAAAATTACTACTAATTTAAATTGTGCAAATATGTTCTTCTCATGATTGCTTTTGCACAACACTGTATCAATGAAGAAAGGGACAACAGAGATAAGCAAGACTGACAAATTTAATTATTTTTTTTAATACTAAAACTGTGTGGTCATGATAATTTCCCAACACAGTACAGTCCATATATTTTCATTCAACTCACAAATAATTGTAAAAGGCTGCCAAATTTCCCTGCAAATAAAATTCAAAATGTGGAAATCATGGGAAAAAAAAATAGATGAATATAGCTTAAATCTCTATTCCTTTTGGTATAACACTGTATTTAGCAGCTGTTTTATTTCTGTGTATTCTAAAATACACAAAATTTTACATATTTTTATTAGTAAAATCTAACTGATCTGTTTAATATTGAAAAATATCTGGAAATAGCTTTATATCTGAAAAGTATCTGACATCCTATACACAAAAGTGCAGCAAGTGAAGTATAGATACATAACTACTGTAATTATTTCAAGCACCTAAGGTATTTATATGTTTAGGGTTATTTAGGGTAACTAGATAAAATTTCATTTCCTACATACTTTCAGGACACCAGGACACTTTTCAATCCAATGAGGCCTAGCCAGATGAAATAGACTGGAAAAATAATAATAATAATAATAATAATAATAATAATAATAAATGAGTTTCGCTTAAAAAAAAAAAAAAAAAACTCATTTTTTTTATCATTGAAATATATGAAGATTAGCATCACCCCTTTTGATCAATATTATGTTCCCATCTTAATAATACTTTTCACTTGAACTGCTTTTTAAGTGTATAACCTCTGTGCCTTTTGGGAGTGTCTGGAGAGTCAGCAGGAAAATTACTGCTGGCTAGAACCAGTAGGTAAAAAACAAGTTAAATGGCCTGGAGGTTTGACTTATATGAGCACTAATGTTGACACTATAATTTTAAAGATACATTTTTGTGTTTCAAATCAGCTGCAAGATTTATACTATGGTCTAAACAGCTCTACTTTAGACTGGCACTTAGTAACCATTACTTAGTGCAGTCTTCTGTTTTGTTTAGAAAAAGTCATAGTTTCCATCTGATTGGTTGATAAGACTTGACAAAGATAAGGTTTTTTTCCCCCTTTGTTACAAACTCATCATTCATACTGAAGAGTGTTCAGAATCCTCACTCATGATTAATTATACTTCTCCAATACTAAAGTAAACTTATATTATTTTCATAATTATCAGAGACCTTCAATAGCCATTCATAGGAAAAAAAAAAAAAAAAATTGCCCAATTTCTACTTTTCCAAATAAATTGTGTTTTTTTAGAAAAGTTAAGCTAGATAGAGATTTCAAAGCCTTGCTACCAATGTTGTGTAACAAAATTCTAGTTTTGAGTATTTGTCTCTGTTTAAAAAGGAAAGAGTATTTTTTATGAACCTCAACCCACTTAAGCACAAATTTTAAAAACTAAATTAATTTTTGTTTCATTTGTTAAAATTTAACCAGAAAAAAATTAATCCTACACTTTCTTAGACAAGTGTTGATAGACAATATTTTGTAATATTCTGCCTTGAAAGGACTAAAAACCTTTCTAATAATGTTATATGTCACTGATCATGAATTTCATTTATGTTACAGTCAAATACAAAAATTAGTATGAACCAGAAAAATATCCCACAAGTCTTGGTTTGAGGAGCTGTGAACCATCACTTTCTTTATTGTCATCTTTCAATTATTAATCATGTCTTCTGTTAATATTTTTTCCTTATTTCCTACCTTAATTTACCAAATTTCTGATTTCCATGTTAGCTTTTGCTAAACATTCCTCTTCTAAGTATTTAGTATTTTCTTCCCATGAAGAAACTTTTATAAACTGTAATCAGGTCACCTCACCTTTTGATCTTCACTTGGTTTCCTTTGGGTTAACTACAAAAGCTTTGCAGTTTTTACGCAGAATTTTACCTTACATTATTTTAGGGGATATTTTCTGCCTTTCTTTCTCGGTTTTTGTCTTCTTCTAAGAAGTAGACAACAACAGAAGAAACAACACTGGAAGCACAACACAGCCCAGAGAAAGCAGTCCAGGAGGTTTCTGGAGAGCGTTGGCGAGCCTACCAGGGGAGGTGCCCCGCTAGACCTT
Source organism: Oxyura jamaicensis (assembly GCF_011077185.1). Taxonomy (NCBI): domain Eukaryota; kingdom Metazoa; phylum Chordata; class Aves; order Anseriformes; family Anatidae; genus Oxyura; species Oxyura jamaicensis. The sequence continues at coordinate 75,713,655 of NC_048896.1, read as the reverse complement.
CTGTTCACTAACAGAGAAGGACTGGTGAGAGATGTGCTGGTCAGGGGCTGTCTTGGGCAGAGCGACCACAAAATGGTAGAGTTCTCGATACTTGGCGAAGTCAGGAAGGGGATCAGTAAAACCGCTCTCTTGGACTTCCGGAGGGCTGACTTTGAGCTGTTCAGGACACTGGTTGACAGAGTCCCTTGGGAGGCGGTTCTGAAAGACAGAGGAGCCCAGGAAGGCTGGGCGCTCTTCAAGAAAGAAATCTTAATGGCTCAGGAGCCGTCTGTCCCCACGTGCCCAAAGACGAGCCGGCGCGGAAGAAGACTGGCCTGGCTGAGCAGAGAGCTGTGGCTCGAGCTTAGGAGAAAAAAGAGGGTTTATAAACTTTGGAAAAGAGGGCGGGCCACTCAGGGGGACTACAAGGATGCTGCAAGGCGGTGCAGGGACACAATTAGAAAGGCCAAAGCTCATCTGGAGCTCAATCTGGCCACTGCTGTTAAAGACAACAAAAAATGATTTTACATCAATACCAAAAGGAGGACTAAGGAGAATCTCCATCCTTTACTGGATGCGGGGGGAAACTTAGTTACAAGAGATGAGGAAAAAGCCGAGGTGCTCAACGCCTTCTTTGCCTCAGTCTTTAACAGCAAAACCAGTTGTTCTCTGGACGCCCAGTACCCTGAGCTGGTGGAAGAGGGTGGGGAGCAGAATGTGGCCCCCACAATCCACGAAGAAATGGTTGGTGACCTGCTACAGCATTTGGATGTACTCAAGTCGATGGGGCCAGATGGGATCCACCCGAGGGTACTGAGAGAACTGGCGGAGGAGCTGGCCAAGCCGCTTTCCATCATTTATCGACAGTCCTGGCTATCGGGGGAGGTCCCACTTGACTGGCAGCTAGCAAACGTGACGCCCATCTACAAGAAGGGCCGGAGGGTAGACCCGGGGAGCTATAGGCCTGTTAGTTTAACATCAGTGCCAGGGAAGCTTGGGTGTCATCATGCGGCAGTTGCAGGGCAAGCAGGCGATCAGGCCTAGTCAGCATGGATTTTTGAAGGGCAGGTCCTGCTTGATGAACCTGATCTCCTTCTATGACAAGGTGACACGCTTAGGGGATGAGGGAAGGGCTGTGGACGTGGTCTACCTTGACTTCAGTAAGGCATTTGACACCGTTCCCCACAGCATTCTCCTCAGGAAACTGGCTGCTCATGGCTTGGACTGGCATACACTTCATTGGGTTAAGAGCTGGCTGGATGGCTGGGCCCAGAGAGTTGTGATGAATGGAGTCAAATCCAGTTGGAGGCCGGTCACTAGTGCAGTCCCCCAGGGCTCGGTACTGGGGCCAGTCCTCTTTAACATCTTCATCAATGATCTGGATGAGGGGATCGAGTGCACACTCAGTAAGTTTGCAGACTACACCAAGTTAGGTACATGTGTTGATCTGCTTGAGGGTAGGAAGGCTCTGCAGGAGGATCTGGAGAGGCTGGACCAATAGGCTGAGGCCAACGGTATGAAGTTCAACAAGGCCAAGTGCCGGATCCTGCACCTGGGGTGCAACAGCCCCAAGCAGAGCTACAGGCTGGGAGATGAGTGGTTGGAAATCTGCCTGTCAGAGAAGGACCTGAGAGTATTGGTTGATAGTCGGCTGAATGAGCCAGCAGTGTGCACAGGTGACCAAGAAGGCCAACAGCATCCTGGCTTGTATAAGAAACAGTGTGGCCAGCAGAACTAGGGAAGTGATTGTCCCCCTGTACTTGGCTCTGGTCCGGCCACACCTCGAGTACTGTATTCAGTTTTGGGCCCATTGCTACAAGAAGGACCTTGAGCATGTCCAGAGAAAGGCAACAAAGCTGGTGAGGGGGCTGGAGAACAAGTCTTAAGGAGGAGCGGCTGAGGGAGTGGGATTGTTCAGCCTGGAAAAGAGAAGGCTCAGGGGTGACCTTATTGCACTCTACAGGTGCCTGAAGGGAGGCTGTAGCGAGGTGGCGGTTGGTCTATTCTCCCACGTGCCTGGTGACAGGACAAGGGGGAATGGGCTAAAGTTGTGCCAGGGGAGGTTTAGGTTGGATATTAGGAAGAACTTTACTGAACGGGTTGTTAGTCACTGGAACAGGCTTCCCAGGGAAGTGGTTGAGTCGCCATCCCTGGAGGTCTTTAAAAGACGTTTAGATGTAAAGCTTAGGGATATGGTTTAGTTGTTGTGCAGAGAGATTGTATAAATATTGGAAAATATGCAATACATAAACTGACAACTTTGTCAAAACATATGGAAAATGATTCATTGGATAACGTTCTTTTAAAAATCCAGGACATGATTCTCATCTTTCTTCATTACTTTAGTAACATGCCCGTGAAGCTGTACTGAGAGCAATGCAGGTGAGTAAGTGTAAAACAGAATATTTCTGATTCCATCAGTCAGTAAACTATAGCACTTATTAAACCAAAATGTAGTGAGAGATTCTAAAACCAGGAAACCTAACATTAAAATCAGAGATAAAGATTAATTTACTTTGCACTTTACACAACAATAAATATATGCAGTGAATTATTGAAGAAGGTGATGAAAATAGAATGTAAACAAACTCATGTTAATCCAAGATTTATTCATGGAAAATCAATACATTTTTTAGAAAGTGTAAAATGGAAAGGGAAGATAGTGACACTAAAACAAAATTTAAACAAAATTTAAACAGTAAAGGATGTTTTAGAGTTTGTTGAATTCTTATGACAGCTATAGAATACACTGCTCTGAAAACAGATAAAGGGAATTTAAAAAAAAAAGAAAAAAAAAAAAGAAAATAATAATAAAAAAGAGGCAAAATCAAATATGCAGGTACTCTGTTTGCATGGACACATACATATGCAATTATTTGACAGCTAGTTATAATTAAGACGCTAAGAAATCCATAAAACAATGGATTTCTTGGGATAGCATTTGACTAGCAAATACTGTCCACAAAACATTGGTAAGCCCAAACTGCAGCTTGAATGCTATGAAAAAGCAGCTACTAAAAACGATGATCTGACTTTGGCTCCAGTTAAAAATAAAAAAAAATAAAAATAAATAAATAAAAAAAAATCACTCTACATTTTCCTCCATGAACTCTTCCTGTAAGCAGTTGTTGTAGGGAAAGTAGAAAACTGAAAAGGGACAACAGCAGACTGCCCAGAAGAGCCTTATTTTCAGATGAGTCTTGCACCATGATAATATTTTCAATTATTGAAGGAAAAAAGTTTTTGTGCACCAGTCTACCTTGCACTCTTCTGTCTCCTTGCATTGTCCAAGACTCTTTTTCTGCTGTGGAAACCATAAGGGAAAGTGGACAATGGGAACACATGCTTCATTAATATCAGATCAATGACCTTTTCAATACAAAGGGAGTCATAAGCAACAGGGAACATTATAAACAAAACACACCGAGACACCAGACTGATAGAGAAGTGATAAAAGAATCAATAGAGAAGACCAGAACTCTGCAGCAACTAGCTAGCTTGGTTGTTAAGAAGCTCCAGGCATAATTTTGGGGAGGGTCAGCCTGTACTTTGGTAGGAAGGGGAACACAAAATGACCACAAATACTAGGGAAATTTCAGAGGGGCCTGAGGGACTGTACAAAAGTTACTGAGAAATGTCCAGTATTGAAGAAACTGAGTGAGTGAATTCAGGACCAGTAACTGGAGGCAAATGGGGGGGGTGACAGGGTTGGTGCATCTGTGCCAGCAACTGGAGTGGGACTGCAGGTCCCACAGCCTCTGTGCCTGATGCAAGTAACAATTATAATTTATTTAATTATATAAAATTATATTTTATATAATAACTGATCTGCTCATGAGTCCTGGGATTGTTCTGTGGGGTTAAGGACAATTATGCACAGAAAATTAGTAGTGACTGCAAATAATTTTTCAGCTTTAGTAGCTAAAGAGAAGCAGATGGAATTTTTAAGCATAGATACCCATCTTGCAAAATCAGGTAGTCTGTAGAAAGACCTCAAGGAAACTAAAACTGGCTAATTAAATGATTTCTATGTGTTTTCAAAATGTTTTTGAAAGGCATATTCAAGTAAAATATAGATCTGTAACATGTTTATTTAGCAAATAATTTACAAACTAAAAATAATGAAACTTGAATTATTAGATAACTTTATTGTATATGTCCTCGACAATTCTGTGACATTGTTTGTGAAATATTGATATTAAAGAGATTTACAACAGTACTGTGTTAGATTTTAGAAACTTATAATAATAGTTTAAGCATGGTTTATTTGTTTGTTTGTTTGTTTGTTTTCAAAGATTTTGTCTTAACTATGGGATTTATCTGCAAGTATTATTTGGGAGGATGGAAGATGTTAATATTTGAACACTGGATCAGGTCACAGGAGAGTTATTTCTTAACTTTTTCAGAGATCTTTCGTGTGACCTTGGACAAAATACTGAATCCTACAGCTTCAGTTCTTTCTCTGGTTAAAAATAAAATAAAATAAAATAAAATAAAATAAAATAAAATAAAATAA
>NC_048896.1:75685822-75709150 GCF_011077185.1 Oxyura jamaicensis | reverse complement strand
AAATAAAATAAAATAAAATAAAATAAAATAAAATAAAATAAAATAAATAATAAAAAGGTTTATTATTTTTATTATTTGCAACCCTTATAGTTCTCAGCATTTAATATATGAACACTTTTACTGAAATAATTTCAAAATATTTTAATTATTTATTATGCTTACCTGTATTTCTTTGGTATCATGAACGGACATTCAGTGGATTGTGTGTTGTACACGATAATAAAGTAAAACATTAAGATAAATTTTGTCATTCACTTTTCTGGAAAAACATACTCTCCTTTTGAATGCTTTGCTCTATACACTTGCACAAAATAAAAGCTGGAAGTACAGCACTGCCTGAAGACTTGCAAATCATATGTAAAGGGCAACAGAGTCATAAAACAAGTTTCCAACTTGCCAAGCACTGCTTATAGTCTTCTGTTTGCACTAGTTTGTCTTTGTACACACAGCAGTCATGTAATTGCAGGGAGAAAGAAATGACTTTGGACTACATTTGCAGTCAGTCCTAGTATACGTCATTTTTTCATATATGTAGGGTTTTATATATATATATATATTTAGCATATTATATGTTAAGTACAGTTAAAAGCATTCTGCAGACTGAAAAACAAGCAAACAAATAGTGTTATATCACTACTGCCATCCATCATTTTATTTAAGGTTAGTATTTTTCCCTTTTGTATCCATCATTTTTAAATCACTTATGATTTTCCTATCAAATTGGGGTTTTTGACCTGTGTACAGTGCTTTCCAAGAAAACTTTTTAGATCCGGAAAATGATAACAATAATTCAACATCCATATAGAAATATATAATGTTCAGCAGCTAAGAACAGCATATCTGGATTAAGGCTGAAGGTTGAAAAAAATGTTTATTGTGAATTTTTTTCTATTTAGAACTATAAGGTATATGCTCTTGTTTTATTTTCATGACATGATTTATTAATAAAAAGTAGTAATCTTTTACATTGGAAAAACAACAACAACAACAAAAAAGTTAATTGGTAGCCTCTGCTGTGTCTCTTAAACAAAATTGGCAATTTCATTCAGAAGAACACCGCATTTTCTCATCTTCTTTATAAATCAGCAAAAGATTTGTTTGAAGTCAGTGAGTATGTAACTGTCTCAAAGCTAAGTATATGTTTAAGCATGGTCTTAACTTGCAGTAGAGTTTAGCATTTAAATAAGTATTTTCTTGGATTTGGGAACTAAAATACACATAGCTCATAGAACGAACTGAAATTAATGATGAATATAATTAAATAAATATATACACACATGCATGCATATAAAGTATATACATACACACAAATATATATAGAGAAAGGCACACACTCATATAACAGTGTGTATGAATTAATTTGAATGGTAGGCCTGAGTGTCCAAAAGTCTTAATTACAGCTGTTTTGCAAACTATTGTACAAACACAAATCCGCATAATAAAATGGATATCAGAGACTGAAAATGAACATTTTATTTCAATTTATTTTACACCATATCAGTTAAGTCATTCACTTACTACTGTTTCTTCCTAAAAGTTAAGCTTTAACGTTAAAAAAAAAAAAAAAAAAAAAAAAGTGTATAATTCTGTATTAATACTTTGATTGAGAGCCCCCACAAAGTGTAGCTGAAGTGAGAACAAGTAGGTTTTGTAAAAATAGGATTAGATATAAATAAATAAAAGTACTTTCCAGGTAACTCGAATTAATTACTGTATTTTAACACTGAGGTTATACTTACGGTCACAGTATATAAAAAGATATTTAACTATGTATATGAATCAACATTTAGAATAACAAAACAGGAAACTTTGCTACAAAGAGGGATATTGTGCCTTACTGATATAATCATGAGCACAGTATGTGTGTCTCATTACATCAACAAAATTTAACATGTTATAAAACCCCACAGAACATAAATAATAAGCTTGAGAGAGAATGTAAATGATGAACATTAAATACTATTAATTTTATAAAGAGGATATTGAAGTGCAACACAATCACATATACAAAGAACAGAGATATCTACAGATAAAAGAATTATATAGCCATCTTAATACAATTTTTGCTGATATTTTTATCACCTTATTAACAACATGATGACTGAAAAGTAATTTACCAATCCAGGTTGCAGAAGATCTTACCAGATCAAATTGTACATCGCTTATAAACAACTTGCATGAAAAATGTTTAAATTAGACTGTGTATGACATGAAAGTAAGTCGGAGTAAGTTAATATATCCAATTCTTCTGTAGCTACATAAAATGACGTTCTGAGCCTAACTCTGCATTTTGAGTCCCAGTGCTAGGTTCAATATCATATCTGGAGAACATCTACTGTTTCATCACAGAAATTTACTAAAGGTGGTGTTTAGAATGGAGCAGTTTCTATGCTGTACTGGGTCTGGCTGGGATGTTAACTTTCCCTGCAGCAGCCCATACAGTGCTGCGCTCTGCACTTGTAGCTAGAACAGCAGTGGTATCGCACTGGTGTTGTGTCTGCTGCTGAGAAGTGCTGGCACAGCATCAGGACTCTCTCTGACCCTCCTAGGGGGTGGGCAAAAAAGTGAGAAAGAAACATCACCAGGGCAGCTGACCTAAACCAACCAAAGGGATATTCCATACCATATGATGTCACACTCAGCAATAAAAGGTGGAAAAAGGAAGAAGAGGGGAGGGGTGGGCTCTCGTTGTGAAGACGTCTGTCCTCCTCCCGAACACCGGCTACGTGCGTTGAGGCCCTGCTTCAAGGACGTGGTCAAGCATCGCTCATTTATGGGAAGTAGAGAGTAATTTCTTTCCTCTGCACTTCCATATAGCCTTTACTTATTTTGTTTAGTTATTCCCTTTCTCCCTCCCTCTTCCCCTTTCCCTTTTTTCCCTTTAGTTGAATTGTTTAATTAATAATAATATTTCCTTAATAATATATATATATATTTCTCTTTAATTAAATCATCCTTATCTCAACCCGTGAGTTGTTCTTTCCTTTACTTCTTCCCCTCCTCATCTGAGGAGGGGGAGTGAGAGCGGTTGTGGTGTTCAACTGCCTAGCACGGTAAAACCACCACATATGCTCAAGTAAAAAATGAATGTGAGCACTTGTGTATGTATTTTAGAGCATTCTCAGGAAAGCACTTTCCAGAAATGTAGATGCTCACAGCCTATTTCCATATATTTTATTTGTCTTGCTGCAGTGGGTTGCAACTGTACTAGCAACTATGTACCCACCCATCTGCTCACTCACTTTCCCACAGCGGGATGGGGGAGAGAATTGGAATGGAAGTCTCTTCACTTGAGAAAAAGCCAGTTTAATAAGCAAAGCTGCATGCACAATCAAAGCAGAATAAGAAATCCTTACATGGCTTCTCATCAGCAGGCAGACCTCCAGCTACTTCCTGGAAAGCGGGACCCCTGCCTGTGCAATGGTCACCTGGAAATGCAAATACCATAACCATGAATGTCCCTGCTTCTTCCTCCTTTCCCTGAGCTGCTATTGCTGAGCATGACATCATTCAGACAACAGTAATTTGAGGGGAAGTGTTGATCTGCTGGAGGATAGGAAGGCCCTGTAAGAGGACCTGGGTAGGTTGAATTGATGGGCAGAGGCCAATAGGATGAGGTTCAACATGACTAAGTGCTGGGTCCCATTCTTCAGCCACAACAACCCCCTGCAATGTTACAGGCTTGGGGCAAAGTGGCCCCAAAGCTGTGCAGAAGAAAAGAATCTGGGGGTGCTGATTGATGCTCACCTGAACATGAGCTGGCAATATGCCCAGGTGGCCAAGAAGGCCAACGTCATCCTGGCTTGTAATCAGGAATAGTGTAGCCAACAGGACCAGGGAGGTGAGCGTCCCCATGTATCTGCCTCTGGTGAGGCCGCACCTCAAGTATTGTGTTCAGTTTTGGGCCCCTCAGTACAAGAAGGACATTGAGGCCCTGGAATGTGTCCAGAGAAGTGCCATGAACTTTGTGAAGTGCCTGGAGCCCAACTCCTGTGAGGAGTGGCTGAGGGACTTGTACTTGGAGTGGCTTGTACTTATTGTACTGTTCTTTTGTTTTGTTTTGTTTTGTTTATATATACATATATATATATCAGTTTTTGTACATCACTGTAAATCAGAATAATGTTTTTCTTTTTTTCAAAGTAATTCTATCTGTTCATTTTTTTATATGTGTCTTCAGTTAAGGCATATTTTGTTCATATAAATTTTGTTTAGATACTATAATACAATTTTCAAATACTTCAGATAATATAAATAGTGCAGAATTTATTAATTTCTTTTCATTTATTTTATTTTTGTCTGGCTTTATCTTTGTAGAACTAGAAACCAACATCATGGATCTTGAGCTATTTCCAAGAAGAGGAGTATTTTAATATAGCTGTGTGATCAGGAGAAATTGCAGGTTTTAAGACACTTGAAAACTCATCATTAATAATCAGTTCTAATTTTTTTTTTTTTCAGTGCAGCATATAATTTATTTTAAAAGATATCAAAAATTTAAGCTTACTTTCTAAATACCATAACCATTCTTAAGTTTCTTTTATACAAGTCTTTATGTACAGAAGTACATATCATCAGTATCAAAAGCCAGAGTCTTGTATTATCTCATGTAAGTCTGGATATTTCTTCAGAGGTAATTTCCAATTTCTCAGTGATTACATTTTGCAACACCAGATTTCATGATGTACTTGTCTGAAGACAGTGCTAATTTGGCTAAAGATAGGGATAAAAAGCTAGAGTTTTCATCTTTTATTCTGATAATTCTGTGTTTTGGCCCAAAGTTGAACTTTGTCCACAAAAATATATATCTTTGCTGGTATATTAGAGTTCCTGACTGGTATGATTCCTGAAATTGAGTTTCTGTAGCTTTATTGATCATAAATTAGTCCAATTTTTGCAACACATTCCAGTAGACATAGATGTCTCATAAGACTTCATAAACATCAGCTACCCTTTTCTTGGGCAGTACAGAGAAATGTATTTAAATATTTTATCTGGTGTTACAATTTCTTCACTAAACTGAAAATAGTCTTAAGCATATGCCTAAAGATATTTTCATTTTTGTAGTAGCTTTCATCACTTTCTTACACATTAGGATGAACATACATGGGTCTTTTGGGAATGCACTCTGAAGTCCTCCGTGTTTCATCTCTGAACCTTTGTAGTGTAGGAAACACATGAAAACCATGCATATAAAGTAACAAAGAATGACAGATACGATTAATATATTTTAATCTTGAAGTGAGAAGGAAAACAGGTAACATTACAAATCTAGTTTGAAAGTAAATGAAAAAATATTTTCTCTGTAACAATTTGTTCAGGTACTTAGCTACTTGGTTTCATCCATCTATTTCCTGTAAACCCATTTTGTGTGTTAAATGCAGTATATTGGATCAAGGATAATCTCTCATAATATTCATGGTCTGTCAGGGTTCATTCATAAAGTACATTGTGGTGAAGAACTCAGATGAAATACTCTATTTTTGGTTCTGATATAATCTGATTCTACAGGAAATATGCCCTAGAGCTTAGAGGAGGCTTAAGTGTATAAATGGATCCCTATTGTTTGTTGGGAAAAAGAACAAAACTGTTTCTTATGAGGCTGCTTTAAGTTTTATCCAGAACAAAGTACTGCTGCCACCAAGTTTGGTTTACAAAAAAAAAAAAAAAAAAAAAAAAAAAAAAGTAAGATTTTACACCTCAATGTTTCAGATATTTACTAATCTCACTGGGAAATTTCCAGTCATCTCTAATCTTCAATCTTCTTTCTACATTTCTTTCTTAATTACTTTTCCTTCCTTTTGACTATGAAAAACAATATGTCCATGCAGCCTAACTAAAAAAGCAAATATTTTTTCCACATTCATATTCACAGAAAACGAAAAAGAGAAGGAGATTATAAAAAGCTAATGAATTTAATTTTCTTTCCTATGTCAAGGAGGTGATGTAATGCTCTCTTACTGATGGGTTATATGAGATAAGTTTTCTGTGTACAGACACCTGCACATCTAGAACTTCATAAGACTCCTGGTCCAGAAAAATAAAAGTTGCTTCTTTAATTTGTTCATAATTCTACCTATTTTTTTGAAGAAGTTCACTCCTGTCTTTTTCTGGATTGCCAAACAGCACAATATGATTAAGATTTTTCTCTTTCTTTTCATATACCCCTCATTTTCTCCTCTTATTCTCATTCCTACATGCTTCTTCATCCAAAATGCTCTCCTTTCCTACATTCCCTATTTCCTTAAAAAAAAAAAAAAAAAAAAAAAACCTGTGTACTACCCCATTATTTCAGATACTTTTATTCAGATACTTTTATTTCTCTATTTTAATCAAATTTTCTTGTCCCTTGCTTATTTTCTTCCCCCACTGTCAGCTGTAAAACCAAGATCAGGTTCAGCTGTAAACCAAATTCAGCTGAACAAAAATCACGTCCTCTTCTATTAAACAAAACCACTACATTATTACATAATCAATCAAATAATAGTTGTTGCTGACTACTGAAAGGGCAAAAAGTCTTATCCTCTGTTAAGTATTTGAAAGTAATTATTGATAATCAAAGTTCACCCTAGTGAATGTTTAAATGAAAAGAAACTGGTCCACAGAGACCTTTGAAAAATACTCTGCAAATGAAAACACTCAAGTATTTGCTACTAGCACCAGGCCTTGAAGAGAATTTGTTTAACACCAGAAGTTTAATGACTATCTTGTTCTAAGAAAGTATTGTGGACTGATGCCTTGAAACTGGCTTCATAATCAGTCAGAACACATTTGAAGAGGATTTTATTTGCAAGGTTTAACCATTAATCTTAGCTTAAAACTATAATCTCTGGTGGGTTGGTCATTTCACCAACAAAGAATTTCAGCACCAGCTGTTCAACTGTTGCCAAAGCTCTGTAAATTGACTGATCTCTCCCAGTTCACACCCTCGGGACATAGTTGGTCTATTGGTCCCTATAATCCTGAATGACAGTGTGGATTATAACATGGACAACATCAGAATTAATTGTATTTGTGACTAGAATATACTCTATATACTTTTAAATTTTAAACCTAGTTATTTATTTGTTTATTAGGTCAATATATTATATATTGTTATGTATTATATAATACATGTGCTGCTAACATATTTGTATTCAAGAAAGCCTGGCTATGACGTGGTCCGGAAACATTTTATAGCCGTAAATTCAACTTTACCCAGTGAAAGGAACCTTGAATGGCAGAAGATTGGAGGAAACCTACCTAAAGAGTAAAAGCTACTCTTAACCACCACGTGTTTCATGTTCTTTGTGATGAAATTAGAAAAATGTCCATCTCTGTTTATTTTCTTGGATTTTTCATAATTGATTTTATTAAGATACTTAGTAAATACTAGAATAATTTCTTAATCAACACTGAAATAAATACATACAATTATTTCTTATCAATGATGTGTCACGAATATTTTTAGTGGGTCTTGTACACCCTGTGGATTAAAACATGATGAAAAGATGTATTTTTACATTTAAAACCTATATTTCGCATTAAACAATGAGATGCTGAAGAAGTAATAAAACAATCAGTGCTTTTCTGACTTACTATCAATAAGGCTAATTTAAAAAATCAGCATATTCCTACAGACTCTGTGAGGGCTAAAAGAAATCAACAAAGATTTTTTTTTTTGATTTATTTTTCTTTTATGATTGTACATTCTATTTGTAGTTGGTCCTAAAAAGACATATTCTGGATATATTTTAAAATATGAGTCCAGACAGTTAAGTTCCAGTCCTGTTCTCCTCCTTCAATGTTCTTGAGCTCACTGGCAGTTCTTGCCATAATAAATAGGGCATAAATGGCTGCTGATAAAAAGAAATACAAAAATTATAATAAAATAATAATAATTCTGAATTAAATGAAATTAACAAAAGCAGACATTTTGTAGGTTTGTCACTAAATAGGCTTCCCCCATCTCTCCCCCCTCTCACCTTCCCCCCCCACACACACACACTGCTAATTAAATTGTGGCTTCACAAGGAGGAAACATTATAGATGTTTGGTGGAAAGCTTCCAAATTAAATAATAACAATAATGTTGTCATTTATTCTCTTACACAAAAATATATTTTCTCTTCAGAAGTTATTAGAAGTGCCTGGCCTTTTTATCTTCATGCTCATTTCCTCTGAAATGAGGAAATTTACATCCCTATATCTTTCATTAAAAATCATCAGCAAAGTTAATAAGATGAGTGTATTTCCCCATAGTTAGAAACTGTTAACTTCCTCAACATCAGAGAGTTTTACCAGATGGCTTGGTTAGAGTCAGCAACAATTTTTGAATGGTTTCTGATATATTAGGAAGAGTATTAGTCAGAATGTTCTGGCAGTTCATCTTCCTTAGAGCTTATAGTTTCTGAAAAAGTTATTTTTCTTTTTAAAATAATTTTCTGAGTGTTGTTTTTTTTTTTTTTTATAAAGGTTTATATTAAAAATTTCAGTAGTATTTTTCAATCTATCTGAAATAAAAATTCACATATTTATGTGTTTCCAAAACAAACAAGCAAACAATAACAATAACAACAACAACAAAAGAATAAAAGAACAAAACCTTTCAGAGAAATAGAATTCTATATAGCACCAATTACTTTGCCATATGGTCAAAATTAGGTAGGAGTGAGATAAAAATCACTAGACCAGATTAAAAAGAGGAAGTATTCATTTCAGTGATCTGAAATAGGGCATGGAAATGGCTTTACTTAATACCATTAAAAATACTTGTTTCCTTCAATCTCTCAAAGGTGAGAAAGCATAACAAAAGATTTAAAAGTTTAACAACTGTGAATGTTAATGAAATAAATATAACACAGGTGGTGCCATCATATTAATGTCACATTACTTTCAATTATGTGGAAATATCTAAACAAAGAACTGAAGATGAGAGGCAATAGATTCAGCAGATTCCTGTTAATCAACTAGCTAATACATATATTTTTGACTCAGATTGCTCAGATACAAGGAAGAAAGAAAGATAAAATGTAAGAACACTTCTAAGTGACCATTACATGCTTAGACTCAATCCATTGCTACTGATATGAATAGCCAAATTAGTCAGTGACGGGAAAATACTGTCTAAGAAAATGAAACTAGCTCTGTCATCTTTCCAGAGATGCAACATCTAATAGTGAAGCTCCAGACAAACATTTTTTGAAAGAAAAGCTAGAGAACAGAGGCTTAAAGGTCCTCTCAGCTTCCTGTTCTCTTGAAAGACTTTTGCCATCCCTGTACATTGCAATTGAATGTCAGAGATCTCTGAAGGGAAAGATTTTTTTTAATACTTAGACCAAAGCTGCACAGTTCCCTTTCTGCAGAAGGCTGAATCCTTGAATCAGCATATCTTGCCTATTACGCTTATTTTCAGGTGGAAGAGAAAAAGAACATGAATGGGGAAAGAAATGACCTAAATTAAGGCAGAAAGTTTTTAAAGTTGACTAGCTACATAGAAAATTTTGTCTGGAAGTATTTTAAGTGGGAAAAAAGCAGACTTACAGTCAGATGTGCTTAGGTAGAACATATTTTCAATCCAGATGAGTGATTTAGAAAGATTAAAGAGAGACCTGAAATAGATGATAGTATTTTTAAAACATGCTTCTTATTCAAAGGTTGCTTTTATAAGAGGAGTATTATAACCCACAATTTTTATTTCAGTTACAATTTCTTTTCAATATGGATATCAGCACAAAGATCAGTCTTTACTGTTAGGAGAAGAAATGATTATAACTAGAGCTGAGGTGTTGGGTTGAAATGACTGATTACACTTGCAAGCTAATGCAAAAGACAACTGAATAAAAATTTGTTATATTAGGAATATAAATAATGTTTATTTTATTTTATCCTGAAGGTAAGTAAATGGCTGAGTTTCAAGGTCAAGGTGTTTTGTTTAAAAATTAATATATAAATGCATTCAGATTTCAGTTCTATATATGAAAGGAAGCTTACCTTTTAAATTGTGCTTGCACAAATTCAATTGCAAGATTATTATACTTTATTTGTGCTAGTGTAACCAGCTCTTCCAACACTTAATACTGTTTCAAAAGCCAGCTCTGACACTTTGCTGTTTCAGGATCTCTAAACTGTGTTCTCTGAAGGAGTTTCCTTAAGTGCCTTCTCATAAAACTTAATTACAATTTCAAAGGAAGGCAAGGGCCTCTCTACCTACTGTCTAAACTGTTGACTTAAAAATAATTATCATGATGTGGCTAATATTAAGTATTCTAAAATAGGAAATCACCAGGATTTCACTTTCCTAAGCAGCACTGCATTCTCTCAGAGACAGCAATGTGTAAATACTTTGATCAGCACTCTAGCAAAACATTTTTTTTCTGCATACTGTTACCCCAATAGTCATTGAAATGAGGAAAAGAAAGATGATGCAGGAAGCAATTTCTGATCCAAATTCTTGGCTCCCCTCATGTCCATGTGACAGACAACAGTGATTCTTTCTGTGAAAGGGAGATTCTTCATCTTTACAGAAGCTATTCATTTCGTGATAGGTAGGGAAAAATACTACAGATATGTGTAAGACTGCAGAATTGCACCTGTAAGTGAAAGAAAAAGAATGTTAGGAGCTAGGGAACAGAGAGAAAACACAGCCAAAACTAATGGATATGAAAAAAAGAACAGCTGTACCAAGGAGAAACTAATAGATGTAGAGCTAGAGAGGAAGATAGACATAATTCTGTATAAGGGAATTTGGGATAAATTATTTGGGATAAATTTGGGTGGCAGAGAGCATACAGTTTATTGCAAATAACTAGTTCTCACTTTCTTTGAATCATCCCTGAATATTATTACCCATCCCTTATTTTAAGAAATATTGCTTATTTATATTGCTTGTCAAATGAAAAAGAATAAAAAAATCAATCAAACTCTCACAGAGGAGCATTAAACACTGTCGTCAATTAAATCTAATTTTCAGTATAGAACTAAGCCTGAACAAAGCCATATTTTGGTCCAGAAAAAAAAAAAAAAAAAAAAAAAAAAAGTGGCAAAGGGATACTTTTCTTCTGAGGAATATAAAACTACAAATACTGCATGAATGGAAGATATTTTTACATGTTACCTTAATCTTCTTTGTTTTTATTTGTAAGGTAAGTTAATAGCATGCTAACTGATGATTAAACGAGGAACAGGCACAGGTATCAGTACTTTCAGAGAAAATGTTCAGTGAGTGCAGCGAATATAGAAACATTACCCAAGTATTCAGGAATGCAATAAAGCCAAAGCTCAGCAGGACTTGGAAAGGAGGAAGAGAGTTGAAAGGCCAAAAGAAGGCTTCTACAGATACAGACGAAGCAAAGATAAACCTGAGGAAAATGAGATCCTGTTGCAAAAAGAGGTGGGAGAACTAGCAACAAGGGACCCAGAAAAGGGTGAGGCATTCCATTTTCTTTGCTTTTGTCCTTAGCAACAATGGTTGTTTCTCAAAGCACACAGGATTATGTTGATTAGAGGCACTCTCTGAAGGACTGTAGTACTATACATTTCACCTCTTTTCAAAAAGAATAAGAAAATAACTCTAAATTAGCCTTTTTGAAACTAAGTTCTTAATACTTTGATACTAAGAAAGGAGACATAGCTCACAGACTGGCTGGGCTTCAGTCAGTCAGTTAGTAGTGAACAACTACATCGTGCATCACTTGTTTTGTTTATTCTTTTTGTTGTTGCTGTCATCCATCTGTCCCTCACTCCTCCCCCCCTTCTTATTAAAAAAAATAAAGTCCTTTTCTCAACCTACAAGTTCTTGCATTTTCTTTTCAAGTTTCTCCTCCAAACTACCTTGGGGGTGCAAGTGTATGCTGTTTGGTGTTTAGCTTCCTGTTGGGCTAAGCCACAAAATCAAATATATCTTTTGTTTTGAACCAAAACATTATAAAAATGATCTCTTTTAAGCAATACAAATTATTCTGGAGCTTATATTTGGCTACACAAAATCCTGTCAATATAAACTTCCTATAATATTGAAAAACTGATTTTTTTTGCAAGTATTCTGTCATTAATACAAGTTTAAAATAAACATAATATATATATATATATATTTTGAAATATTTGGTGTTCTGAAACTAAGGTAAATGCTTGAAATGCATCTATTTTCCAGCTGTTGTGCTTGATTTTGGTATTTATATTTTGAAGTATTTATAACAGGTAAATCTTGAATCTGTTACCAGTGAAACCTCAAGTTTTAACATTGGACATCTACTACAAATATGTTCTACAATTACTTGTTCTCATAGTATATTGGGTATTTTGTAATAAATATATTAAAATTACTAGCATTCATTCTTTAAATTTGATTGGTTCAGTTGTTGTTACACACAAGCTATAATATACAGAGGTGCTTAGAAAGTTCATGAATTTAATTTTTTCTTTTGTACTCATTTCTGTGTGCATAATTACTTGTAGTAGGACCCAGTCTTGCAAAAAGTAGTATAAGTTATTGCCTTTACATGCAGGTTACAGTTATATACATTAGGACTTTTATAATCTTAAAGTCCATATGCAGACATATATCTATATTACAGAATTGCAGAATCATCTAGATTGGAAGAGACCTCCAAGATCACCGAGTCCAACCTCTGACCTAACGCTAACAAGTCCTCCACTAAACCATATCACTAAGCTCTACATCTAAATGTCTTTTAAAGACCTCCAGGGATGGCGACTCAACCACTTCCCTGGGAAGCCTGTTCCAGTGACTAACAACCCGTTCAGTAAAGAAGTTCTTCCTAATATCCAACCTAAACCTCCCCTGGCACAACTTTAGCCCATTCCCCCTTGTCCTGTCACCAGGCACGTGGGAGAATAGACCAACCGCCACCTCGCTACAGCCTCCCTTCAGGCACCTGTAGAGTGCAATAAGGTCACCCCTGAGCCTTCTCTTTTCCAGGCTGAACAATCCCACTCCCTCAGCCGCTCCTCCTTAAGACTTGTTCTCCAGCCCCCTCACCAGCTTTGTTGCCTTTCTCTGGACATGCTCAAGGTCCTTCTTGTAGCAATGGGCCCAAAACTGAATACAGTACTCGAGGTGTGGCCGGACCAGAGCCAAGTACAGGGGGACAATCACTTCCCTAGTTCTGCTGGCCACACTGTTTCTTATACAAGCCAGGATGCTGTTGGCCTTCTTGGTCACCTGTGCACACTGCTGGCTCATTCAGCCGACTATCAACCAATACTCTCAGGTCCTTCTCTGACAGGCAGATTTCCAACCACTCATCTCCCAGCCTGTAGCTCTGCTTGGGGCTGTTGCACCCCAGGTGCAGGATCCGGCACTTGGCCTTGTTGAACTTCATACCGTTGGCCTCAGCCTATTGGTCCAGCCTCTCCAAATCTTCCTGCAGAGCCTTCCTAGCCTTGAGCAGATCAACACATGTACCTAACTTGGTGTAGTCTGCAAACTTACTGAGTGTGCACTCGATCCCCTCATCCAGATCATTGATAAAGATATTAAAGAGAACTGGCCCTAATACTGAGCCCTGGGGAACTGCACTAGTGACCAGAATACCTTAATTCCTAATTTTATAGGATATATTCAACAAGAGTTTTGAAAACAAAGAAACTTGAGTGAGAAAGCATTTTAAGTTCTAATAAGTGTGTTGTTTTCCAAACATCTGTCAGATTCAGTCCTACTAGCTCCAAAGTCAGAATAATCTCCCAGTGGGTTTAATCACTTAATCTATCCTTACAGAAAAATAAATAAATAAATAAATAAATAAATAATAAAATAAATCTTTATGTTACCATAAATACATTTTATTTAATGTGGCCACCTGTAAGGAAGAATATCTTTACAATGGTCTAAACTGTCCTCCAGCTCAGATACAATTATACCATAACCAAGGAAAGCTCAAAGTAACCTTTGAATAACATTACTTTTATAAGTTAAAATTTCTAACTTGCTTTGAAGTTTTCCCAAAGTTTCATGACAATGATAGCATATCTATCATTTATTCATTCACTTGAGTTTTAGCT
Source organism: Oxyura jamaicensis (assembly GCF_011077185.1). Classification (NCBI taxonomy): domain Eukaryota; kingdom Metazoa; phylum Chordata; class Aves; order Anseriformes; family Anatidae; genus Oxyura; species Oxyura jamaicensis. The sequence continues at coordinate 75,695,150 of NC_048896.1, read as the reverse complement.
TAATTTATCTGTCCTGAAAAGTATCTGAAATACTATAAAACAGTAATTATTTTATAACATTTAAACTATAAAAGTAGGCAATATTCTAAATATTTTCTCAGGACTTGGAGTAATCTCCAATGAAAATGATTATCTAGGCCTCCTAAACAGACAAGCAAAAAATCATACAGCAACTAGATAAAATTGTTTCTTTGTTTCCTACATCTTAAGAAGAAATTGAATTGAAAGCTTCTACCTTAGGTGATTCAAGATACCCTGAAGGACATAGCAAAGATTGTAAAAGGCACTGTAAATACCCAAAATAATTCTTTATGGTATTCTTATTGCCTCCACTAGGAATATATATATATATATGAAAATAGCAATTATTTAGATGTCAGTATATGAGTATAGAATTCCAACACCTAACCCACCACTTTACCTTATACATATAAGAAATATTTAAGTTTTACCTAAGTAGCAAGCAAAACTTTTCTCCTCCAATACCGAGCACAGCTATCTTTCTGCAGTGTTGTATATGATGCTTTATTCTGGCAAACTGTTTAATGTCTTCTATCAAACGTAAAAGGTTCATTTCCCACTCAAATCAGGGGTGGAACACTTTTCAGAATCCAATTTATTGCAATATTTTTTCCCAAATGTTAATTAAAACACACACACAAGAATACACCTAACTCATCATCTGGAAATTGTTTAGAATATTCTATTGCTTACAAATTAGTTTTGACAATGAATTAAGATAATACCAGTGTATTCCACTGAAGAGCATTCAGTGTGATTTTTAACATGATTTTTAATAACTATTTGCAGTGAAGATTGTCAAGGTCATATAGGTTCTACATACTATAGATGTAATCATATTTCATGACTCAGGGCATTAATCGAGCTAGGCATTGTATTCTCAGCCCATTCACTACGGCTTCAAAGTAAACAAAGCTCAGTTTTTTTTTTTTGTAAATGTCTGGTGGTCCTAAACGCAAGTGAATAATAGATATTTTTTTTTCTGACTAGTTACTGTATGACATTGTTAGGCAACTTATCACTAGTTCATCCATCCATAGTCAAAGTAAATTCAAAGAGGTTATGAACTGTTTGGCACACAGGTCAGACCTTTAGCAAGTCACAGCTCTTTCGCTAAGATGTAACACAGAGAACTGTTTTCAGTATTCAAGATTAATTAAATAATTATTTATTTAATTAATTGTGTTAATATATGAATTTATGAACATATAAATTATAAATAAATTATTAAGTTAAGTAAAGAAAACGTGAAAGTGATCTTGCAGAAGAACTTTCTACTTTATCCTAACTACCTCATGAAATATTGTAATTTCCTAGACATGGGTTAAAGTAATGATGGAGATTTTATTTACTTTCCCCCTATCAGTAGCATATTTCCAAGTTCCTCTAAACAAAATAATGCTTAAACACAAGAACTTATATTTCCTATACTACACTGACTCTTTATTATTACTCTTTAAAGAGAGTCACGCATCATCGAGAAGATTGTCTCAGCAACAGATATAACGATTTAACTGATGAATACTTACAAGAAAATAATCTCATAACTTCTTTTATTTCTCTAACAAATTTTTTTTTGAAAGAATAAACAGTGACCAAGCAACATATTTTCTTTTTTACCCAATTGGAAATTTTTTTTCAAGTCCATTCATAGAAGCAAAGGAAATGAAAAGCAACATAATATATCTAGAGAGGAAGAATTTCTTTCAGATGGGCTTTTATCCAAAAAACACTTCATTAAACCAGACCATCAAAGAAGAAAAAAAAGAGGGGGGGTGAAAGGGCCCCCGCCCCCCGGGGGCGGGCGAAGGATTAATATCAGCTCTCTCTCTTGATAATTAAATTATTTTCTTTTGCGTGTGTTGAGGGGGGATACCCTGATTCTAATTCCATGCTTAAAGCATATTTGAATCTGTCACACAAAACATAGTAATATGAACAGTATAAAATAAGAAAAATCAGAAGAAATCCAGTATTACAAGCATACCACATCTCACCTAACAAGTAAAACATGTGGGTCCAAATCATTTGGATACAGAATAAAATAAAATGAAATAAAAATCCTAGCTGAGAAACCTAACCACTTGGCAAACCACAAAAAAATCTCCTATGATAAGGATGTTTGTCATGAACTAACCTGGTGAAAAAGTTAATCTGCTGTGACTTCTGACTACTTATTTATCTCTTGACTTCTTAGAGCCTCTTGATGGCACTGGTTTCAGTAGCTGTTTCATTTCTCATGGGACTATCTTGTTCTCTTCTTAGCCCAGCCTAACTTCAAAGTATATATTTTACATTCTTCCTGGTGCTACTCTGTAAACACATGAATCTTAAGCACCTGGCACTAACTTTGGGATTGGCCATTTACTTCTATACTTTTTAAACTGGCAGGATATAAAACTAAGCTAACTTTTACAATTTGTACTGCAAATCTATGTTTAGGGTCTTTTTATTGCCCTTTTGAGTGTATGAATATAGTTTTTGTTTGTTTGTTTTTCCAACACTTTTTTTTTCCTCATTTTCATGTGAAATTATATAGAAATATTCACACAATTCACAAATATTTTTGAACACTACACAAAAGCCTGTTTGTGAATAAAATGATTGGGGAAAAAAAAAAAACAAATCTAAATAGACAGTTTTTAAATGACTGTAAGGTACAATATTCATACATTCAAAATTTTTATGGTAAATACTCATCAGAATGTCAGCATTAAATAACTGATTTGATCATTCAATCAAATGAGCTCTCATGGACTCCAAGCATTTTTTCTGTATCTGTGTTAGACTTGTGAATCATGGCTATAATAGTAATTCCACGAGTTTTCTTTGCTTATTTCTTTCTTGGGAAATTCACTGTAGTAAAATGTTCACCTGCTATTGCTGTCATGGTGCTTCATCACAGTTCAAATCTCCCAGCTTTCACATAATCCTACATGTGGAATCCATTCTAAATAGAGCAAACAAAACTATGAGGTAGACGGGTATGTTGAACTTATGTATAGTTGGAACCAAAGCAATTCTGTGTTTTAACAGTGAAAATTAAATGTAAAATTATATACACTTAGGCAATTTACTTAAATGGAAAATCTTAACACAGCAATTTGTGATCTAGACCATTCTGACTGTCATTTTGGTTTCACTTTTAGAAAATTATTTCATAAAATATATTCTGCACAGACTATTCTTAAAAAGATAATTATTGTAAAAATCTGTTTGACATAATGATACTAAGATATCAGCATATAAAGATGAATAAAGATGCATACACACACACAAAAAAAGAACAAAATAAATAAAATTAAGATATAACTACCATCATTTTACTACCAGAGCTCAAAGAAGTGACTTTTGTTGTTATGTAATTTGTTCTAGCAATTACATTTCTAGAACAAATGTAATTATTTAGAAAATATCATTCAATGGAAGGTATCAAAATTTTATAAAGGTCCCATATAGAACTCTAAAGTAATTCTCACCAACAACAGGTTTCCATATCATTTTACTGGTTTACAGGTGTGTTTTTTTTTCAGGTTCTATAACCAGGAACTAAAGTTTTATAAGAAAGCTCTGATAAAACTATTTTGAAGATCAGAAATATTTAACTTTGTAAATATATGTTAATGAAAAAATAATAATCACACATTCTTACAATGTGCTACTGTTTATCATAGCTATAGACTTTGAAATTCAATCAAGTAATCAGAAGACTGATTTTAGATATATATAAACATATGAAAGACTGAAGTAATTAAGATCACAAAGTAAATGTTGATTTCTCCGTTTGTAGAGAGAGTTGTAGCATGTTGTAATAAATATAGAATCTTCGCAGACACAGCCTTACACAGTCTTACGGCATACCTCTAAATCTTGTGTATACACCTAGACAAATCACTTATTCTATAAGTGAAGTGAAAGGTGCATTAATACAAAGAAAATATGTTTGTTTGGTTTTCCTTAGAAAAAACTCTTTAGATAAAAGTTAAAATAAATAGATACCCTGAACAGCTGCAAAATCCTAAAAAAAAAAAAAAAAAAAAAAAAAAATGGTAGAATGCTTGAAAAAGATGTGCCATCACCCTAGCAATACCAGAGACACACAAATCACTGCAAGGTGCTGGGGCCTGACCTAGGCATATAGAGCTGCAATTGATGCCACTATAACCCTAGCAACAGACCCGGTGGCCACTCCAAGTCCTGTGACAGGCCAAATGGCCACTTCAGCCCCTTCAGCCACTCCAACCCCTACGACGGTCCCTGCGGCCACTCCAGCCCCTGTGGCCACTCCAATCCCTATAGCAGGCCCAGCAGCCTCTCCAAACCCAGCGGCCACTCCAACCCTTATGACGGGCCCTGCGGCTGTTCCAACCCTTGTGATGGGCCCTGTGGCTGGTTCAGGGAAACAGGCTGTAGCAGTGCAAGTTGCTTCTGTAGCCAATATGAAACAATGGATGAGAAGGTCAGGTCGTTTAGAACACAGAGGAACTCCTACTGAGACTGGGGAGGAAGATGATGAAAAATAGGCTACTCCGCAGTGGTTGGGCCATCACACAAATTGGAAGATGAAGAGGAAGATATCATAAAACCATCAATAACCACCTGAGGCCTATCCCAGCATGAGCTACAAGATATGCAAAAGGATTTTGGTCATTATCCAAGTGAGAACCTTGTCACCTGGCTGCTCCAGTGCAGGGACACCTGAGCCAATAGCCTGGAATTAGAGGTCAGGGAAGCCAGGTGTCTGGGATCCCTTGCTAGGAATGCAGGCATTGACAAAGCAATTGGAAATGGAGCACAAATCTTCACCCTCTGGAGGCATCTCCTGTCAGGTGTGAAGGAAAGGTATTCTTTCAAGGAAGATCTTGTATGTCAGCCAGGCATAATGGACCACCATGGAGAAAGGAATCCAGTAGCTGAGAGAATTAGCTGTACTGTGAAGTGATTTATGAGGATCTAGACAATAACCAGCTATTCAAAGATCCAGCTGAAGTCAAGTGTACATGACCCATGTGACAGAAGTTTTTACAGAGTGTACATCATATGTCAACTAATTGGCAATAATGACCTGGAAAGACAATGAGGAACCCATGGTGGAAGAATTGCCTAAACAACTCTGGCAGTACGAAGAAAGTCTCTTCTCTTCCCTAGAGGCCTGCATCTCGGCTGTGGAAAAACTTTCTCAAGAGTTTCACCAACTTAAAGAGAATACTTTAGATAAACTTTCTGAATTTTCCAACCAACTTAGAGAGAATTCACTGTGCCGTGATAGTAATTTTCACTGTGTCATGATAGTAATTTCCCCCTGTACTCGGCTCTGGTGAGGCCGCACCTCGCGTACCGTGTTCAGTTTTGGGCCCCTCGCTACAAGAAGGACATGGAGGTGCTCAAGCGAGTCCAGAGAAGGGCTACGAAGCTGGTGAAGGGTCTGGAGAACAAGTCTTACAAGGAGCGGCTGAGGGAGATGGGACTGCTTAGCCTGGAGAAGAGGAGGCTCAGGGGCGACCTTATTGCACTCTACAGGTACCTGAAGGGAGGCTGTAGCGAGGTGGGGGTTGGTCTATTCTCCCACGTGCCTGGTGACAGGACGAGGGGGAATGGGCTAAAGTTGTGCCAGGGGAGGTTTAGATTGGATCTTAGGAAGAACTTCTTTACTGAACGGGTTGTTAGTCACTGGAATAGGCTTCCCAGGGAAGTGGTTGAGTCACCATCCCTGGAGGTCTTTAAAAGACGTCTAGATGTAGAGCTTAGGGATATGGTTTAGTGGAAGATTTGTTAGCGTTAGGTCAGAGGTTGGACTCGGTGATCTTGGAGGTCTCTTCCAACCTAGACTATTCTGTGATTCTGTGATTCTGTAATTAAAAATAAATAAATAAATAAATAAATAAATTGGGAAGATACATCAGGATAAAACAATCTCTTCTCTTCTCTGTGTCCACCCAAAAAGGGACACAATTTAGTGGGTGATATTAGTGGTAGTGGGATGGTTGGATCAGATTATTTTGGAGGTCTTTTCCAACCTCATTGATTCTATGGGGGAAAAAAAATGGTACTGGGCTGACTAGGAAGTGTAGCAAAATAGAATCTGATGCTGCTGTGTTATTAGTGAATCAGGGATCCTAACAAAACAATACACAGTCACACAGATGAAACATTGTTAAAGACAAAATGACTAAATTGAATCCTGTTATTATATAAAAAAAAAAAAATCTAAATTGAATCCTGTATTAAAATAATAATAAATTCTAGATTTATTTATTTGTTTATGATTCTATGAGTTTATGATTGTGTGAGTGGAATATATTGGCAGGAATTCAGATGAAGCAACCTTTTATAGAGGTTTTAATGCTTTTTCAGTGAATTTGGCATCCTCGGATTTTGCTGCTAGAGTGTTGGGATTTCTCTAGATCTACTCCAGGTGAAACAAACTAAAATCATAAGAATCAAAAGAAACAAAGAAGAAAATGAAAACCTAAGGACAGCTTCATCATTTGTATTTGGCCAGATTCTACAAAGATGTAAGCCCATCCAAATCATCATGACCAAGGGGAAGGAAAACATTTAAAACTCGTGTTCCACGTGAAATAACAGGAGGGCAAAATATCCTCTCTCCTACCAAAACAAATACTATAATAAACTCAAGAAAAGGAACAAAAAACAAAACAAACAAAAAGTTATGTTTTCTTGTAAATAATTAAATGGGAATCTGAAACTTTCATCTATATTTAAGTCCTACAATCTGCTGCCTTGACTTGTTTTTCTTTTTATCAGCCATAAGTCACAAAGCAATACTGCCATCCACACACACACAGAGCAGGAATCCAATAACTTGACATATGGTGGCAAGCTCATTTTCTCTCCCTTTTAGAGTACTGTGTTACCCATTAAGATTGCAGAACTACACTGGAAGATAACATTCAACACTCAAATATTCAATAAAGATCAAGAAAATATATATATATATTATTTTTTTAAAATAATACATTTAAGTCAGTTCCTTAAGACTTTTTCCAAGGCATGATTAATAATTTCTGAATGTTTCTGACTATTAATGCTTATGATTACTCCATGTGTACTTAGCACTACACTTGTTACTAATATACTTAATTCTGTTTCTATTCGGGTACTTAGCATAATCTCATTCTTCCTATATGACATTTTGATTTCCTTCTGTGCAGATAACATCTCCTATGAATGTGTTGCCAGCAGACTTTTAGTGCATCCTTATTATTTGTGTAAAGAAGACTGACAAAAACTTTCAGTGAAATTATTCACACGTATTTCCAAAGCTATAAAGCTGCATTAATATCCCCTTCTCTTTGTCAATTAAGAAATGTAACTTTCCTTCTTTTGCGGTAATTCCATCCCCCAAATCAAATTGATTAGAGGAAATTAAATACTGACTAAAATCTTTACACTGATGCTATGTTGTCCTTCCATGGAAAGACATCACTGTCCTTCATATGACAATTTATACTCTTCCTGTGCTCAGTCAGACAATAATTCTGGAACTTCTCTATTTACCAGCAGTAAAAATTGTTATTATCTAAAACCATTCCGTTAACATTTTTTTTTCTTCCTAAAAACATCAGTAAGGTATTTAACTGCAATTCCAAATAATAAAGGTCCCACTAGTCCTGTTGTAAAACATTATTATCATTAAATTGCATGCAATCTTGATTAATGCAAAATCCATTCCAGCTGAGGTACACTTGAAAACTAAATTTTACAAAATTTCTAACTTTATTAAAAAATAAAATCTTTCTCAGACTGTAATGTCTGTTCAATGAGTCTCTTTATTCAAACGGAAAATGAGATACTATAGACCAGTAATTTCTAGAAGATATAACTAAGATTAAAACTGTTTGCACAAAATCCTATGTCACAAACCATTCAGGCTACCAAAACAAAAATAATTAAACAAACAAACAAAACAAACAAACAAAAAAACACCTTGACTGACTTTTGCAAACTTATTAAAGGATTAAGTGAATGGCTCTAGATCTTCTATTTTTTTTTCTACTACATCATAATAAAAATATGGCATATTTATTTTTCTTCATAGCAAATCTTGGGAGGAAAATTAGTTCTGGGTGTCAAAAATCTTTTGGAAATTTCAATCAGAATTACATGTTTCAACAATATAAAAATAAAAAAGTTTTGACACTCTGAAATGACCCAAATAAGGTAGGTTTCAGTAACCTCAACTTTAAATGCAATTCTTTCTTCATGGAGTAAGTAGAACCTCATGGCAATTTTAGGATGGCAGTCTGACCCCTTTTATTTCCACAGTGGTTTCATTTGACTCCATGGTTGCTTTATCCTTTTACCATGGTTGCTTTATCCTTTTGCATTAGTACAGTAAACATAAGAAATCCTGAATCTGAGAGCTGTTGTCTACCAGACCAAAGAAAAAGGAGAAGCCCTAACTAAAGCTCTCCTATGGCAACAGTCCAGGAAGTGAACTCATTGCAACATTCTGTAGAAGTAATTAAAAGAAAAATATTATGCATATATTTAATTGAATTTCTACTAAATTCCTGAGTCCATAATATTTATTCTTGTTTTATTTTCCTAAAGAAAATAAATTGTGCCATGAAAAAAAAGTCCAGTTTACAGAAGCTTCGTTTCTTCCTTCGGACTTTAAGGTTACATTTCCTCCATAACATTTTTTCATCTTTCTCATAGTTACTCGTGTTGTATTCAACATCTGTATTTATATTCACATTTGAAAAACTGGACAATTGGGGAAAAAAGGCGCTGCATTTGTTACTTCCATGATTTGTATCATTCCATGTTTGCTCAAAAGGCAAATATACCACAAGACAGCAGTTTTATTTTCTGCAAATTAATAGGGGATCAATTAAAATCAAACTCTGCAGGAAGACCTCCAACTTTTTTTTTTAAAAAAAAAAAAAAGAAAAAAAAATCTAATTGTTCCCTCTTTCTTCCCTACTGTTTTTATTGAAATATTTATTAGGAGCTTAAGAGCAAATGTATCTTTGAACACGAGCATAGAGATTCATGAAAATTCTCTTAAATGATTTAATGAATACCAAGATTATGTTTGCAATTCCAAATGATACAAGATTAATTAGACTTGCCCACCTTGTATTTCCTGAATTCTTTACTCAGGTTTATAAGAAGGCCAGAAATAAATGAATAGCTATATTTTTAGTACAATAAATACATTTCCTTTTTTGCCAGAGAAAATGTGAGAGACCAAGGTGAAAAGAAATTAGTCAGAAGCCATTCTGAGGGGATTCATCTGCAGGAAAAAAAAAAAAAAAAAAAAAAAAAAAAAAAAAAA
>NC_048896.1:75666167-75685722 GCF_011077185.1 Oxyura jamaicensis | reverse complement strand
AAAAAAAAAAAAAAAAAAAAAAAAAAAAAAAAAAAAAAGAAAGCTATGTGGCATTATTAAATTATTTTAAATTATTATATTACATTTGTAAAAAAAAAATTCTCGTTGATCCAATATGGTATTCCAGAACTCAGGAGGTCAGCAGCCATATACATGGGTACATAGCTAACCACCTCATCAAAACAGTAATGATACATAAATCTCCTTTTAACAGTTTAGTAGTGTGAATCAGTTTTTCCCCCATTTGAGTAGTCCTTTGAAATTCAGATCCTTAATGGAAAAAAAAAAGGGGGGGGGAGAGATGATACCAAAAAGTAGCATTTGATAAATGCCATTTTTGCTTAAAGAAACAAATTTATTCATGTATTTATAATATTACACATCTAAAAGAACAAGCCGATAATTGTTATATATTATACAAGATTGTCTAGCTTTTCCTTTAATACACTTGTGGACATAATAGGAAGTGATGGGGTTATTCACAGTTGCTATTTTAATTATTTGCCTAAATTATAGGCTTATTCTTCCTACATTATCTCTACATAGTGCTTCTTGCCTTGGTTAACCAGGATTACTACCAGGATGAGGCCAAAAAATAAAAATAAAAGAGAGAGAGAAAGAGAAAGAGAGATCATAGAAAACATACAAAAATTAGGTTATAAGGTAGATTATAGGGACACACACTGCAAGCAAGGAACGGGGTTGTGTTATAGGAGTGGGTTGCGCTTGATGCCTATGCATGGCTGGCAGCTGGAGCACAGGACAAGGCAGGTCTGGGTTAAGCAATCACCCAGGGAGTCCATCTACAGGCATTCAGGATTTGGTTTAACTCTTCCGGGAGAAGTGAACTTATCCTTTCTTTATTAATAACATTAAGTATTTGTGGAAAATAGGCCATTTACTTTTAACCCTAAAATAACATATCTAAAGTTGATGATGTGAGTATCCCAACAGAGATGCAAAGCCAAAAGGTCTGTATTTTATGTCTAAACTATATTTCTGTCTTAAAATGATTAGTTAAACATACTACAAGTGCTTTTAAAGCTAATATAAATGGTTCCTCTTTATTTAACATTTTGGTTATGAAGTTATGGAAGCCAACTACTTAATTTCTCAGAGTGGTCACTCTACAGGCATACATTTATGCTCACAATCTTGGCAATACACCAAGCACAATAGGAGGGGGAAAAAAAAGTTACTAATCTAATTAAAATCTAGAATATCTTATCAAAATACAACCAACAATGCCAGCACTCACAGTCAAAACTAGTACAGAAAAACCTCGGTATCATTATGACAGTATCCTTAAAATTGTTCTATAAGATGACTTGATATTTGCTCTTTCCCTTTAGCACTATATTTATCTCTCCATTGTGTCTCTGCATCCTGAGGTTGATAGCACCAGTTTTCCTCACACAGGGAAATGGTGGAAGGTTGTAGCAAAGTTATCATCATCCTAAGTTTTTTATTGAAGTTGTTCACAGACCTGCTGCAGAGGCACTAGTCACCCAGCCACTTTCCAAGTTCAAACAAGCTAATTCAGCTGGAGACAAGGGGAGCCAATATTGATCCTGAGACCTTGCAATGCCAGATCAGTATAAAACCCATGGCTTCTTATTAGTAATGAAAAAATCACATTATCAGGTAAGTAATGAAGCATCATCTTGCTTTGATCTATCTGAGTGGTGGGATCTTTTTTTTAAAAAAAGTAGTAAAAAAAATACTTTAGTCCTGTGATTACAGGTGATCAGAATTCAAGGGAGACAGGTCTGCACAAGTACAGGCACCTGTTTTGATGGAGTTTATTAGATCAAAGGGTACTTTCTTTGAGAGTGGGAGGAGAAATCAACTTTCCGGGAAAAAAAAAAAAAAAAAAAAAAAAAGTCATCTGGAAGTGAAGTAAGACTTCACAGATTTTGATTGTTTTCTCAAAACCCTATTGGTTTCCTATAAGAAAATCTAAGAAGTTTACTTAAAAAAAATATGCAAAAACAGACCAAAAAAAAAAAAAAAAAAAGAAAGAAAGAAACAGGCACAGTATTCATGTGTTATTCATGTGTGTTGGCTGCTTAGAAACTACTTCACAGTGGACCTTGAAAGGTGTAATCATACATAATATATACAATACTTCTGACAATGACCACCTAGTAAGGGGGCTGGAAGCCTTGGTAACAAACTACAGTATAGTCACTGATAATCACTGATATCATATCAGAGTGGGATGCTGAGCACAACTCAGAAGAGGCTATCAGTGCATAATTAATTAATTGTTCACTATTATTTTGCACCTTTACCCACAAATCAAGAATTTGTAATGACAATTTTTGAGCGATGCTCACTAAAAATAAAATCTCAAGCTTTTTCATCTATCTTACTTCTTTTCCTGTCATTCATCTTTGTTTCTTCTTTATGATTTTTTTTTGTTTGTTTAGTTTGGTTTTTTTTTTTTTTTTGAAATGAAATCAGTCAACTGCATCATGTCTACTTGTAATCTGACACTGAAAAACTGAATATCATGAACATAAAAGTCATAAATATATTTATAACTTGGGAAGAATTAACAGGTGACATTTACTTATATAACAATGGAGAAATACTACACTTTTAGCTTTAAAAAACCAAATTCTTATTAATCTATGGTCATAAAACTTTGAAAATATGTATAACTACTTTGTGAGGTAGAGTCAGTTTGACAATATTACAGTCCTGAATTTTGTTTCTTTTAAACAAATAGTGTTATAATTCAGGAAGAAAAACAGAGTGATGTTAGAAGATGAAGGTTTTGCAGTATTTATAAGGCATAGTGTTTTGTTTGTTAACCTTTGACAGAGAAAACGGAGGCTATGACTGCAAATTCAAAGCTCAGAGAAATACATATCTCTGAAAGGAGATGCTATGAAGACTAGCTCCTGAAAGAGCTTCCTTCAGAAAGGAAAACCATGTTCTGCAAAATCTCTTTTAATTCCTTCTTCCTCTTCTGAGAATGCTTTAGCGGTTTTTATGGTGTTCTTTACTTGCACCATAACAGCTGGCTGTGAAGTGAAAATGACTCACTTAAAACTTCAGCATATCACACTCAATGTCATGTCTGTAAATACAAGAATTACATTTACAGGACAATAAATATAACACCTACATTTTCAATTAAGCCAATAACTGGATATATATGGTAAAATTGGACAAACCTAGTAGTTACTGCATACCAACAAAAGCCCTTTGTGACAATTAAGGTTGGAGGATGTTGTTCTCTGACTTAAAACTTAAGTTGGAAACCAGTGAGCTGGATGCCTATAGTGAAGAAAGTAAGATGAGCTATGCTGACTCTGATTTTGCTTGTAGTTGTTCTAATGGATATTCCATACACTATAGGAAGATTAGGAAGATGTGTTTCAAATATTCTTTTTTTTTTTTTCTTTCTTTCTTTCTTTCTTTCTATATAGTATTGACTTGAAATCTAATGTCAAATTATGTCTTACAATATAAGTGAGCTTATGAGAAATCAGCAAATCCTTGGCTTGCCCATGACATACATGATTTTTTTTTCTGCGCCATTAGCACAGCCTACATCAAGAGAAAATTTACTGTGATGAGAAAGATTGTTTTGTCACTGAACAATCAATAGTATGTTTGGCTTTTAGATCAGTTCTTCACTATGTTTCAGACCAACTACATTGATGCATAATGCAGAATGATGACCTTTTGCTAAGAAAATGTGAGCTGTTATTTCTTTCTGTGGAGTTTCTGAACAAATATTTGTGATTTTAGTTATGCAAATTTGTTTATTTATGTGAACTTTTTTTTGGTATCCCTACATCTCTTTCAGGGAATTGAGTATTTCTTAGGAAATACAGATTTTTTTTCTGATAAATACTCTTCTAGACACATTTCACATAATTCTGTTCTGTTACTTAGGTTACTCTATCTATTTTTTTAACCTCAGATAAAACATATATCAAAGGGTGGGACTTCTTTGTTTGTGTATTTTTCTATACATGTATTTAATAATAAAATAGCTACAATCATCATGTTGAGAATTTCAAAGACAGGAAACTAGGGTTTATTGAAAATCCACACACACACTTTTTAATGGAAAATGCTTGCTTTAAGCTGAAGAAGATGTTTCCAACTTTATTTTAAAAGCAGTGGCTTAAAATCTTTTTCATTTTATAGTAAATGTGTTCTTATTTCCTCTTTTATGAACATCAAAATATTATATTTGAGATTTCATATTTTTTCAACAAATTAAATCCTGGTTTCCTCAGAGAATTTTAGCAGAATGAATTATTATTCCTTCAATTTCATTAAAATATAGGTACAATAACTTAGTCTTTGACTGGTTTCATTCAAAGACAGTGAGCAACTCAAGTCACAATATGTTTTATTTGTTTATTTTCCTCTAGTCCTTTGAAATTGTAACCTAGAAGTATATGTTTCTTTGAATTTTTTCTTGATTTCCATATGCTAGAAAAACTTAAGGTTTTTTAGTTTCTTAAACAAACAAAAAAAGTTATTACCTTAAAAATTACTATAGCAATACTATTTAAGTCAAACAGAGATATCAGAAGCTGTTATGTTCAATGAGATCTAGAGATCCATCTGTTTCTATATACCATTGCTGACATAAACAATGAAAAAGTTCCAGAGAAAATAGACTTTTTTTGATTTGAGTCTCAGTCCGATCTTATGCCTAAAAATACATAGTTTAATGTCATAAAATTATTTGGTCAGTATTAAGTCAAACTAAGAATCTGAGATTCCTTATTCCTGTTTTGACGGCAGCCAGTAGATGACTTTTAGAGAAAGAAGGAGGAATTAGAACAAGAAAAGGAGGAATTAGAACAAGAAAGAAGGAGGAATTAGAATAGGAATTAGAACAAGATGATCTTTCCCCTAGCATACTGTCCTAGCCTTTGGTAATCATCAGGTTACCATCTTCCAAAGCCAGAAGTAGTACCAAGCCTTTTCTTTTAGTTGCCATCAATGTTTGAGTATTTTGTCATAACCTTTTTAAACCAATTCCATGTGTGTAGTATATTTTTAATACATATACATATAAAACAGTGTATAACATACACACACATAATCATCAACAATAATTTAATGCAATACTATATAACAATGTATATTTTACATATCTAACTAGCTCATTTGTATTGTTTTGAAGAAAAGCCAATCCTGTCGATACTTTATTTGCTTGCAAAGACAAAGTTGTAAGGGAGCTTTTAAGGAGAAGACATGGAGTAATCTTCCTCTTTGTCAGCTGTGCAGTTATGAAAATCATGGTACTAGTGAAAAGAATAGGAAAATAAAATAATAGGAAAACAGAAGAAGGAAGTCAGGTGAAAGAGTTTACAGATAGGCTATGTGTTCTGTGTATGAGAATGAATTACGTATTGTTTTGTTTTAATCTTTATACTTTACGCTACCACTGTCCTATTCCTCCTCATTTTTTTTCTTCTCCATACTAAACCATCCTAACTGACATCCTTTCTAGAAGATATTCTATAAATCTTCCATCCTAACTGACATCCTTTCTAGAAGATATTCTATAAATCTTATCATCATTTTCACTTCTACCTGTATACTTCCAGAGATGGAGTGACCAGAACTTTAAGTAATGCTAAAATGTAATCAACAAATTTTATTTTATTTTATTATTTTTTTTATTATTATTATTTAGAATTTTAGCATTAATATGGCATTTTTCTCCCAGTTCAATATTTTATACATTGTTTTTTGGACAGTCTTCTTATTATGCCTATGGAAATTAATTTTCATGACTGAATTTTTCTTTTTTTTTTTTTTTTTTCTAAAAGTTGAACTTTTGCCAGTTTGCTTTTCCATGCTGAGGTACTAGGTTTTCTTTATTTATTCTGGAAGGAGACATTTGTTAGGAACATACTTCTGTTTCAATTTGTTCATTTTGATCTTGTCTGAACTTTGAAAATTATTGTCTGTAGTCCAACAGCTGTTCATCTGCCCCTGATACATGAAAGGGCATTGTAAACCCAATTGTGAATATGGTCCAGAAAGTTTCATGACAAAATTATAAAATACTGCTCACTTCAGCAGTTATACTTGTAGCGACTGAGCTTATCTGTGCTGCAATTATTTGGAAAGAGCCTATCTTTCTTGAAATGCAATACTAGGAAATCTATGTGTGGTATTTATATTATTTATGTTAAAGCAAAATAAAATCACCTCAAGATCATTATTGTTATCATCCTCAAAGTACCCAACAGAGATCAGGAAATATTATTACAGCTTTGTGTACCATACAGAGACCAGATACAGAAAAAATAAATCTCTGAGAAATATTTAGGTGTACAAAAATGTAAAATAGGACAAATGAATTTACTAGAGCATGATATCATATGCGGCAAGATTTTGAGAGCTGGCAATGGTCTGGTGGAGCTCTATCCAGTGGAGCAAAGCCATACACATACAGAAACAAATAGATTGGACTGAGGATGCCTAACCCTGAAGTACCTGTTTGGTCAGAGATAACAGAGTTTATTTCTGTTCATTGGTGGTGGTTTGGTTTGGTTTGTCTTGGTTTGGTTTGGTTTAAGAAGACAGGAAGAAGAAGAGGTGGAGATTGCTTTTATACACTTTTTCTACAGTTACAGGAATCAACTGAAAAAAAAAAAAAAAAAAAAAAAAAAAAAAAAAAAGTCTGCTTTTTTAAAAAGCAGACTCTGGCTTTACTTTTTTTGGAGGTAAATTCTCCAAGAGCATACTCTAGCTACTAGACTCCTGTCTTCATTGTTAAGAGACAGGTAAAAACTTAAAATACCTTCTGACTCATAGTACCTAAAAGTCTTGTTATTTTAAATCACCCCCTGTGTCACAGATGACTATCTTGTACTTTAGATGCCTAAGTGCATTTTTGGATCTTACTACTATTATTTATTGATTTCAATGGCACTTAAATGCATCTGTGCTTTCAAAAATCCCATTCATGCCCTATCTGTATTTTTAGGAAGCTATTGCTTTTAAAACCCATCACACAGCAAAAATTTGAACTTGGATTAGGTGAATCACAGGCTGGCCAATCTAATCAATGATGTGGACTTCCTTGCTAACCATGAATCTCTTAATGTACACACAGCAAAGTAATAAAAATCTATTCTGAAAGTCTGAGTTAGTACATATTCTTGATTTCATACATGTCTCAGTGAACTGAAAGATAAGCTGACAAAACTATTTGCAGTGTATATATCATTTTTATTTGCAGAGATTTATTTCCTGTTCAATGCTATTATTTTTTTCCATATGTGTGTGTGTATATATATATGTATTTCCTGTGAACCTCATAGACACAATATTGAAGTTAAACAAATGCAAAAAAAAAAAAAAATGCATTTATTCCCCTTTGTGTGAGTACAAAGGCAGTGTTTCTTTTTATTTAAAGAAGGGTGACAATATTTTAGGATTAAAAATGCATTATTTACTGTACAGATTATAATAAAAAATAATTATTATTTTTTCTATTATAAAAATACTCCGGACATGTTGAGGTTATACTTGAAATATTCAGCTTTCAGTTATAAGAATTTCTCTGTCAGGAAACTAAAATAGAAATAAAGCAGCAACAACATACAGAAAAAATCTGAGTGATTTCAGCTATTCTGTAATAGTAGCATTTCAGAAATTAAATAAAATTTTAAAAAAGGATAAATATTGATCCACAAAAAATACAAGAACACTATACATAGATGAAATCTTGAAATCATTGTGTGACTTTATAGTTAGTTTTCAATAGGTTTCTTTAATAAAGAACATAAATATATAAAAATATTAATTTAAAAAAAAAAAAAACATGGTTATAAAATTGTTGTTTTGGGTGGAACTATTAAAAAAAAAAAAAGCTTATTTTTCATTTTGCCTTTAAAATATGTTTGATATCTTGATTTAGACATCATTATTTCTCTCAGTACACCTAACAAAATGGAAAAGATTTCAGTTCAGTGTCTTAAACAAACAAAAAGTTCTGCTACGCTTTCTAAGATGAGATACCATGCTCTCATTAAGTTTAGAATATTTGTGAATTCTTATTTAATATCTCCCCCCACTCTTTTTTATTTTTCTTCCTGAAACTAAATATTTAAAAGGTAAGAAGGTGGTTAGTCAAAATCTTGGCTGCAGTTTTCAAACTGTCAGTCCAGCAGCTGGTACAGGCTTCTCAGCATCTGATGGGGAGGTTGATCTATCCAGCTTGAGCAGAGGCTGTGATGCCCTAGTGAGACTGGCAGCACCAAAACAGGTTCTCTTTGCTGCTGTTTCCTCTTTTTTCTCTGCTAGGTAACCCTGAAATTCTGAATTGGAACAGATTCTGTCAGAATGTAAATGTCAGACATCAATACCTCAAATATTACCATAACCGATACATGATTTTCATTGTTTTTGAAGCTGTGAAAAAGACAAATAAAACTTTGCTTACAAATTGGCAAAACAATAACATTAACAATAATAATAAAATGTGTGCACATATCATTTGGGTAAAATACTAATAGTTTATCTTTCTCACTTTTTTGGCTTTCAGGTTTGATCTTGCAACAAATTCTATGTAGTTCAATTGTTCGGTAGCTCTGTTTTGTAGCATAAATAATGTTTTTGCATAGTTGAAGTAGGATTGTCAATAGGTTCTCATGGTCCTAATTCTAGCTATATATTCTAGATATCCATAATACTGGTTTCTATGAGCAAACATAGTAAGATAATCACCAGTTCCCAGATCCTCAAACACAATGTAAAGCAAAACATACACTTTTCTCAACTAACTCCAGCCAGTGCATCATGATCAAACACTAAGAGGTGATTCTTTGTCTGAAGAAACTAACCAGGTTAATTAGGATTTTGCTTGTTTGTTTGTTTTGTGGTGAAATTAGTTACTTTATTGAATATCCATACTGAGTAGTGAATACCTTTAACAGTTCACAGTCAAGTGTGCTGTTTTTATTTTATGTTAATGGCAGGTATACTTAATCAAGTCCATAAAAATAAGATGTGACTTTCCTGTGTTCAGATGGTATTTTCAGTGCTACTTGAAGAAGTGTCTTTGCGGTGAGGTCAGGAGTTGTAATGCTTTTGTGTTTTTCCAGTCAGTGATTACTGTAACGGTGACAAACAATTTACAAGATTTCTTTCTTCAGTCCAATAGAAGATCAAAGGTAATTTGTAGAAAATAGCTTTGCATGGCTGACCATAGATTTTTATCTTTATGGAAAATCTTAAATTACATTTGAAGATGAAATCAGCAGGTTTCCAAACATCTTTTATCACAGAAAGGTTAAGGTTAGAAGGGACCTCTGGAGGTCTTTTGGTTCATCCTCCCTGATCAAGCAGGGTACCCAGAGCAGGATGACCAGAAAATGAGATCTTCACATATTAGAACAGTCTGTTTCAAAATAAGATGCTAAAAGCATTGTTTAATGATAATCCTATAGTGTGAATCACAAATGAAGAACATTTCTACTTGTAAATTCCATTTGTATTGAAAATAAAATTAGGAAAATTATTTTTATTCCCCTTATATCTCTATATTTTCTGAGTAGCCTGACAAATTCTTGATTTAACGCTTTACAGAGCCAGTAGGAGGGGAAATAATGACATTAAATAATTAATTAATTAAGGAACTCTATCAGAGGAAATCTTACCAAGATTTTGTGCAGGGTGAGGGAAAACAGTTCATTTTAAGTCCTTTCTGCTTGTATGTTAATCTGTTTTTTGGTCTCTAGTTAGGATCACAGAAAAACATACGCATAATCCAGAGAGATGAACATGTTATCTAGATGTAACCATTTGGAGGAGACAAGATGATCCTGAATAACATTTTAAAGGATATTAAGGCAGACATCTTAAGTGGTTTATGTAGATTCGTAAAGAAGAAAATGACTGAGCCCTCGGTGATGCCATTCACCTGAGAAACATTAATTATAGATTTCTTGTCAGTGAGGATTAATGTATGTTTAAGCATAGTATAAAATGAAGTAGATTGAATGAAGATGGGGAAAAAAGGTAGTTTTATGCTGAACAAGGTGCAGCATAAGAGAGAGCAAAACTTTTCTGTGACTATGCCAGCTGCATTATATTTTCCTTCCTCTACAACAAAACAAATGCTGACTTTTTGCAACATAAGGACATAAACAGTAGAGAAGACATAGACTACTTACCAACTTCCAATAATGCAGGCAAAATAAAGAAGCATATGACAACAAATGTTCCTTTCCTGCTGTTATTCACTATCTGGGTCAAGCACCTGTCTTGTAAACACTAAGTAGTACCTTATGTATCACTTAACTAAGCAGACATGTACAAAAAAAGCCATATGTTGGCTTACAGGAAGGTAAAAGAGCTGTCTAGACATTCATTCTGTCCATTCTGCATGTCCATCTTACACTGTTGCCACTTTATTTTCTTCAAGCCTTGGCTTGCTACATGGTACTTCAGTGAAAAAGAATTAAAATACAAATTAGGTACCCCTCTGTTTTGACATAACCTCTTAAAGTGACATAAGTTAACAGATTTACCTGTGGCAAAGAGCACTCTTGAAAATAAATTACAGTTTATGCCCACAGGTCAGAAGGACCTTTGTCTCCCTGAAAATACAGAGATGACACAATGACAATTATCTCTGTGGGGCTTCTCTAACTTGTTTCTAATGGAGAACAATATATTATATGTCCATAACAATACACTAAACTGACTGCAGGTTCCCATAAAATCTTTTTTAAAAGGGTGATACTCTCATCACACAATACACTACAGACTCTGAAATTACCCACGTTAAGTTTTTGTGCAATTAAATTAGAATAGATTAGATGTCACTCATGAGTTATCTCCTGTTCTTCTACAGTAATTCATTTAATTGTCCTCAGTGATCAACTCTGAGGTTTCTCATCTCTGCTGAATTTGTTCTACCCAGGAGCAGAGTTTGCAGGAGATATATCAACTCTGAACACTTTTCTTCAGTTCACTCCAGGTTTTCAAGTGACTAAATGAGTAAACACATAAGAGGATTCAGCAAAAGTCACCAGAAACCATCACTAAGACATTTTTTAAAATATCCTTTCTTTACAGTTTATGATTCACTTCTGCTTTGGCAGTAAAGCATGTCTTTAAATTTATTTCTCACTAGGCTATTTTCAATCAAGTGACATCCAGTTAAAAGCACCATAGCTAGCTATAATGATGAATTTAGCACCTGATATTTAAAGTTTGAAAGTGGTAGAAATATAGAATGAACAGCAATATATTTTGTAGGCAAAGTATATGGTAATATTACTAAGAGGACAAGTTGGTAGTTGAGATCCCTCTAATCAGTGTGCATGAGGATCATACTGATATTTGTTTTTCTTTTTAAATGATATTTAAAGAAGACAAGCAACAGGAAGAAAAAACTATTTGAAATTGAAAGGCATAAAGATTCTGACAAGAAGATATTAATTTAATGTAGTAAAACTTTTTCTTTCCCTCCACCATTATTGTCTGCATGTGTGCAGGTACTGTTGGGGGGCGGGGGGGGGCGAGGAATGCTTGTGTAATTTTTGGACAGCACCAAAACTTTTGTTTAGAAAATCAAGCCCATCTATGTTTGAGAAATAGTTATTTTAAAATATTTCCACTCAAAATTTGTTTTACTGTTTTGACAGAAACATTTTTCTATTTTTTCTTTTCTGAAGAAGAAACAGAAAAATCTCCAAGTATCACCTTTTTTTCTAATATGCATGTTGATCAGCAAGTTTAAAAATTGTAGGAATAAAACAAATAGATACATAAGGACATAAGAATTTTTTTATTTTTTTTTCTGGGTGTTGAGAGTTACTTAAAAAAAAAAAATAATAATAAAGACGTTATCTCTTGAGCAAGCTAATTCAGAATTGCATCTTAATTGTGCACCTTCAATACCTCTAAAATTGAGGTTTCACAACACTCTTCAGAAATCTGTCAGCTCTTCCCAGAAGCAGAGTACTAATAATTTCTTTCTTCAGCTAAGCTGTTGTATTCAAAATTTTAAACATTTTAATTTATGCCTAAATAGTTATCTAAGAATAGGTAGTGTCAGAATATTCATGTATGAATATTCATCAGGGCAACGATCTCTGGATTTAAACTCAGGACCTATGTATCAGGAGGATACTCTGGCAGTTAAAGCTAGGCCTCTAAAAAAGAAAAAGTATTGCTTCGGAGCACATGAATTAGTTTGCAATAGATGTTGTATTATTTCATTCTAATATTAGTGATCACAAAGTTTAGCTAATGAGAGAGACACTTAGATGCAGAAACACCTCCAGTCAGAAAAGCAACTTAAGAACACCACATTACTTGGAAAGCAAGTTTGGAAAGTTAGTTGAAATGCAACCTATAGTGGTCAAGAAAAAGGCTCTAAAAATACATAAAAGGTCAGATGATTAATTATTTTTCTAAAACAAATGTTACGGGCGAATATCAGCATATAAACTTAAAGACAGAAAAAATAATGGACACATTAAAAATATTTTTTATATATTAATTTTTTATTACAGAAAACACTTAATCCTTAGTTCATTAATCCTTAATGAACAATTCTCTATTATCTATGTGGAACAAGTTACAGCTTAGATATCAACATTACTTTCTGCTTGTCATGTGCTAACACCTCAATAAGGGATCACAGCTTTTTGATACTGGATTTGGACAAAGGACTATTTGGATAAAGGACAAATTTTTACTGCCCCTAACATTTATACAGTGCTATTATTCTACTCTTAAAACAGCAAAATGATCATCTATATCTTCTCTTGCTTAAGAGACTAAAACATGCTTTTGGAGATATTCCTAAATGTATATATATATATATTTACATGTGAACTTTATGCTCATAGTTTAACATCAAAAGCCATCATGATGTAAAGCATTAATATAAAACAAATTCTCTCTGCTTATGTCGACTACCAATATGTTGACAAGCTACTTTTGCATCTGCCTTTGTTATCTTGGATCGCTTACTATCATTTCTCACCCCTCAAACTTTATGCCAAAGGTGTTACCATTTCTCCTCCTGTGGCCCCAGTAAAACTGGCATTAAGGCATATGGCCTAACTTTAGCTGAGAACAATGTGCTCCAGCAAATTCACAAAAGCAGTCATGTGCCAATAGCCTGTCTAGGTAGAGCTATCCTCCTGGGTGACAGCCTTGTCCATTGGATAGCTGCTACAGCACTGTATTTCAAGTAAAAATAGGTTAAATATAAACTGTAAAATTCTAATAAGGAAAATGATGCATATCTTCAAGAGTACATTATATTAAAATTAACCTAATTGCTGCTGAATCCAGATATTTCTGAGACAATAAAATAACTGATCTGGTTTTGGATTAATTGACCATTTCCTTGTTGAGAAACAAGAGGTGATACTGTATGGTTCCTTGCATTTAGTGCTTAGTCACTATGGCAATATTATAAGTGAGGCAGCACAGTATTGGAGTGCTCCTACAAATTCAATTTTATTAATCTGATAACTTAAGACTTTCTACAAAGAAATAAGACTTTTCTCTCCTGTTCCCATATTTGTTTTATGTTTAATGCTGTAATGACTACTTCAAAATAAGGTCAGCTTTGAGGAATTTATATGTAAAGAAAGTTGTTTCTCAGATAGCTCACCATTCAGAAGAAAGAAGAAAAAGAAGAAGAAAGAAGAAGAAGAAGAAGAAGAAGAAGAAGAAGAAGAAGAAGAAGAAGAAGGGAGGGGAGGGGAGGGGAGGCGAGGGGAGGGGAGGCGAGGGGAAGGGAAGGGAAGGGATTGATTAATTGAATAATATAATTGAATAATAACAATTAATTGATTTTGCATGTTCAATTTAAAATATAAGGAAAGATCACTGAATCTTTTAGGGGTGTTTTAAGTTTTTATTTTTTTATTTTTGTGTTCAAATTTATTTTTATTTCTATATTTTAAAACAAGAAATATTTGTCTGAAATTTAAACTGATGGTGGCAAGCATCAGTTTATTTTCCATTGCATAAAATTTTCTAAATTTAATGAAAAGAAATGTGGATGGTCATGTGTTTAAGAAACACAGTTAAGCTAAGAGATATCCTTGCAGATACCAAAATTCATAATATGGGTTAGAAGGCTTCCTCAGCTCTCCTTATTTTCAGGGAAAAAAAAAAAAAAAAAAAAAAGTAAAAAAGTAGATTTTCTCAGAAGTGTTTTTTTCCAGTTTGTTTCCCCATAATTTCTCCCCTCAGATTATTAATTATTATTATAAATCCCCCAGATTAATTTTTTGTTGTTGATTTAATCTATTCCCATATATTGTCAATTACTCTAAATCTAGTGTGATGCAAAAGCTGGAAGACAGTATTAAACTTGTATTACAATTTATCATAGAATCATAGAAAGTCTTGGGTTGGAAACGACCTTAAAGATCTTCTAACTTCAACCCCCTTGCCATAGGCAGGTATGCCACATAGTCTTAAATGAGAAGTTTCGAGCTGCAGTATGAAAATAGATTTTGTTTTGTATATAAAGAACTTTGATTGTTAAAAGAAGATCTCAAGCCAAAATGAATATTTTCAGTGGGACTGAACTAAGGTTTATATTGTCATGAAATTTGGGTGTAAATAAATAAATATATAATTTCACACATAAACAAATACTTCATTTTTTCTTGGTCAGAAAAAAATGATGACAGAAATCCATTGTATGTTAACTCTAATTTGAAACCAGCAGACAAAACGAACAAGCAAACAAAATGTTATAAGCACTGCTATTAAAGAACAGCTTGAATGAGCATTCTGCAACAATAATATTTTATCAGAAATCACATAAGTTAAGCAATTTGAATTAGACCACTGAAAAGAGAAAATACAAATCAAGACTATCAAAATGAAATTAGTATCTGAGGCTGTTTTTTTTTTTTTTTTTTTTTTTTCATATGAATACCTGAAAAAATGGTTCAAGTTTAAACATACAAGACTGCCAAATAGTCATCTTCGATCTTCTTGCTTAGATTAGCATTCAGTAGAAATGTTTTGCCTTTTATTATTATTATTATTATTATTATTATTTCTTTTTGCAGGCACAGCAATTTAATTGTAAATCCTAATCTATAGATTTATAAACTAAACCAGTTTTAAGCTACATTTGTTACGTAGTGCAGTGCAAAGGTAAATTTATTTGGAATTTCTTATGCTGGTTAAAGAATACCGATAAGCAAATTAAAAATTATGTCTGTTAATTAGTGGTGTATTACACAAAAAATATACATTGATCCAAATGTGTTTTTACACCCAGTAATAAGGACTGCTCATATCTCTTCTATTCTTTCCAGAGAAAGTTTCTTGAAGCAGAACTTTTCAGGGACCTCCTTTCTGCATGTTTTCAGATACTGGACTGTCTTTTTTGACAGGTGGCCAAGTTTAAGATACAGTTCTTACATGCAATGAGGACTAGACTAGAAGATCAGAGGCAAGCTGCCATTGCTCCCTTTCCATTCATTCCAGCAACTCATATAGTTTAGCAAAAACAAAGAAAAGTTACGGTCTCCAAAGCTGTGATTCTACTGTTAACCTCTCCAGTCCCATGGGCCCATGTATCCCATTACCAATGCTAAAGAAATAATTTCAGCCCTTGTACCTGTTCATGAGACATGTGATGTTTAAGAAATAATAGAATTACACTTGTTGTTCTTTGTTGTACAGGAGTTCTTCCAATAATGTATTCCAAAGACCTTTAGTAGGATCAAGGAACTCAAAATTTTCTTACACATCTTAGGTACTGTAAAAACATTGACTGCTTTCAATACAAAAGAATAAGGAAAAAGTGTGTACAGAGAATGTGTAAAACTGATAGATTTTTAGAGGTCTCATATAATTCTGTGTAATCTAAAGCTTTTATTTTAATTTAGGATTAAAAGATGTCAAAGGAAGAAGAACCAAAGGAAATTAATGTAGGCAAAAAAACTATAAGAACTGAAATTTTCCTCTGCCTGTTTACAACCAACCCACAACAAGATGAGAATGGGGCAAATAACCACAGAATAGAAATGTTAGACTAAAGGTTAGTTTGTGGCTCATTACAAAATAAATATCTTCACATCCCATAGACCTTTATTTTAGTGGCTATACAGTAAAAGATAAACTCTGTCCTTGAGATTCACTTTCTTGGTATGTTTTGAGGTCCTATCCGCATTTGGCAGTGAGATATTCATTTCACCACAACATACTTCAGGAAGCTTGGAATTAGTCCTAACATGCCAGCCATCTGAGAGATTTTAATAACTTTAATCATTCAGTCTTCCAGAATTAAGGAATATCTTAAATCTAAAATTTCTAAATTTTAAATTTCTAAATTTTAAATCTAAAGTTTCTAAAATTTTGCACTTGTGTATTGATTTCAAACATATTTTCTATGACTTGATGTTGACTCCATTAAGTATACTTTCTTTTTGGTGCAGTTCTTTTAAAATCAGTTATTTTCCCTTCAGAACTCGATCTTTTGCTTTGAAGCTCATTCCAATAGCTTTAAATATTGGTAGTTCTTGTATTCCTAGAGGATAAATATTATGCAAGCAAAATAGCATTATTCTTCAATTAGGACAAGCCTGCTCTTTGAAATTGGAATATAAATATTACAATATTTATATTCCAATAACCCAAGATACTGGATATCTTCATAAAATAAATAACTGGTTGTCTGGGACTCAGTAATTTGTTGTATTTCTATGTACAACCTCATTAATAATATTCTTATGAACTTGAAATTTTCACTGCATGAATTTCAGGTGAAGGGTCAAAGATTCCTTGCTTGCAAATAATTCCAGAAAGGCAAGAAAAGGACAAGGTGGTCAAAGGCAAGGGCAGAGCAGGGCAGGGCAAGGAAAGGAAGGGAAGTATTTGTAATTCACTGTAAAATGAAATTAATCTCATTATATAATTAAAGTTTCAATATGTTTTAGATTATTTGATAAGTTTTATTTTAAGAATATCTATTTTGAACTGCAGTAGATAAGTTTCAGGAGAAGGTATATTAGTACACCTCTTTTTTTCCCCAATAATACATAATTATTGAATCCAGTATGTACTAATGTACTGAATATTTCAATTACAATAAGAATACATACACACACAGACACAGACACAGACACACACACACACACACACACACACACACACACACACACACACACAAAAAAAGTAGGGGGAAAATGACAGCTCTGTTCAACTAAGATTGAACAACAAAAATTTTTGTTCCATACTGAACATTGTTTTTATCTTATCTCTGTCTGACTGAGAAAACTTGGAAAAATCAGTTTGAGTTCTGTGTAGTCGTTTTTCTCTTCTCACCATTTTCCTCTTTGGTTTCAGGGAACTCAAATAAAAATCTATTATTTCTTTGATTCTCTCCAATAGTGTTGATTTTACTGGAAATAGCAGAAGGAAATTTGAGAGACAGAAATAAACAGCTAAATTTGTGAGAATGCATATTTTCAATAAATGAAGTGTATCCTGAAAAGAATATCCAGAGTACAATAAAGTTGTATCAACTTCACCTTCTTGACCCTTCAAAGAAAAAAAGAAAAAAAAAAAAAAAAAAAAAAAGCAAAAAGCAATCCAGTTAATTAATGTATTATTGTATTATTTTCCAAGACAGTTCTTAAGTGAAAGAATACGTCGCAATTCTTAATTAAATACACTTAGCTCCAAATGATGCCAGATCTTTTATAAAAGAGTATGCAGACAAATGACTTAATAGTCATTTATATTGAAAACTGTTAAAGAGTTACTGCAGCAGTACTTGGAAAGCATAGAAAGTAGACAGCCGTGTACAAATGTAAGTATATATTTACATTTTTTTACTTTCTTTTATTCAGTGTAACATGATACTCTTTGAATCACACTATAAGCAATAAAACCTCCTCTCTCAAGAATTCATTCCCATGAAATGACACTTATAACAGATAGGAATAGAAATAATATTTTAAATACCAAACAAATATTTACAGCTCTGAGTATACCATGGGTATACATTGAAACTCAGCCTGCAGTAAGACAAGAAAATATTCTTACTGATTTGATATTTCAGTGTTTGAAGAAAGCATGTCTCCTCTCTTGCTACTTTTATGATTTGGCGTATGATGTCACCTGATTCCAAGTCTAATTAATAATAAAAAATGCTTCTTTTCTGTCCTTTAAGTTGAATACAGATTCTTAATAAAATTAGAAAACCACAGTAAAGACTTGACACTTTAGTCTATCTTTTATAAGTATAGGATTTATTCTTAATTTGTACCAGTCTATAAATAATGCAGGACATATTGCTTGGGTTTTTGTATGACTGAATTTTAAAGGAAGCAAACATTGAGTTTACTTTTTCCCTAAAACATTGTTTCAGTTATTTAGATGGACCACATCATTTTTTTATATATTCCATTATATGCATTAGTTTTGTCTACCTGTACAATAAACCTTATTACAGCTACTAAGCACTGTGGTTTGAGGGTAAAATGATGTTAAATATTTGATTAGATGGCTTACATGTATGTGTACATTAGAGCTGCCAAAGTTAATCTCACTGGACTTTTCTGTGTGTTATTCTACAGTTGTGCCTTATATATAATTTTTTTAAAAGTTTCCCAGTTCTCTTGAACACTGTTTCTTCTCCCTTACATATTCAAATCATCTCTTCAAGCCCACCTCTTGGCTCTCCATTTCAAGCCAATTTCTTGAAAACCTAAACTATTCAGCAGTCACATATGGTTCCTGCTCGAAGTCCACTGACAAGAATTTTTTCTCATGAGATTCATCAGATTGCCAGCTTCTTTTCATTTGGCTCTAAAGAACACACCCGCTACGTCAATGTGGTGGCTTTACCGTGCTAGGCAGCTGAACACCACAACCACTCTCTCACTCCTCCTCAGATGAGGAGGGGAAGAAGTAAAGGAAAGAACAACTCATGGGTTGAGATAAGGATAATTTAATTAAAGAGAAAAAATTATTAAGGAAATATAATTATTAATTAAACAATTCAACTAAAGGGAGAAAAGGGAAAGGGGAAGAGGGAGGGGGAAAGGGAATAACTAAACAAAATAAGTAAAGGCTATATGGAAGTGCAGAGGAAAGAAATTACTCTCTACTTCCCATAAATGAGCGATGCTTGACCACGTCCTTGAAGCAGGGCCTCAACGTACGTAGCCGGTGTTTGGGAGGAGGACAGACGTTTTCACAGTGAGAGCCCACCCACCCCCCCCCTTCTTCTTCCTTTTTCCACCTTTTATTGCGGAGTGTGACATCATATGGTATGGACCATATACCAACCCTTTGGTTGGTTTAGGTCAGCTGCCCTGGTGATGTTTCTTTCTTACTTTTTTGCCCACCCCCTAGGAGTGTTAGAGAGAGTCCTGATGCTGTGCCAGCACTTCTCAGCAGCAGACACAACACTGCTGTGATACCACTGCTGTTCTAGCTACAAGTGCAGAGCACAGCACTGTATGGGCTGCTGCAGGGAAAGTTAACATCCCAGCCAGACCCAGTACAGTCAACCCATAAAAAAAAAAAAAAAAAAAAAAAAAAA
>NC_048896.1:75651423-75666067 GCF_011077185.1 Oxyura jamaicensis | reverse complement strand
AAAAAAAAAAAAAAAAAAAAAAAAAGTTATAAAAAAGTTGAAAGGACTAGTGCTATGAAAAATATCTGTTGAATTAAAATAAAAATTTACAATCACTTCTCTAAGATCTATAAACATTTTTAAATGATGAACAACAGAACAGAACACAACTGTTTCTGTGAACAACACAGAAAACAACTGTCAAAAACATAATCTTAAATGATTACCTGTATAATATTTTAGAATAGTTTTTTAACCTGCTAAGAAGCATTAGCTATTCTATTCCCAGCAAAGCAGCCATCTTTACAGTGTAATAACATGAAAATTTATTTCTTAACAACAGTTTCAATTTTTTTTTCTTTAGCAGGTTATTTTCATAAGCAGGTTATTTATCATTAACTCGATAATATAATTGTAGACAACTTATGACAGTAGCAATATAAAAGCAAGTTTTTTTTTTCTTTTTGTTTGTTTGTTTGTTTTGTTTTTCTTCATGAAAGAAAATAGCTTGACATTCCTACAGGTAAATAAAATAAAAAGTGAAATAATAGATTTGTTTAAAAAATGGTTTAAAAACAAAAAAAAAAAAAAAAATGATCAATTAATTTCTTTCCAAAAGTGAGAAGAAAACTAATGAATAGAGAAAGACATTCTTTGCATTAACATGAAGTGACCTGCATTTTCATCTAGAACACTGCATGTTTTTAGTGACTCATTCCATAGTTTAGCTATGTTGACTATAATTATCAGTGAAGATTTACTCTTTCATGTCAAGTATTCATTCCTTACATTCAACATGAAAATTTTGAAATATTCATTTGTTCTTATTTCATGAAGAAATATAATGTATTTGTGAAAAGCAGTATAGAAGGTATACACTATACTGGTGTATACAATTCCTGGTGCCAGAACTAAAAATAACCTTCAGTAAAATGTCCAAAAATACAAAACTTTTTAATAAAAGACTGATAATGTAAATACTTCTAAGAAAAAATAAAAATATGAAAGATACCAAAAATAACTAGATTTAAAGGGAGATTTTGAATGAACAGAAACTATGGAACTGTAGCTTTTCCACAGAAGCTAAGAAAATCTCAATAAATAATATATCAGGAAAAAGGCAATTACTGTAGAGGAAGTGGAACCAAAATTGTTAAGACCTAATAACAGAAACTAACAGAAAATAACTCCTTTAAAATGATGACAAATTTATAATTTAAATTTAGTCCCTCTATAGGAAGAGAATATTCCTAGGACACCTGTCAATAGTATTATAGTAGAATGATGACAGTAGCAGAGAAATTTTACAGGAGATTTAGAAAAACCATAAAGACAAAAATAAAAATAAAAAATAAAAACCAAAAAACAGTAGTGGCAGTAGCACCCGCATGCAGGTTAGAAAATTTCTGGATATTACATTTTCAGGAGATAACAGAGAGTAAATTGTTTGTATTCTGTAAATGATCTCACTTGGAGAAACTGCCCTGACAACTAACGGAATTTGTTCCTGTTTCAGCACTGACCTGCATCTGGCACTTGATGTAAATGTTGAATAAACAATTTGCAGCAGTGTTCACAAAATGTCCACACTGGCCTTTTACACAAACGAAGGGACAAAACCAACAGAAAGTCCATTATAGTAATAGAACTTCATAAAGTAAAACTGCATAAAAATGGAAAACCTTTTTAGAAAGAAAATAAAGAGATCCACTAACAGGGTGGAAAGTTTATGTGCAGCATAGCAATTTTTTCAAGTTATAATGTTTAAAATGCAAAGCAAACTCTCTAAAATGACAGAGAAACAAAACAAAACCATAAAAAAGCAATGCGCTATATTTCAGTAGTTAATAACTCAAAACAAACAAAAAAAATGCATTTAAAAAAACTGAGACAACCCAAATAAAAGGAATTGAAAGGAAGATAATTTCTTTTATATGACAAATCACAAAAAGACGAGACAAAAAATGACTTTGAAGAACACTTTAGTAAGGACATAAAAAACAATAGTAAAACCTTTTCAAACACATTGATAGCAGGATTGCCTTCCAGAGAGTCAATGAGGCTGACAGATGATAAAGATGTAGAAGGAACTCTCAGAAAAGACAAAATCATACCACAGCAGAAATATAATACTTCAATGACCACCACTGAGGAGACATGATACACTGATAACAGAGGCTTTTTACAACAGATAACTCTAAGGAATTTTCTGAAACCAGTGAGTTAGTAGAATACATTTTAAAATAGATTAACAAATCAAAGAACAATACTTTGCAAAGACCAGACACTTTTTGTACAGGAATTCTAAAGGAACTCACACACAGAACTGCTGAAGTAATAACTGTGATATATAATGTATTGCTTGAATTAGTCTTAGTATTTGGAGGACAGAAGGTGACTAATGAAACTGCAATTTAATATACATATACATATATATATATATATGTACATATATATATATATATATAAGCCTGATTTCTCTGCCAGGCAAATTATGGAGTCTGTAATGAATGATACATTGCCTAGGCACATAAACTACATTTATTTTAGCAGGCTGTACAGCACAACAGAATTGGATTTGTAGAGTAAACAATTTATCCTGCATACCCGAATCAGTATTTTAAGTGGTTTTGGACTTTTTTATTTTGGACAAGCTCTAGTCTGGTCCCATGAAAAGATTGCATGTTAGCATCATTAATGCATTAGGATTATGCTAGAGTATAATTTATGGGTTAGTTTATCCAAAAGGAATGCAGTTCATGTTCTTCAATAATTCAAGGCAAGAATCAAAGCAGATACCAGAGCACAGCTTTTGGAGGCATTTAATACGTTGCCAGCAGTTGTCACAGCAGAACATAAATGGACCATGAATCACTGCTGAAGTGATGATGTGCTCAGTGATGATGATGAGGAGGATGCTCAGGGGAGACCTTATTGCTCTCCACAACTGCCCGAAAGGAAGATGTGGGGAGCTTGGGTTTGGCCTTTTCTTGCAGATAACTAGTGATAGGACTAGAGGGAATGGCATCAAGTTGTGCCAGGGGAGGTTTAGGTTGGAAATTAGGAGAAATTTCTTCTCAGAAAGAGTAGTCAGGCATTGGAACGGGTTGCCCAGGGAAGTGGTGGAGTCACTGTCCCTGGGGGCATTGAAGGAACGGCTGGACCTGCTGCTTAGGGACATGGTTTAGTGGGTGATATTGGTAGTAGGGTGATGGTTGGATCATATGATCCTGAAGATCTTTTCCAACCTTAATAATTCCATGGTTCTATGATGGTATAAAACATGGTCTGGAGCATCTGTCTCTACAGCAACAGACTCCTTGTCCTGGGCAAAAATTCTGGTGCCTTGTGCCTCTTTCTGGGGCTGGGGGTAGCAATGTCCTTACAGTGGGAGGTGTGCTTCAGCTGAAACACTGAGTCATCTGGCGAAGAAGCTACAGGAAGAAGTGAGCAGACACCACAACTTCAGGGAAGATGAACACTGGTGTCTTCAGGTCTTCATAAAATCCCAACAGCACCATGAGCCCAAGCCTCATTTTACAAGGGAAGACTCATTGAGAAGAAAACATGCTTGGAAATGGCACAGATCTACCAGGGACAAAAACATGCCTGACCAATCTAATTGCCTTCTCTGATCAAATGCATAGATCTGTGCATAGAGAGCAGCCATTTACCTCATCTACAAGGGACATTCTGTGAAATTTTTGAAGACTGATTCAGAATTTTCACAATGGTGCATGATAGGAGGATTAGAGACAATAGGCATCAATAGAAACCAGTGAGGTCATACTTGAATACAAGGGAAACTTTTTCACTTTCAAGAACTGGAAGAAGTTGGCCAAAAACACAATGCAGTCTCCACTGTTGACAATTTTCAAGATCAGACTGAATCAAGTGCTAATCTCATGGCTAACCTTGCTTTAAGCAGAAGGTTGGACTACAGGCCTCTTCAGGTCCCTTCCCATCTTAATAATTCTATGATTTTCATTACCAATAATTAGGAGATGGACCTGAAAAGTACGTACTGGTAATGATGTAGTTGCATCTTGATATGTAAAGCGTATTTAGTTGCAGTTGATATGTAAAGCATACTGAAGTACTGCTAATTTCCAGAGTTCTTTGAAATTATCATTGATCATTCAGGTGAAGGCAATCATGCTGCAATCGTGCACATGGATTTCAAAAAAAAAAAAAAAAAAAAAACTTGGACATTATCCTTCAACAAAGTCTTTGATAGGAAAAAATAAAAAAGTGTGGTCATTTAATGAATAAAATATTTTGAAGGTAAGATGCAAAGGATTGAAATAGGCAGTTAGTTTTCCTATGTAAGATCAGCAACATATATCTGTGCTATGGCTCCTGATGTGAAGATATTGTGATCTTGCAAAAGAAATAGGTAAATACTGCTACTAAAATATTGAAGTTAATCAGTGTAATGCTAGTATTAAAAACAATTGGATAGTGGAAGAGCAGAGGAAATTCAGTATTGATAGAAGCAAGATAAAGTATATTTAGAAAAACAACACTATACACAAGTGGTGTATTTTAAATCTGTCATTAAAAGTCAGGAAACAAATCTTAGAGAGACTTTGGATCATGTTCTGAAATTGACAGTGCTGGCTGGAAGAGGTAGTAGAATGATCAAAAGGAAATGGAACCAAAAAAATACAACAACATAATTTTGCCATTATATTAATCTTTGATGCACCTTCATCTTCAGTATGGTTCAGATCTAGTTTCTGCATTTCCAAAAGCACTAGAAAAAAATAGAGGGAACAGTGACAAAATGATCACTGAAATGGAAATGCATTTCTGGGATTCCCTCAAATGGAAGTGGAAAAGGTAAGAGATGCCATATTAGGGGAGACTAAAAAGACTATGTATGATAATCTGGAAAAAGACAGACTTCTTTCTCAAAAGAAGCTGTAATAGATGTCTAAAATATATAAAAACATATATTCTTTTAATTTAAAAAGTAGGTTGCGATCAATGTATCAAACAGTGTATTAAAATGAAACAATAAGAAATACCTTTTCACCTGCTAGCTATCATAAAGTTTAGAATATTAGCAACACTTTGAAACTTTCCAACTAAAAAGTACCTTAAGTGGGATTAAAAGCTTTAAAGAAGACAACTTTCTGTAAGAAGTTTCTGTAAGACGTATGATATCAGAAGTTCCAAACAAAAATATTTAGCCCTGAAACAGTAAAAACTCTGGCTGCAAGAAATTAAGACGTACTTCAAAAACAAACAAACAAACAAACAAAAAACTAATGCCTATTTTGCGTAATATTAAGACTTCATACAAATCTAGTACATTTATAAGTGTAAAATTGCACATGTAAATTTAAAGACTATTAATGTGATTAATAGTCTTTAATAATAATGTTGGTTAAGCCAACAACACAGAAATGTGTTTTTGAGTCTTGATTCAGACAAATTATTATTTCTCATGTTAAAAATGTCTTTGATTCCTTATTTTACAAAAAAAGATCAGCATACTAGCCATATTCTGCAAATTGTCTCACTTCTTGCTGGCAACCCAACAAATATTTTTGGAACTATTTTTTGGAACCCTTGAGACAATGTAGGTTCATGTAGACCTTGTCATTAATTATTACATGACTAAAATCATTTCTACTGCATATCACTTTCTGTTCTCCTGATCTCTTGCAATAACTCTGAGATGAGATACCAGATAACTAGCTATCTGTGCTAAATGACTGATCAGCACAAAGGCTGATCTTTGTGACTTTGCAGCCCTGCAGGATAGCAATGCATCTCTGTTCCTAATGCCTGCTTAATGGACCACAGGACAATCTTTTTACTGATATATTTTAAGAAGGCCACCCTAGTGTTGAGCAGCAATGAAGGTGGTCTTACTGAGATCAGACTTTCTATTTGCCTATTGGAAAACAAAATATGATACATACAATATCTCTTTGAAGTGACTGTTGATGTTTCTCAATACCCGCAGAGAAGAATAAATTAGTGACCATGGGCTATGTTTTGTTGTTGTTGTTTTGATGTTATTGTTATTGTTTTTTCCTCACCTGGAAATAAAACATACACAACATTTTTTCCTACAAAGAAATCTCCCAAAGATTCTCCTTTCTCTTGGGAATACGTGCAAAGGGATATACGTATAAACTGACTACATATTTCTTCTTGGTGTGTGTATATCTAATATGCACAGCAAGCTTGATAACATAATTTTTATCTACCAACAATTTTTACATAATTTTAATATTACCTGCCCTAGCCAATCTATAACATCATACCTGCATGTTTTCATGCAAATCCTGAGAACCCTCCCATTTCAAAGGCCAAGACAGCAGACTTCACAGAATCCTGAGCTCAGGAGAGCCTTCTCTAATCCATGTGATCTACTTTATTTTGGAAAATACCAGTCATTCACATATTTTCATGGACTCTAGAGCTTACATCTTAATACTCTGATCATTTTCTCTTATCCTCTGTTCCATTAATTTCCTTTCTCCTCCTTTTTCTTTGCCATTTCCCTGCCTGTAACAGAAGCTGGAAGGATTTTATCAGATGCTGGCAATACTCAGAAATATTCCGACTAAAATGTATTTTAACATGTCTGATAACTGTAAATTACATATAGCTTGCCAAACTATCATTCATAATCTAGAAAATTAATTACTTGGTCATATGGCTATGTCTCCTTATTCTCCTTTTCTTCTTATTATTTTAAAATCTTTAGGGTTTTGTCTTTCGTTTTGCTGTTGTTTTTGTTTGTTTGTATTTTTTATCAAAAAAAAAAATGCCTCTTGTCTGTATACAGACACAGGTTATCTGACCTCACTGAGATCATAATTTTAATCATGTGTCATTTGCAATTATATTAAACTGTAAGGATTTTAGTATGTGGAATAAAGGAGGCAGCAATATATCCTAAGCTGTTTGGGGCAAGAATAATTTTCTTTACTTGTCTGAAAGTGCCTCACAAAAAAAAACAACTATAACAATAATTATTACAATGGTTAAAAGCAAATATGGAAGCATGGAACATTAAGATTAATTAAATACTTAGTTTCATAACATAAGTAAATAAGTCGCCTGTCCTGAAACTGCTGGTACACAAAATAGATGCCAGGTCTCATGTAAAACAAGAAAATAACTTTATGTTTGGGGGGGGGGGCGCGCCCCACCTTTCACATAAATAAAATTTGTGAAGCAGAACAATAACATCTAACATGGAGGGGAAAGATCAACATGAATTCACTTGGCCAAGGGCAGATTGCCTATATTGGATAAAAGCAAAGTAATAAATTCAACAGTAGACAAAGAAAGATTATTACCTGTAAGGAAGATAAGATGAGGATAGCCTGCGGGAAGGTGGGAAGTACGAACTAGAACATGTTCATATTCAATCCACAAACATAAGTTCTGTGAAATGCATGGTTTCATGCTCAAAAGAGAGAAAATAGTAATAGCACAGAATAGGAACTGGGAATGAGATGGTAAATACAAAAAGGACACATAAATGGGAAAATATTAACAGCAAGAAATTAAATTCTGATTTAATAGGAAGATGATGATGATGATGATGATGATGATGATGATGATAAGCGGAAGGTGTAGATAAGTGTAAAAGCTGTCAGTATCACAAGGGCTCCACCAAAATTATACTTCAGTAATAGAGATACATAATGCCAGAAAGATTATGGCAAAATTTATCAGTCCATTTGAGTGGAATGGAAATGAATATTCACTGACAATAAACAGCTATACACAATACTTTGCAGCAATAAAACTGGATGATAATAAGGGTAAAGCCATAACAGTTCTCAGAATTGTTCTTTATCATGGACTTTCAGCTTAAATCTAAACAAAATATGGGCCTTAACAACTTAATGATGAAAAATTCCACAGTTGCACACAGGTTTAGCAAATACATATATAAATGTCATCAAAACAACAGCTCAGTGGAAAAAATAAATAAATAAGCTGAAAGAAATAGCTGTGTATATATTGAAGAATACCAGACTAAGTAATGTTAATAAACTCAAGATGACAAAAGATGTAAAATATAAGTCTGAAGGTGAATTAGAATGAAATACAGATGAGTTTACAAAAAGTAGACTTTGTTGGAAACATTTCATTTTTTACAAAAATATATATATATATATATATATTATTATTATTTTACTCAAAGGAAACAGATCCAATCCGTCTGCAATTTGGTACAAGCTTAGATTTGGTATCATTAAAAACATTAATACCTAGACTATGTCAGATAAATAGAGCAAGCTTATGTCATTAAAGAAATGTCTACAGAAATGTAGGAAAATTATTTTTTCTGTTAAAACTGCTGCATTTAATTATATTACTGTGGGTTTCTGAGTTTCACTGTTAAATTCAGACCTATATAGAAACACTTTTATATACATATATATATTAAAGTAGATGATTAGATTAAATACACCAAGACATCTACAAGAATTTAATATAGAATACATATATAAAATAATTGCATATGAATCTAACTTTTTTTTTTCATTTTTTTTGCATTTTCACTGCTGATTGTCATTCTTTTTAATCAACATTCATTACAAGGAAGCAATGTAGAATTAGATTTTTGGATAAAATATTTCCATCCTTCAGAGGGACCTCGACAGGCTGGAGGGTTGGGCCAAGAGGAACATCAAGGTTTTTAGCAAGGACAAGTGCAGAGTCCTTCACCTACGGAGGAATAACCCCAAGCACCAGTACAGGCTGGGGGCTGGCCTGCTGGAGAACAGCTCTGCAGAGAGGGACCTGGGAGTCCTGATAGGCAGCAGGCTGACATAAGTCAGCAGTGTGCCATTGTGGACAAGAAGACCAACAGTATCCTGGGGTGCATTCAGAAGAGTGTTGCCAGCAGGCCAAGGCAGGTGATCCTCTCCCTCTTCTCGGCCCTGATGAGGATACATGGAGTACTGTGTCCTGTTCTGGGCTCCCCAGTACAAAAGGGGCAAAGAACTACTGGAGTGAGTTCAGAGGAGGGCTACAAAGAGGATTAGGGGACTGGAACACCTGTCCTACAAGGACAGGCTGAGAGAGCTGGGCCTGTTTAGCTTGGAAAAGAGAAGACTGAGGGCAGATCTCATCAATGGATATAAATATTTGATGGGAGGGTGTCAAGAGGATGGAACCATTCTCTTTTTAGTTGTGCCCAGTGACACGATGAGAGGCAATGAGCACAAACTGAAGCATAAGAAGTTCTGGCTGAATATGACAGAGCACTTCTTTACTGTCAGGATGAGAGAGCACTGGAACAGGCTACCCACAGACGCTGTGGAGTTTCCTTCTTTGGAGATATTCAAAACCCGTCTGGATGCCATCCTTCACAATGTGCTCTTTGGCACGGGGGGTTGAACTAAGTTATCTTAGTTCAAGAGATCCCTTTCAACCTCAGCCGTTCTGTCATTCTGTGATCCTCTTCTGCATATTATCCATTTATATATATAAATAAAAAAAAATAATATATCCAAAAGCAAGTTAATATCTTCCTTACATTTTACAGATCAAAAGAGGGCATTTTGTGAAGCCTGATAGAAAATTTGTTCATGCATGTTTAGAAAATTCTCACCAACTCTTTTTCTGGCAAATGCGAAAGTGCATTAGTAATGTCAATATAATAAGTCAAAAAGAGAACTAGATATATATATATATATATAATGTGAAAGACATTGAAAAAGGAGCAGATATTCCTGCCTCTGGCCTATATATTTTTCCTACAAATCCTCTTTGTTCATTCTAAGTACATCAGGTGGCTACACTGACAATATCTTCAGTTTCTTGAAATGAAAAGCTTTTTCAGTTTTAATAATTCTTATCGCTTAGTACTGAATACTCTCTAATTCAGCCGTAACCTGCTTACCAAGGGGACAAAATTGAACATATATGAGCACACATTTTTACCCTATTATTCTTTGGTTTCATGTTTTACATGTTTTTTTTTTTCCTACTATCTTAGCCAATTGACTTGATATGTTCAGTCTAATGCCAGTATGCATATCATGAGATGACACAACTAAATCCTCTGTATGACTATTCAAGCAATGCCCTTTACATTACTTTTCCTCTACCAGCTTTAATTTTCTTCTATGGTTCTTATTCACTAATCTCTATTAGGTCTCTTTGGAGTTTCTCAGTCCTCTTCTCAATTACAATTGTAAATGGTTTATTTTCCCAATACCGGTGATTACACCTCTCCCAGATCAGTGAGTATCACAATACATAATGCCAGTATTTGTTCTAAGCCGCATTCATCCTTTTCATATTAAGACTAGATTAATTATTCACGTTTTGTTTTGCTTCATTTCAGTCATTTCTTGGATTATGACAACACTTGCCTCTTACACAGTGATAATTTAACTTCATAAATAGCTATGTGTGAGGAATTTGTCAAAAGTATCTGAAAAATATCTGAGTACATTTTGTCATCTAGTTCTCCACTACCTGCTATTTTCTGCTATTCTGGCAAATTTCTTTTTGATAGGGACAAAAAAAAAGGGGGGGGGAAATTGGAAGGGGGTGGGGGGGGGGGAAGTCCTTCCTTTGATGCTCCATTACTTTTTATTTTTCATTAAAAAGGCATGTTTTATTTTAAAATGCTTCCAATCATTCAATTAGTTGAAACTCTGTCTAGGAGTTCCTCTCCCTTTAAAACAGTTTTTAACCATCTGTTATTTTATTGGTATTAAGCTCTTTCTTCTTCTATGTCAAAAAGATAATGGAGAACAGACTGGGATCCATGAAACTGAAATATATATTTTTTTTAGCTCATTCTGCATCTATGTAATATTCACAGTAGTTTGTAAGTCTGTCTCTAAATTTTAGATGTTCTCATGTGGTTACTCAGTATTAGGAGGCCTTCTTTATTGTATAAAGTGTGTGACCCCCACAATAACATTATAGCTTATCTACACTATTACATTAAACATTTTGTGAATGTTCTCTGTCACTGAGGTCAGTGGACAAGGAAGGATCTTGGCATACGCTAATAAACTCTCAAAATTTCCAAAACTGAATAGCTTCATTCAAACGGCCTGCTGAGCATAATTCCTGGATCATCCTGCGTGTTGAACAGCATCCAGTAATTATATGGGAAATGACTAATTGGCACATGACAAACTTGTGCCACATTCTGACAGTTTACCACTACAGCTGATCAGGTTCCATTGCCCGAGAATATTCCCAGAAAGTGTTTAATTTAACAAGGACACAGCCTCAGTATACTATAATTTAGTTCAAGATATTGACATGGGCATATACATTTTCAGTTTTACTATCTGTTACTTTGTTCACTGTCCAATTTCTTCACCCTACATTGCACTTATCTTTGGATATTTTTTTTTTCAAAATTACCTTTATTTCTTTTAATATTACATTGTTTTAACTCATCTAATATCCTTTTAAGACTGCTGTAACTATGAATACTATGAATACTATGCAGTAACTATGAATAGTATTTTCAGTGAAGTTGAAAGCATATTTGTACCCTAATTTGTCCTGTCTCAATGATCTTTTCTTACAAATCACTGCAACTGTGTCCTTGTTTCTGTTTGCTCTCTCTTTTTCTTTTCTTTCCTTCCATGAAAACACACGTTTCAGTAGTGGTTTCAGCCTGTAATGCAGCTGACTTTTGCTCAGGTCCTCTTCTTGTGTAAACCCATATATTCCACCTGCCAGAAACAGAAACACAGTAATTATATATATATATATATATATACATATATAATATATATACATGTATTAATGACTTGGTTATTCATCATGGTGTGCTTTATTAAATTTGACAAATATTCCGTGGTGAGTTATGTTACTATAATCATGGAAATTCTACTGATACTGTGCTTATTGATGTGTCAAAACTCTTGGTTTGGTTAATAGCATGAGAAATTAAGAAGTTAGGGGTTTGTGATCAAGTGGTAAATTAGTTTTCTAGTTACTCAATTTTAAGAAAACAAATTGTGAAGCTTCAAGGTACCTTATCACAGCCCCTTTACATTATCATCCAGGGTCCTACTAGACTCACAATTTTTTTGCTTAGCATTGTGTAAATGACCTGTCAGTAGTTCATACATGCACTTATTCACTTTTGCATAGTACATGTTCAGTTCATTGTCATAGGTGAACTATTAAATATGTCATAGGGGAACATTACTACTGAGGATAAGGAAAAGGCTGAGGTTCTTAATGCCTTCTTTGCATCTGTCTTTACTAGCCAGACCACTTATCCTCAAAGTACTCAGCCTCCTGACCTGGAAGTCTGGGACTAGAAGCAGAAGAAACCCCCCACAGTTCAGGTGGAAACAGAGACCTGATGCTCCACCTGGACTGTCAAAAGTCCATGGGGCCAGATGGAATCCACCCAGGGGTGTTGCAGGAGTTGGCATATCTGATTGCTGGGCTGCTTTCCATCATCTATCAGAGGTCATGGTCACCCGGAGAGGTCCCGGATGACTGGAGATTTGCTAATGTGACATCCATGTATAACAAGTATTGTAAGGAGGACCTGGGGAGCTACAGGCCTGTCAGCCTGACCTCAGTGCCAGGAAAGGTGATGGAACAGGTCATCTTGAATGCAATCATGCAGCATATGTAGAACAGCTGGGGGATCAGGCCCAGTCAGCA
The DNA here is from genome assembly GCF_011077185.1 of Oxyura jamaicensis. Classification (NCBI taxonomy): domain Eukaryota; kingdom Metazoa; phylum Chordata; class Aves; order Anseriformes; family Anatidae; genus Oxyura; species Oxyura jamaicensis. The sequence continues at coordinate 75,653,440 of NC_048896.1, read as the reverse complement.
TGGGTTCATGAAAGGCAAGTCTTGCCTGACCAACCTAATCTCCTTCTATGACCAGATGACCTGCCTGGTGGATGAGAAAAAGGCTGTTGACATAGTCTACCTAGACTTCAGCAAGGCCTTTGACATGGTCTCCCACAGTATCCTCTTGGAGAAGCTGGCAGCCCATGGCTTGGATGGGTACACTCTTTGATGGGTTAAAAATTGGCTGGACAGCCGGGCCCAGAGAGTAGTGCTGAACAGAGTAAAATCCAGCTGGTGACCGGTCACCAGTGGTGTTCCCCAAGCATCAGTGCTGGGGCCCATCCTCTTTAATACCTTTATTTATGACTTGGATAAGGGAATTAAGTCCATTCTCAGTAAGTTGATGGGCAGAGGCCAATAGGATGAGGTTCAACATGACTAAGTGCTGGGTCCTGCACTTTGGCCACAACAACATCATGCAATGCTACAGGTTTGGGGCAGAGTGGCTCAAAAGCTATGCAGAGGAAAAGGATCTGGGGGTGCTGATTGATGCTCACCTGAACATGAGCTGGCAGAGTGCCCAGGTGGCCAAGAAGGCCAACATCATTCTGGCTTGTAATCAGGAATAGTGTAGCCAGCAGGACCAGGGAGGTGATTATCCCCTTGTATTCTGCTCTGGTGAGGCCACGCCTCAAGTACTGTGTTCAGTTTTGGACCCCTCAGTACAAGGACATTGAGGCCCTGGAATATGTCCAGAGAAGGGCTACGAAGCTGGTGAAGCACCTGGAAAACAACTCCTATGAGGAGCACCTGAGGGAACTGGGGTTGTTTAGTTTGGAGAAGAGGAAGCTCAGGAGAGACCTTATTGCTCTCTACAACTACCTGAAAGGAAGTTGCAGAGAGCTGGGGGTTGGCTTCTTCTCACAGAAAACTAGTGATAGGACTAGAGGGAGTGGTCTGAAGTTGTGCCAGGGGAGGTTTAGGTTGGAAATTAGGAGAGATTTCTTCTCAGAAAGAGCAGTCAGGCATTGGAACATGTTGCCTAGGGAAGTGGTGGAATGGTGGACAAGGTCCTGGTCCAAAAAAAAAAAAAAAACTGTAATTTTTTTTTTAAAAAAGTCAAAATTTATCAAATATAAGCTACCATTTTTGCTTTGTGGAGTACTTGTACTCCATATCACTGTAAAATGGAAATGTGTAGTAGAAAAGAATGACTAATCCATTTCTTATATTCTTCCATTGATGTTTACAGGTGGCCATTAGATGGTGAGTGAGATGCATGCTTGTTTTAGCACTGTATACTATTTGTATCTTATAAAGACATTAGATAGAATGATTTTTTTCTTAAAGGTATGAAGCATAGCAATATATTTCTCCATATGATTAATGCAAGTCACTTAGGAAATACAGGCTATTTTAAAATATTACTATCTATTGAAATACAATAACATCACTACAGTATAACAGACAAAAAATTTTGTCATACTCTACCATCTTGATCATCTGATCTGCTTATAGTAAATATCTGTTGAAATTATCAAGATAAGCTACCTTCTGCTGCTTGTACTAAAGCTGCTGAGGGAAGATATGTGAAACAGCTTTTTGAAACTTTGTTTCTTTCACGCTTTCCATCAATTAATGTTGATAAATTCTTCACCGTAAAAGAAAACGAAAGACAAGAGATTTTCTTTGCAAACAAGAGCAAACTTATTAGAACTTGCTGTTTTAAGTACATCCTGTTGTTAGGGTAACTAAAGTTCTAAAAATACTTTAAATAAAAAGGACATTGCCTTAAAAGCTTCTCAAGTAGTCATAGCAACAATATTTTTTAGACTAAAAGCAGTTCATAGAGGGTTGGTTTTTTTCCTCCTGACCTTAAGGTGTTTTTTTTTAAAAAAAAAAAATGCTACTAACTTCTTTTCAGAAAGTGCATGTGTTTATCCAAAGTCAGATAAAATCCAAATTAAGAATTTGTTGAATTATCCCAAAGCATTTTATGTGGTCATAATAAATAAATAAATAAATAAATAAATAAATAAATAAATAAATAAATAAA
>NC_048896.1:75626874-75651413 GCF_011077185.1 Oxyura jamaicensis | reverse complement strand
AAATAAATAAATAAATAAATAAATAAATAAATAAATAAATAAATAAAACCACTTCCAATTTATTTAAGATTTACTTGAGTGCATTATAATAAATATGTATTTTAGAATTGTTTTCAAGTATTTAGCTAAGGTTTGCTAAGGGCAAATCACATATGATGAGTCTAGTGGCCTTCTATGATGGAGTAAATGGTAAATGAATCAGTTGACAAGGAAAGACTGACCAATGTCATCTACCTGGACTTCTGTAGCATCCTTAGCTCTAAATTCCGGACATCCTTATCTCTAAACTGAATTTGAAGGGTGGACTGTTTGGTGGATAAGGAATTGGCTGGATGGCCACAGCCAGAGAGTTGCAGTCAATGACTCTATGTGCAGGTGGAGGCCATTGTTGAGTGGTGTCCCTCATGGGTCCATCTTGAGACTGGTGCTGTTTAATATCTTTATCAATGGCATAGACAGTGCCATTGAGTGCACTCTCAGCAAGCTTTCAGACAATACCAAACTGCGTATTAATTGATACACTAGAAGGAAGGGATGCCATCCAGAAGGACCTGGACAAGCTTTAAAAATGGGGCCACATGAACACAATGAGGTTCAACAAGTCCAAGTGCAAGGTGCTGCTCCTGTGTTGGGGCAATCCCAGACAAAAGTACAGACTGGGAGAAGAAATCATTGAAAGCAACTCTGCAGAGAAGGACTTGTGGGTTCTGGTGGACAAAAGATCAACATAAGCCAGCAGTGTGTGCTTGCAACCCAGAAGGCTAACTTCATCCTGGACTGCATCAAAAGAGGCATGGCCAGCAGGTCAAGGAAGGTGACTGTCCCTCTCTGTTCTGCCAACATGAGGTCCCACTTGTAGTACTGCATCCAGGTCTAGGGCTCCTCCAGCACAAGAAGCACAGAGAAGGGCCATGAAGATGAACAAAGGGCTGGAGCACCTCTCTGATGAAGATAGGCTGAAAGCTGGGGGTGTTGGAGAAGAGGAAGTTCCAAGGTGCCCTCATTTCAGTACTTAACAGGGACTTATAAATGAGGAGGAACTTTTTGCATGGACATGTAGTGATAAGACTTGGCACCCTGATCTAGTGGGTGGCATCCTTGCCTATGGCAGAGGGGTTGAAACTAGATGATCTTTAAGGTCCCTTCCAACCCAAGCTGTTCTATGATTCTGTGATTCATTTACATTATATATTTATCAGGTGGGATAACATTCCGACATTGTCCTTTTTTTTTTTTTTCTTATGAAAATATGTGGTAATGTTATTTCATACTTTTTGCTCTTAAAGACTTCCATTCCTCTTCTGAAGAAATAAGTTTTATTGGAACCTAAAGTACAATGTTCATAGAGTCATAGAATCATTAGGGTTGGAAAAGACCTCCAAGATCATCTGGTCCAACCATCACCACACCACCAATTATGAAAATATTATGCCTTCCAGACAGACAGCACTATTCTGTGCTGTGTCTATTTCTACAAGGAAACCCAAAGGAATTGAATTTTATGCTTTCTGGTCCATTTAGGAACTGGCAGTGATCTTATTTTTCAGTTCATTCAGAATTCATAGGTCAATGCTCACATCCATTTATCCAAAACAAAAATAGTCCTTGACAGATACACTTCTGCTAGAGTACATCTTCCGTCTCCTTTAAAAGAAAGGAGAAAGCTCCTTTGCAGGATGCTTACATGAAGCTACCAAACGAAATACTGAGAAACTGAAAGAATGGGAAACTGGATTTCTGATCCCTTGTGAATAAGAAATCTATGCTTATTTTGTGCTGGATTGAGCATAGAGTAAGCAAACACAATCCTGTCTAATGGAATGATTAAGTGTTTAAAATGTTGTTTTAATTCAATCAATTAAAAGCATAAACAGCATGAGTTTGATTGAATCAGTTTAAAGAATTACACAGAAGCCAATGTGGTTTTCAGTAGGGGTGAAAAATTCATGTATCACCTACACACAGCTTGAATCCCATATTTCTCAATTAGATATTACAAAAAAACCACTCTATCACAGAAGGATAGCTCTTGAGTAAGAAAAACAAACAAACAAACAAACAAAAAAAACATAGCAAAGATTTCAAAACATGTACAGTGAATTAAAATTTAGGCACTCAGCTGACACTGTCAAACATTTAATAAATATGACAGCTTGATTAGTCTTCATTTGTTCTGTCTTCCATAGACAATATCAAGAAAATGTTTAATAGGTTTAAGATTTAAATTTGCTTTTAAAAGGAAAAAAAATAAAGTTTTAGCATAATAAATTAATGCAACATCTGCCTTTTAAGAAAGTGTATTTTTTAAATTTGGTAGATGCATTTCTAAAACAATAGAATATAAAGGACCACAAATATCTAGCTACTGTTAAATGTGTATAGAGTACTTAAGAGACAGTAACATGGGAGCAAACAAAATCATCCAATTGCAATTCTAATATAAAATAGCTTTTATCGTACCCCATACACATTTGTATTGTAATTTAATATATTAATAAAAACATTTGCCTTTAAGATAGCTTTGGTTAGAAGGAAACCTGGGAGACAACTAAGCTGCTTTTGAAAATATATGTGCCACATACATACACAGAATAATCAACATAAAATTGAATATTAAAATGCATGTATATAATTCAATTCATAGTTATATAGAGATAAGTTAATTATTGACATAAACTGTTTTAGATGCATCAATGCAATCAATATTTATAATGATTTGATATTCTTTTACAAGCCATACACGTTTTTTATTTTATTTTATTTTCTCTGAGCAGATAATCTGGCACTGCTGTAATTTATATCATATAAAAACATTAAAATATAAAAAATATATATATTTAAAAAAAAAAAAATGAAAGAACTCTTAACAGTTGTAAAAGTCTCTACTCAGGATGACATTTCTGATCAAAGCAATAGTCTTAGTAATGCCCAGCTGGCACACTGAATCATTAGAATATCTTTTTGACTATAGTCAAAAACATATTCAAAAGGACTGGAAACTAATATCAAACTTTGGCTACATGTTTAACTGGGGAGACCCCTGAATCTCACGAGTTTCTGAGAGAAAAACCGAAACAGTAACTCTTGGTTGCTTCAACAGCTCTGGAACCTGCTGAAAAAGCGCCTGCCAGAACTGAATTGGGTGCTGACTCACTTAAATCCCCATTCAAGCATATACTTTATATATTTCCCTTCCTGTGTTTTTCTTTCATCCTCTCATCCTCTCTACCTGTTCCAGATATGCAATATTTGTTCACAGATGAGGAATCTATTAAGGCTAAAGCTTATCACACATCTATAAGTAGTAATTCAGTATGATTACACTCAGGCTAGCAAAATTTATGTTACCACTTGATTAATATTCACATAAGAAGACATAAATATGTAAGAAGGTATGATATATCTATGAGGAAAATAAAAATGGAGAATTTTTAAATGCTTACCTGTACCTCATTTTACATGAGTTTTCTCCCTTTCCCACCTCTTTCCTGATACTAATAACTGTATGTTTCCCACTTCATCATTGCCTTACAAATGAGACAGGTAACATTTTTAACCAATCTTGCAATCTTGTGAATGAGTACAGAAGCCAAAATAATGAGTAATCTGGCCCCAAGTGATATTTGCTTCAAATGCAACCTGACTGCACTTTATAAGAAATGTTGACAGAACTAAAACTCCAGTGGGAGTCACAGGGACAGAAGAGAATGGGTTACACAGTCCTACCTAAAAACAGAATATTGTCTAAGTTTTCAGTTTGCAAGCATATCAAGGAGAAGGCTAGAGAAACTGTAGTCTGTGTACTTTACTTGGTTGTACTTGACATGGTTGAACTTATAAGACAGGTTGTTCTTTAGCTACTCAATAGCTTGACTGTTTTGGTTTTGATTGCTTGTTTGTTTTTAATAGATGTAACGAATTCTATCTGCTCTTAGTTCATTTGCTTTTGTCAATGCTTACTCCATATTATAAATGATTTTTATTAATTAAAACACAAACATATTCCCAATTACTCTTTAAATACAACCATCGCCATATCCTACCTTCAGTGTTATCTAAACATTTTTTTTTTTTTAATTATTTGAAGGAAGAAGATAACAGATTTTGTACTTAAGAAGTCTCAAAAGCCAAAAACCATTACTTTTTCAATTTGGACCTGTTGTGGTTTAACCCAGCCGGCAGCTAAACACCACACAGACGTTCGCTCACCCTCCCCCCTCCCTCTCTGGGATGGTGAGAGAAGCCTGTGAGTTGAGATAGAGACAGTTTATTAAGACAGGAAACCAATAATAATAATAATTGTGTTTATGAAACAAGTGATGCACAATGCAATTGCTCATCACCTGCTGACTGATGCCCAGCCCATCCCTCAGCAGCCGCCCCCCCGCCGGGGGGCCCCCCCCAGCTAGCAACCCCAATATATTGGATAACATAACGTCAGATGGTATGGAATACCCCTTTGGCCAGTTTGGGTCAGCTGTCTTGGGTCTGTCCCCTCCCAGCTCTTGCTGCACCCCCAGCCTGCCCACTGGCAGGACAGAGTGAGAAGCTGAAAAGTCCTTGGCTTAGTGTAAGCATTGCTCTGCAACAATTAAAACATCAGCATGTTATCAGCACTCTTCTCATCCTAATCCAAAACATAGCACCCTACCAGCTACTAGGAGGAAAATTAACTCTGTCCTAACTGAAACCAGGACAGGACCCATCTGTCACAAGGTAGCCATCTATTTTCTCAGTGTCCTAGAATACTTTTTCTAACTCTGTCTTAAAAGAAAGGGATTTGTTTTCTTGAAAGCAAGATGTGTAAAAGAGATGTAAAATTTGGAGTTTCTACTATATAAGACTTGGAACCTGAGTCTCATTATGCATAGACTTTTTTCCCTCCACTGACAGTCTATGACATACAAACAGCCTAGGAGAAAATATTCTGGGGGGAAGAAAAGGTAAATATTCAGCTTCAGTCTTTCCTACCAGACTAAAATATTTGGAGTTGGTCTTGCCTTAACACTCAGAATGTAGCTATGATACAGAACACTATACCTTTGCTTCAAGGGTTATATAAGGCAGTGAATAAGTTGAAGAAAATGTTGAAGTCACTTTATAGTTAATATGAGTACATATTAGGATAGGTTACTTACACTAAGATATGTTTAGTCCTTCTCAGCCTAACTAAATCTGAATAAATTAAATTATATTGCATTGCCCTAGCTCCCCTTTCTAAATTTTCACAAAAGCAAATGAGAGTAAAGTTTTCTAACTGTGACGAGGTGAGGGGCAAAATCTTAGAACAAAGTTCTCCACTGCTTATATAAGGACACCTTGCTTGCCAGTCATCTGTAAGAATGAGGCCAGAATCACATAACCTCAAATTAAATCATTCCCCTTTTCTCCAGATTTTTCAGACAAGGCTTGTAAATTAAGAGCACTGGCCATCCTGATCAGATAAGGTGGGTTGATGGAGATTAAGATATTCAGAGCAATTACGGCCTAAGGGTATACCCTAATCTGGTAATACACATCTAAAGTTATTTTTCCCTCCCTGCTTAAATGACATTTTTTTTAGTTCTTTTCATACATATGGCTTGTATTCCTTTTTTTTTTTTTTTTTTTTTTTTTTTTTTACCAGCTCAATGGAAATGTTCTTTTTTCATATACGTTTTCTGATTGTCTCTCTTTTTTGTGTGTTGTTATGCATGACACATTTACTTGTCAGTACCTAGTTCACTATGTAGTTTATCTGAGCTCTTAGTTTTTAGTAAATAGAAAATTATTCACATGGTAATAGTACTCCATCAAGTAATCTTTTATTACATGTTTTGTCATTAAGCATTAACTGGCCCTCCTGCAGGTTGTACATATGACTAGGAACATAACCGTATGTTTCAGCTCCAAGAAATACATCATGTGATACATACATACCCAAGTACAAAAACATTAAGGTAAGACTTTGTTCCAGAATCCTCCCCACCTGGATTAAGCTACAGTGCTCAGATTCCAGGTGCCACCTCATTCAATATATATTGAAATTACAGTAGTGTATTGGATTGACCTGTATTTTCCCACAATACACACTTATTTATTTGTATATAAGCTTTTCTGGTGCACTTGAGAAATATAGTTCCTACCAGTTGCCATGGTTGCTGCCTGCAATCTTAATAAACTTTTTAAAGTGTTTTGAAGAGCACACAGAAACACCATCCTAGGCAGGCTGCCAGCTGGAAGGATATTATAAAATGCTGCACTTGCTCACCAGGGGTTTCCCATAATATCTCTCCAGCTGGCAGCATGCCCTGCCAGACAGGAGCTTCTAGGAGGGCAACACTATCTATACCTGTTGCTGGCAGATTTGATCTCACAGTAGGGGTTGGAGTGCCCTAGAAAGAGTTTTTAACAATTTCTTCAAGCCTAGACATTTATGGGGTTTTACTTTCCCTGCACCTTGTGTTTGATAGATATCTATAATACAGTAATACTGTACCTCAGCAGTGATCTGTAATGCAGATGTCAAATAGTTCCCTCAGATTTCACTGGTGTACCAAATTAGTATTAATCCTACAGATCCTACTATTACTGGAGCAAGAGTTTCAAAGTTTCCCAAGTAGTTTAGGGCCATAACTTTTCTGAGAAAAAGGAAACAACAAAACCATATTTTAAAAGCTTATTTTCTAAAACATCACCCAAAATCATTTTTAAAATCTCATTGACAGTTTGACAGATTTTAAGAAAGCTTTCTTTTTGTCTGCTTTACAAAACAGCTTTAGGATTTCTGATTGCCTTTAGGATGATCATAAGATATTTCTTGTAATAGTTTCTCATGAAAGTATATCCTGCTTTCTGAATAATTTAATAATTTTACTTTATTGAATGAAGATTCAACAGCTAATAAATAAATTAAAAAGCAAAAGTATTTTCCTGAGAAATCGTCTTCTAAGATATAAATCTGAACTGATAGCAGTACTTTGGATCACTCCAAACACTTCCATCTCTGTCTATTGACAGAGCACAAATCTCAATAGAGAAGAAATGCAATGGATAAGAGCAAAGCATTAACTGCCACACTGTGCAATTTCAAACATAATGATATTTAGTCATTGGTTACTGGGACCATTTTTTACTTCTACTCGACTGCCTTTAAGAAGACATTGAAGATGACAAAGAATGTTGAATTTTCATATGAAATCGGAAGGCTTGAATTCTTCCCTTGGCTAAACAAGAAAGTTTACAACATTGTCTCTGATTTGTGCAGAAGTATATTCATAGAAAATGTGGAAGGTATCATTTTCATCTGCTCTGGCAGGTGTAGTACAGGTGTTGGTAGTGCAGTCTCTTATCTGATGTGGATAGCCAGATTGAGCTAAGAGTCATTTCACAGCATGTAAAACAAATAAACCCAGGCTGGATGAGAGTTGTTTGACGCCAAGTAGTGGAGAGCAAGAGCAGGTGTCCAAAATATTATAAAATTAAATCCTCAGGCAACTGATTGGAGTTTGGAAGTAAGCTAGCCTTGACTTTGGCAGCCATATTTTTCAGATGATCACACTAAGTCAGAGGGCTACCAAGACCATGGGCTGTGATTCAATGGGTACTTTTTCAGAGAGACATTCTTTTCATAACACCTCAAAAAATCAATTAAAAAAAAAATGCACTGAACTGTCCTTTTAAAATATCAGTTTATGGCAGCATTTGTCAGAGAGCAGCAAGAGTGAGATGTACCACAAAGACTATGAGCCAGGAGTGGAGAGGAAAAGCAAGGCAGGCAGTAATGTTGTCCTCACCAACATAGTCCCACAGTACCAAAGCAAGAAGAGCAAAGCAGATTCTATGAAAGTAACCATGTTCAGCCAAAAGTCAGGTACATCAGAGAACTCCATAGCGATAATGTCTAAGATCAATAATGGATTCAAGGCAAGCAGATTAGGAAGGTATGTGGCCAGGCACAGGAATACCTACAGCTAATGCTGTAGACCAAAGCCAAGAGTGTAAGAGTAAATATATTTCCCAAGTCCAATGGGGAAGGCCTGAGAAGGCCTCTCAAAGCGTTTTTCCATACAGATCTTTTCTCAGCAGCCTGATCCAAGGTGACAGAAGAATGATATCAGAACTGGCCTTTAGAACAAACAACTGAATTCCTATGTGACGACATTGCAGATCTCACTAGTACACTCAGTGTACAAAATTACCAAATTAAAATGTAAGATTTCATTAAATCAGAAATGAGTGTCCATGCAAGAATAGCAGGGAAATCTACAAGAACAGAAAAGGTTTCAGGCAAATAAATAACAATTATAATAATAAAGTAATAATTATTAATAATTATATAATATATTAATATATAATAATTATAATGGCTATCATCATTTAGTTTATAATGACCATCATCATGATATTTTTCTATCAAACTCCATTATTTTGGTATTTGTATTGACAGTTACATAAGACAGTTCTACAGTGCTAACAAAACAATAATGGGCTTTACTAGAGTTTCACTATCAGACCTTCACTATTTATCATACCATAAAGAGAAGTCAGATATATCTGTCTTGGGGAAATTTGTTTTCAGATGAACTGTGATGGTAATATCTTTATCTCAAATGCTGTAGCCACAAAGAAAAACAGCATATTATGGGAACAGAAGTTTCTTCAATGTTCTTTAAACTCTGAAATAGAAGCTAATTTCAAATACCTGCTAATACTATACAAAACTAAGTGAAATGATTGATGCCATTGCACTGGGCTCAACAGATTTCCTCATCTTCATTCATCCACAAATATGTAAACTAAAATGCTTGCACGCTCAAGAAGAAAAAAAGGGGGGGAAAAATTATTTAGTCTGACAGAATTTTGGGGAAAAAAGTGTTCCAACCTTTCATTTCCTAGTGTATAAGGTCCTTCAGAAATGTTGTCTATCTAACCAGATAAGGAAATCAGCTCTCGGTGTTATAGTTACAAGAATCTCACTTTATTGTGAAAAAAAAAAAAAAAAAAAAAAAAAAGTAAGTCTCTTTAGTGTCATTCAGTGATATTCTCCTGTAAGTGGCCAGGAATAGCCAGCTGAAGGTAAAATTAATTGATGCCACCTTATTTGAATCTTCTAAATTTTGTGATGTGGTCCAAATCATTAGAAATGAAATATCAAGAATATGAGAAAGTCAGCAAATATGCCCCTCTCAGATAAGAGAAAATTTTGCCTTAGCTTTCTGAAGCTATATGGAATATGACACATATGAGTCATGGAGGGGAGAGGGAGGATACACATTTGCAAAAGAAGCCGAGGAATAACATAACTGTTTTACTTCTGGGTATGCTCCATTTATAAGTGTTTTTTGTTTGTTTGTTTGTTTGTTTTTTTATTAAGAGCATTCTAGTGGGGTACTTTTAACTGCTACAGAGCAAATTACAAAAACAGTATCACCAATGTAGAGAGTATTTACTCAGTTGTTTTATTCTACAGTGTTGCACACTGGGACTTGCTACCACTTACGGGAGGAAATACATGCCATAGTCACTACGTTAGAGAAATCCAACATCTACACCGAGCGAAACTTCTGGTTGGTTCGGCTGGATCTGTGATTAGAATCTTAAAAATTCTAATGCAAGCTGACACATTTTATTTACAGATGGCATGAAAAAAGAGTAAATCTTTTCCTTTCAGAAACTGAAAGTAATTTTCTGTAAAATGTTGAACAAATCTGCACAAATTATTAATAATCAGACAGCAAGTGACACCAAAGCAATTACCTTATTCACATTTACAAAAAGAAAAAGGAAAAAAAGAAAAAAAAAGAAAAAAAAAAGAAAAAAAAAAGAAAAAAAAATAAAGGAAAAAGAAAGAAAGGACAAAAGACCTGCTTTAGCACAGTCATTTTCTGAGATTAATAATATGAGCTGTTTGGAAACTTTGGAATTTTACATCATTTATTTGCAGAACTATTCTACAATTACAGGACAATTGATTTAAGATAAGTGAGTTTAAGTTTAATAACTGTTAATGATAATGAACTCCTTCAGTACCTCTGTATCACCGATTCTGTTTATACAAGTACTGAAACGATGCACCTAATTTACTTTAAACTTTTTACTTGTTAATTTATATGTTCTCACACTTAAACTTTTCTGTAATATGAACTTATTTTCTTTGTGGTAGAATAATTTTCCCACTTTCAAGGACTCAATAATATTGCTACAGTACAGCTACTACTGATACAAACCTAAATAATTAAAGATTTCCCATAAGCAAATTCAAGATACTTGACAAGCAGCTTTCATACTATTTCCTTCTCCTTTTATTACAGCATTGCAAGAAAGAGGCATTAGGGTATGATATTTTCAAGTTTAAATTCAGTCCTACAGCATTTTGAAGAAGCAGTTACAGGAAGCATCAACAGGCCATTGACATAAATCTGTGAGATGATTTTGGAGGTGATTTGGCTTTGTAAAAGCTTGTAGTATTGAGAAATAGTTAACACAACAATTAACAAACTAATCAGAATTATATGGCTTCCTTAGGAGAAAAAAATAAAAAAAAAAAAATAAAAAAAAAAATCATAATCTTTAAGTTATTAGTTAATTAGACTTTTAAAATCCTACACACTAAATAAGTTACAGTATTACTAGGAGAAAATCCTGTCCTTGTATGACACGTGCTCCAGTCCTCTAATCATCTTTGTAGCCCTCCTCTGGACTTGCTCCAGTAGTTCTATATCCCATAGATGATCCATCTCATTTTAATTTCAGCTTTCACTGACCCTTGCTATACAACAGTCATAAACCTCACCTCACTCCTTCCTACAGTGAGGAAACCTGAAACCAGGCCACAACCCCAGCAGAAAGCAGGAGGGCGCACCCTCTGCAAGGGCATGCCCAGTCGAGCTCCTCCCTGCCATGGATGCCCTGCTCACTCCATACCTCCTACCTCCACCTGCCCCTGGCCTGAGCTGATTTCTAAACCTCCTTTGCACGTCTGCACCCCCATGCACCCCTGGGCAGCTCCATGCTTCCCACAAGAAGTACCTCAAGTATCAGAGTTATGAAGTGTTTCTTGGAAGGTGTCTCTCAAGCGCTCTTTTGGGGAAAATATCCTCCTTTTGTAAAAATAGTAACCATGTCCAAAATAAATAAATAAATAAATAAGTCAAGTAACTGTATTTTTGTGGTTCCATTCAGCTGCATTTTTGCAGATTCCACTTTTAAGTCGCAAAGAGTGTTCAATTGTACATATAAAATTACAGCTGCACTAGGAAATGTGCGAGTGCATACTGATAATAACCAGTAGTTGTTGGACAAATCATAGGAACAATAACGACAGCTTACATCCCATTTGAATGCTTTAACTTAATTACATGGATTTGATATGGTCTGATGAATTGCAAATTCCTTCTTTACACAGCAGGACAATTCTACTCATACAGGCAGGGAATAATACAAGAGCTCTGCCCTTAGCTGGTGCATCAATCTCTTAATTTTTAGGCAAGCTGTGGTTCACCAGTCTTCTATGCACCAAGTCTTTTGAATGACACCTTTTTTTCTTTTTTTACCGTTAGTATCCACCTTGCTCCCTGTTTACCATCACCACATCGTATCATAGGGGAGGACATCTAATAGGACAACTCCACCAGGAAAAGAAAGAATGACCACAGCACAGGCATGTCAGTGCCCCCTACAGCAGAGGTATACAGGACAGGGTGCTGCTAATGGGGTCCAGCAACAGTCCCAGACAAGGCAAGGAAATGAAGTAGGCACAGGGTCAATCTAGGGAACCCTGGTGGCAGCAGCAGAAGACAGGACTAAAGACAGAACTGGAGACAAGATACAAAATACACAAGGGGTCTATTAAAGGGGAAATTCACACTGTAACTGCTCAGCAATGGTAATTTATGACAGAAGAATGATCTGGTGTAATGGGCAAGAAGGGCTACTTCCAGAACAGGTTAAACTGGACCATATCCAGGTGAGTTTTGAAGATCTGCAAAGAAGAAGAGTCATCAACCTCACTGTGTAAACTGTTCCAATGCTGTGCTAACCCACAGAAAAGTGCTTCCTGATGTTTAGATGGCACCTCCTGTGTTCCAGTTTGTGTCCATTGCACCTTATCCTCTCACAAGGCACCACTGAAAATATCCAGGCTCCATTGTCTTTACTTCCTCCTTTCAGATATTTATTTACATTGATGAGAGTTCTCCTAAGCCTTCTTATTAAAAGAAAACTGAAAACACCTTCCCCCCCATTCACTTTCTTCTACCTTCATTCCTGAGTGGTAAATGGGTCTGTGGTCAGTCCATAAGGTTTTGTCTCTGCCATTCCTTCACAGTCACTCTCTGCCTCTTCTCCAACATGGAGTACCTCCCACGGGATGCTGTCCTTCCTGAACTGATCCTACGTGGAATTCTCAAAGGCAGCAGCTCTTCAAGAACTGCTCCAATATGGGTCCAAACCATGGGGTGTGGTCCTTCTTGGAATGGACTGCTCCAGCACAGGTCCCCCAGAGGTGGCAGCTCCCACCAGACCTCCTGGCCCACTGTGGGCTGCAGCTCCAGCCCAGTGTGAAAGCCGCCTGTGGGGGCTTTCCATGGGCCGCAGCCTCTTTCAGTCTACATCCACCTGCTCCACTCTGGGCTCCTCCACAGGCTTCAGTGTGGAGATCTGCTCCACCATGGGACCCATGGGCTGCAGGGAGACAGCCTACTCCACCAGGGGCGGCAGCCTGCTCCTCCAAGGGCTGCAGGGAAACTTCTGCACCAACACCTGGCACACCTCCTGCCCTCCTTCTTCACTAACCTGGGTGGCTGCAGTGTTAATTCTCTTTACATTTTCTCATACCTTTCTCCCAGCTGCTGTTGCACAGCATGTTTTTCCTTTCTTAAATCTGCTCTTCCAGACGCCCAACCAGTGTTGCTCACTGTCTCAGCTCTGGCCAGTGGTAGGTCCTTTTTGGAGCCAACTGGAGTTGGTTCTTGTCTAACACAGGGCAGCTTCTAGACCCTTCTCACAGAGGCCATGCCTGCAGACCCCCTGCTATCAAAACCTTCCCATATAAACCCAACACAGATTCCTTGGACCCAGGGAAAATGGTGTATATGGAAGCCGCAGATGAGGCCAGGGCCATGGCTGCCTTAAGGGCCCTACTGATCCCAGCTTTTAAGATTTCACCGTTCCACAACTTAGGAATCCAGCCAAATAAGTTTCCACATGAACCAGACTCAGAAGCAAAATTAGACTAAGAGTACCATCAGGAATAAACATAATATTGTGTAGATGCAAACATGACTTTTATCAGATCATTTGTTAAGCTTCAAATGTATAATGTATTTACTAACCAAACTAACCAAACTTTGATAATACTGAGGAGTCTTCAAGTCAAGGGACTGCTAAGCAACAAGGGACTGAGTTTAGGAGCAAAATTTGCCAGCATCCACAAGACAGTTTGTCTCCCACTTCTCCCGGAATTCCCAATGGTAAAATTATCAGGTTGACTGCTATTTAAAGCATGGCCAAATAACTGAGAGAGGATTTACTATTAATATATACATTTATATAAATTTTAAACTACCTGAAACTACTTTCACATGATCAGAAATTGTCTCTTTTGCTTCATAAATCACAAACTGATAATTATATATTATAGATAAAAATTATCTCTGCATCTACACTTTCCCAGGAAAACCTTAGTCATATCAGTTTGAGCCAGAACAGACATCATCAGTCAATTCAGCATTCAGTAAGGGAAGCAAACATCTGAGGTGTAAGCCATGATTTCCAATGGTGGATCTCTCACTAAAGCAGTAAGTTTCAATCCAATTAGATAGAAAACGACTTTAAGAGAAACTACAGTTTTGCTGTTATCACTGTTAATTCCATAATCCTACAAGCTGGGCTGAACTTTTTGCTTGAGACCTTGTTTCCCTAAAGCTATCAAAAATAAATAAAAATTAAAAATAATAATAATAAATAAATGAATAAATAAAGACTAGATTAAAATGATTATAAGAGGAAAAACAGTGATTCCTTTAAGGTAATTTGTCTTCTCTTAAATGTCCAAGCTTTGACTCATTTAGTGAAAAACAAGAACAAAAAGAAAATTCCAGAAGAGCAGTGCGGTATGCATCAAAAGGCTAAACGCTTCCATCAGTAACTCAAGTGCAGCAGTGTCCTTTTGAAAAAATAAAGGTAAGGAAAAGTTATTAATTTAGCAATGTATTTGGAGGATTAAAGAGCTCATTTCTATTCAGTTTGATTTTCATTTGTCTTGAATTACATACACCAAAAGTACATAACGCAAGCTTAAGAGAAAAATAATAAGAAAGCTAAAGCACTGAGATTAACATCAGGAGAACAGAACAGGAAACAACTTCAAGACCAATAAGTAGCTATTACTTTTTCTGTTATAAAGATAAACATTTTGACCTTTTTAAAATATGACTTCTGGAATTGCAAGGGCAACATAATCAGGGCACTTTCAAAGGACACTGATTTGATGCAATAAATTGAAGAGTTCTCAATGAGCTGGAGAAAAGTGGAACTAATAAAATGTTAAACCATGATTTACTTGTTCTTAATAACCCTGGCCATTTTAAATCCAAGGGTTAGAACACTGATATATTTCTATGCATTTGATAGCAAATTTCAAAACTTATCTGAATTATCATTGCAATGGAGACTTTTTCAAGGGTGATCTGTACAATGGTATTGCAACTGTAAATGCAACATTAACATAATCTTATCTCTAAGTATATGTATCTTATTGCTACATGCATGTATCTTATGCATATGAATGAAAACATCATTATTTTTAAATGATGCTGTTCGAAAAAGTCTTTACAAATTTACAGAATTCATGTTAATGGAAAATACAATACAGCTCTGCAGTAGCACACAAAACTTTAACTTGCATGAGAAAAATAGCATGCAATGTGTCAAGTATCTAAAAGAAATTGGAAAGCTGTCTGTGGGGCTAAATAAAAAATAGTGGCAGATATTATTTTCTCTGAGGTAAATGACTAATGATTTAGAAGAACCTTTTCTCACCCACTTACAAGTGGTTCTCTGAATATACTCTTTACCAATGAGAAGTGTGGGCTAGCAGCTTCCTGGGGGCCATGAACTGGAAGCCACAGTGAAGCTCTAGCCTGGCCTTGCAGACAGACCCATACCATCCAGGAGTAGGACAGGCTACAGGGCACCTGGGCTGGTCCTGGGCACCTGGGACTTTGCTGAAGCTGGTACAGGAAGGAAGTGCCTAGTTTGGCCACTCAGGGCTGGGTTGTGGGGAGATTGACCCTGGTCCTGCTGTCCAATCACTGGGGCAGGGAGTGATAGGTCCCAGGGGGCTGAAATGCAGACCCTGAAATGCAGGGGTGTGGGACAGCATGGGCAGAGAGGTCCCATATGGAGCTGTGCAAGGCCTGACTTTTTTTGCAGGACCCTGACACTGTTGAGCTGCACATCCAAATAAACTATTCACCCCACCTCTATTTTCCACATGTTTTAAAGCTCTTCTCATTACCCTTAAAGATTGCTTTTGTCTTTCTTCATGACACCTAACAGCAGGCAAGTCCATTGTGTCCATTTAATACATGGTGAAATCAGGCACAAAAATAGGTCAAGATTTCACGACTGGAAACAAACAATTGTTTGGTGTCAGAACAAGTGCAAGCTCTGAGGTCATTACTTAATGCTTCAGAAGTAAGCCCAGTGCTTATGTGCAAACATCACATAGATACTCAGATATGAATGTATGTGTGAAGTCTAACATTTGTTGTCGTTATCATTAAATAGAAATTAATGCCTTGAGCACAGTTCTTCCTACAACAACCTAGTTGAAGGAGTCCTCATTGAAGTAAGGACAACTCTGGATTCTAATTCATGCTCCAATTATTTTAATGGGTTAAAAAATAGCTTTCACATTCAAACATGCTAATTTTGAAGTTTCTCTTCTCTTGAGAAACAGCTTTATTCATCCCTGCTTTTTCTCTAGACTCCAAAAGCATTAACAAGACTATTTTAGATTCTCATCAACCTACACAATCCAGAACAAACTGACAATTCAAAGACTCCTCTGAGAGGTGATGATTTCAGGTAGAAATACAAATCAATTCCAAGTCTTCAATATTCTTGAATATGCTATAACTGCTAAGATATTTCACAAATGAACAGTCCAGTCTTCTGACTCTTTCTGTGACAAGAATGGTGATACAACTGGATTACACTTCATTATAGTTCATATGGTGAGATGTTTTGGATTTATCATAAAAATAGTGTTGATAACACCAAGTTTCTAGTTGTTGCAGAACAGTGCTCACAGTGTCAAGATCTTTTCTGCTTCTCATGTAACCCTGCCAGTGAGGAGGCTGGGGTTGCACAAGAAGTTGAGAGGGGACACAGCCAAGACAGCTGGCCCAAAGGGATATTCCAAACCTCATGATCCTGTGCTCAGCAATAACTGGAGGAAAGGAGGATGAAGGGGAGAATATTATGAGTTATGGTATTTGCTTACCCAAGTAACTGTAACACATGATGAAGACCTGCTTTCCTGTAAATGGCTAAACATCTGCCTGCTGATGGAAGCATTGAATGTGTTTGCTGTAGAAGTTTTGCTTTACCTATTAAACTGCTTTTATTTTGACCGCGGAGTTTTTCATTCATCCTTCTGGTTCTCTCTCCCATCCTGCTGCTGGCGGCAGCCAGCATGTGGCTATACGGTGCTTAGCTGTAGACTGAGGTTAACCAACAACACACAACTTAATTACTTGAGTTATATTGCTTGAGTAATACCATAAGCAATTTTTTAAGTCTGATGAAAATGCAAATAATTTCACTATCCAGTAGATATTCTAATTAACCAATAGAAATTAGTAAGCATTTAGGAAACTGAGAAATTGCTATTTAAAATAGGCAAATTAAAGAATTTCATAGGAAGAAGGTTCTTCAGAGGTTTTGCTTTCTACCAAGGAAAACAAAGAAACAAGCTGATGAAAAAACATTTTATTTCAGAGACTCACAGAATGATTGACATTGGGAGGGACCTCTGAAAATCATCTGATCATAGAATCATAAAATCATTGAATGATTTGGGTTGGAAGGGACCCTAAAACTTACCTTCCACTAGACCACGTTGCTCAAAGCCTCATCCAACCTAGCCTTGAATGTTTCCAGGGATGAGTCATCCACAACTTCTCTGGCAACTTCTTCCAATGCCTCACCATCCTCATGGTCCTACTCTCCTGCTCAGGCACGCCATCTAGAACAGGTTGCCAAGGAATGTTTTGTATCTTCAAGGTAGGAAGCTCAATAACCTCTTTGGGAAACCTGTTTCAGTGCTCTGTCACACTCACAGTAAAATAGTGTTTCCTGATGTTTAGATAAGAACCTCTTGTGTTTCAGTCTGTGCCCATTGCCTCTTGTCCTTTCATTGGACACCACCAAAAAGAGACTGGCTCCATATTCTCTATGCCTTCCCTTCAGTTATTTATATAAGTTGATAAGATTCCCCTGCCTCTTTTCTTTACCACACAAAACAGTCCCAACTCTCTCATCCTCTCCTTATATTAAAGATGCTGTAGATCCTTAAACATTTTTGTGGCCCTACACTGGACTGTCTTCAGTAGCTACGTGTCTTTTTTGTACTGAAGAGTCCATCACTGGACACAGCACTGTAGGTTTGGCCTCACCAGTGCTTAGTAGAGGGGAAGACTCACCTCCCTCAACCTGCTGGCAACACTCCTCATAATGCAGTCCAGGATAACTTGATTGATTATAGAAGAATAATGGTTTATATAGAAATATAGAAGAATATATAGAATATAGAATAATGGTTTGTGACTCAGTGTTATCCTGTAACTCTATTACAGTTTTAGCATAACTGGCTTAAGTATATGCCTTTAGTATAACCGATTGGCTTAATGATTGTCCCTATTGGATTATAATTCCAATCCAATCTGAGGGTCAACTAATGTGTCATGCTTTCTTTGACATTCAGTTTAGAGTTTCTTTTCAGCCTACAGTTTCTTGTCCTTAATTTCATGCAAATATTCTAGCTACATCACCCTGATCATCTTGTTCTGTATTAAATTATTTCTCTCTGCCTTAATATTTAAATCTATTGGATATTTGTAACCTGTTAACTCTCCCTGCCCTTTATCTTTAGTGAGTCAAGTTATACACGCTTCCTTCTTTTTATCTTTCCTCAGAAATCAATCTCTCCATTTCCTTGATTTTTTATTTTTTTTTTTTTAGCTGGAACTGGACCAAACTCCTTGCTACCTTCTGACCACTTTGTATTTATTATTCCTGCTGTAAAACCATAACAACCCTCAAAGGTCCTTCATAACAGATGTATATCTCTACCTATTGTCTACCTTTATCTTACCAAGCTTATTTCGAATGTCAATGAAGGTATGTCTCAGAACTAAGCATTAGTAAGCAAGGCAGTGCACAACAGAAATAGCACTGATACACACATTGCCTTTCTTATGCTTTCTTTATACTCAAAGTTTATATCAGACTTTGTAGGTTTCTTAGTTTTCATCAAAGCTTCATGGGTTTCTTGAAGTTTTAGTAAGACCACAAGAGTCTCAATAGATCATAAGGTTTATTATCCCTGCTACCACGAATTACCATACCCAAAAGTTAGGGTGATACGTTTATGAATTTATCAAGCTCCATCTTAGAAGTGTGTAACTTTCCTGTTCCATATTGCAAATTGCTCACAATCATAAGATAGTGATAAGAACTTCTATCTCTGTTTTTCAAATATGGAAACTAAAAGTTAAATGACAGTAAGAAGTACCCTTTTAGCTTTCTACTAAATCAGACTGAAGATTCTGCATATCCATGTAGTCAGAATATATAATGTTAAGAGGCTATCCTTAACTTCAATTTCCTCTGTGCATTTAAAGTTAATGTAAAGAAGAAGAAAAGCTATTGAGTGATTATAATTAATCTGTATACCTGGCAGTACCACACATTTGCTGGCAGGACAAATCATTTAGGGATTTGTCCTATTTAATAAATTTGCTGTATTTGTACCTATACTCACAAACAGGGGGTTGAGCATTTTTTTATTTTTTTTCCCCAAAAACTCTGAACCTTAGAAGTATTTTTTCTGGTTTGGATCTGAATAGAAACTTCAAAATATAAATGATAAAAATGTTACTTTTCCTTTTAAAATTGAGATTTTTTTTTTCATCTTTTTCAATCAAAAGCTATGTTTTATTATGTGAAAAGTGAACATGCCATTTTTTTCCCTCCAGAAGCTTCTATTTTCTTTATTTATCAGCTATGATGATAACACCATAATCCCTGTCATACCTCTAGGGTTAGTATTGCCATCTGTTTTCTTTCCTTTCTTTGTCCTGTATGTGTAAGCTCTTTGCAAATCTTACACAGCCTGTGACATACTAAGCCAACTCTAGTTCACCCAGTTACTAAGATCATTTTATTCATTATTTTGATATCAGTCCCTTATATTTTCTCTGGATTTTCACAAAACACATTCTGCAAAACTGCGTTAAGCTAGACTTCATAGGACATAACTTTATTTTCTCATATAATTTCACTTCTTTTTACTTATGCTTTCTATCTTGTGTCATAACATTCTTGTCTTCTATTAGTATTTTGCTCTATCAGTGCTACCGAAGTTTAGGTTCTTTCAGCTGTTGTTAATTTCTTTCAGAAACTTCCTGAGCTCCCTGCAAAATTCTGAAAAATGAGATACAGAACTTTTGGGGGGTTGCCTTTTCCTGTGACACATTTTCTTAGTGAAAATGTTTTTCTGATATCCGTTCTGAACCCCAAGCAATAATTTGAAGCTGTTGTCTTTTTTTATGCCATCGTTCACATTACAACAATCATACCTTTCATTCTCCTTCCAGAAGTTATTACCTACTATTTAGGTTGCATCTCAGCCTTCCCTACAATGTACAAAACAAGCTCAGTTCTCTCAGTCTCTCCCTTTAGGATTCTGTGGATCCAACGTCAAGTTGGTCAGACCATTTTGGATTTAAATTCATAGTTTGGTGTGTGCTGTTCCTATTGTTGTATTACCCACAATTTTTCTGAAGATGTATTTTGACATCAAAGTTCTTGGTAAAGATATATCTTCACCACCTATCATCAAGGTTGCTGGCAAATATAGACTAATATTAACACTTTGCCGAACCCAGAGATACTCTACTTTTTACTAGCCACCAAATGCATATCAAATCATTAATAACTATATCCTTAGAGCCTCATGTTCTTTCCAAATCTACTCACCCTGTTGTTCAGCCTGCAATTCCTCTGTCTTTAAATGAGCAGTCAGCAAGAGAAATGTCAAAAATCTTACTGCAGTCAAGGTGCATTTTATTTATTACTCTCCCATTATACTCACTGCCATTCAATTCACTGTTGAAAGCAGTCAAGGTAGTTACCACATTTTCCCTTATTAATAACATGTTGATTGTTCTTGATCATTTTCTTTTATTTTACATGCTTGGAAGTAGTTTTAAAGAAGAAATTTTCCATGACTGCTCCAAAGACTGAGGTTAGACAGACCTGTCTACAGCTTCCAGGTCCCTGTCCTTGTCTTAAAGGTGAGCTGTTTCCAGTTTCCAGGAACTCTCTCTTCCCTCTTCACCATGATTTTTGGTACATAGACAGCAGACTGACAGTAACATCTGCCAACTCTTTTCAATGAGTCTGTAATTCATTTTTCCCCATTGTTAGTTGTACTTTTCCTGCCAGTTATTTCCTGACAATCATTATTGTTAATCTAAAACCAATAACATGTCACTTATTGAAGTATACAAGTGAAACGAAAAGAAAAAAAAAAAAAATACCTTTTCCTGTAAAATAATATATTTTATTTAAGAGCACTATAATTCTCTTTTATGTGCACATTTGGCTTTTTGTTACGTGGCAGAAATTTTAGCTTACGTGAGCTTTTCTGGAAAACTGAAATCTTCAAGAGAGGGGCCTAGTGCTTTATCCCAGTATTACATATAATACTGGGTGTAAAGAGAAATTCACAATTTTAGCTATCAGAATTCTAGACAAGTTTCATAGCAGTTCATAAATAGACTGGCATCCTTCACAAGACTGGCACTGTCCAAAAATTAATTCCTGAGGCACTGAGATAGCTCAAGTCAGCACAGAAGATTCACCATTATAAGCAACAGAAAAGAGTGAAAAGGCAGATGGTATTAAATGGATCATAAATGTTTCTCTTGGTGAGTTCAGTCTTCTAAAACATGATTTGTTAATAAGAGCCATTTAGTTTCCACAGTCTAATTTCAGGAATCTAAACAAAGAACTAGACAAGAGAGTGAAAAAAAAAATTATTTTTATATCTTTATTATCGATAAAGATAATAAATTTTAAATAGATTTTTATATCTTTATTTACGATATTTTTATATCGTATTTTATATCTTCTCTCTTAAATTTGACTTATGATATCACTTATGATAATGTTTGGCATTTTAAGGGGAATGGGAAAAGAGAGAACGTGCTAAACAGCGATGAAATACAAAATGTTCTATTGGTAACATCAGGTCTGTTGCAGCTTTTCAGTATTAAATTTATTCCATTAGTTGCTAAGTAACTAACCTTTTAGGACCACAGAAGTTAATTCCAAAACAAAGTCAAATAATAAAATCTGAAAGGAATTTTCCAAGAGAAAGGAAAATACTGCTGTTTTGATCACCAAGTTGTTGCTTCAAACTTCAGTTGATTTTTCTCCTTCTCAGTAATTATTGATTCTTAAAATATCATTAATAAATGTAACAGTTGATATATTTGGATATGCAGAATTTTCACCCTTATTAGAACTGCTATATTAAGATAACACTTCGCAGGTTTAGGTTTTTGTTTGTTTGTTGATTATTTCTTTTTTTGACAGTTATTTTTCACTATGAGAGAAGGCTAACAATTATTTAATTTTGTTTTATTTTATTTTGTTTTGTTTTGTTTTGTTTTGTTTTTTATTTATTGAAAAAATTCAGAAGCAGAATCTATTACAATCCAGAAGCAGAATCTATTACAATCCAGAAGCAAGACTGTTACATTCCAATAATACTAACTCACTGGAAAAAAAAAAAAAAAAAAAAAAAGCTTAATGAATCATTCTCTGTGAGAACTTCAAAAGATAAAGAATTACTGGTAGTACTCTTATGGCCAAGCTCTTCCAGATGCTTATCATAGTACAAAAGAAAGAGGGATATGCTTTGCCAGGATGGGTAGGAGCCATCCTTTCTGTAAATAAGGATTTGTTGATAACATTAATGAGGCTTGGAATTGCAGCCTGCAAATAATTTGAAATTATTAATGAACTCTGTATAAACAAGTATGCAGCTAGGAAGAGGAGAGAAGAAGCAGGGTTCAGGAAGAGGTATTTTTAATAAGCATTAGTGATGTCTACTTAGCTTGTTTATAGGTTTCTTGAATGAAAAGACCATACTAGCTAGGTGACATCATGACATTGGAGTTGTCTGGTGATTTGACATAGGAGGATTCAACTTTTATGGCTTCTAAAGAAATAAATGAGTTCAATTTTTATTGCAGGTGAGTGGTTGTAAATGCCACAGAGATTTACTGCATCCACTTCCCTCTAGTGTGCTACAGGCTAGCAATTCTGTTTTGCTCATGAGATTAGACAGAATCAGTATATTGTTATCTACTAAAGCAGATGGTCTTTAGCTGTGACTTCTCACATTGTAGAATTAAAGCAATACAACCAAAAAAATTCCTGAGCACATCTTTGTAAATATTTAACTAGACAGCATTTCATGTTTTTACGGGTCATTAAAAAATGTCTTTCCAAAACATGGTCTCCAGAATTTATGCTGGACACTCAAACAACCCTGGATAGCCCTACAGGATCAATGCTACAGTGTTAAATATGGATATACATATATAATTAATTATGCCATAATATAGAAATATCAGGTACATGAATGTGGTTATATTAAGTCTCTGAGTACCCTCTGTGAAATAAAAAGTTTCAAGCAGTTTTAATCAGATAGGTATTTATGTAATAAAAACACTTTTTTATTCTCCTAGTAAACAATTTCCAATTGTTTATTAAGAATTAAAAAGATACATCTCTTCACTTTGTTATGCACAAGGAGTTAGAACTGATCATCTCAGCAAATGCAGTTGTCTAAACAAGTAAAAAGACTACAAATCAGCTGTGAACTCCGTATTTCTTTTTCTCTTTAATCTGTTGTTTAATTTTCTAGGATTCCTGTGCTGCAAGAAATCAAGAAGATTCTTGGCATACATGTATATACTACAGTGAAAAGTACTAAGAGAATTTACCGAGATTAAGAGTAGGTGAAATTAATTTAGTCTTTTTTCACGATTTCCTAATATCTCAATTTATGCACTTGCACTCTATTCATATGAGAAAAATCTCAATTTCTTCAGCAAGTAGGTTAAAAATTGAACCTTTTTTTTTTTTTTTTTTTTTTGTCTAGTCTATAAAAAATCTTAATCAGGTGATCTGACAGAACACTTCCTGACAAGGCATACTCATAGATATAATGAAAGTAAGTTTAAATTGAAGGATGCTGAGGTAAGGGGCATAGGTTGGGAAAATAATAATGTAGAGTGAATGATGATTAGCAGAAGATAAAGTTGTTTTAATGGACTTTAAGACTTCTGAAACTGTGCAATGAAATTGAGACAGAATATACTGTTAGTTTCTTATCAACTGGAAAAAAAAAAAAAAAAAAAAAAAAAATCTCTGCAATATTACATTAACTTAGATTATTATTACCTTAAAGGTAGCTAAGCAAAAGCGAACAAGTGAGTGTCAAATACTAAAAAACAGGGGAAGAGGTAAAAAATCAGTCCTATCCTTTTCCCTTTCTTTCCCTTCCTTATGCATAATTTCTAATTAACTGGAAGCTCTTCAAAGCAGCATCTTATATGACTGTGAAGCATCTAGCACACTTCTGTGGATCCACATAAATTCCTAAAAAATGGCTTTAGTGACATTGTTTAGACTGACTATGACAATAATATAAAACATGAAAATTAACTCCTAGCACCTTTGAAGTCAATAGCAAAATTTTTACTTTGAGACATTCTCAGCCTAAATATGAACATATCTTTAAATGCTGGTACATATATATGCCCCTAAATATTTTAGTATTTTTCCAAATGTAAATCTTTACAAATAAATAACCATTTTTTTATTTAGGGTTGTACATTCTTTGAAGACTAAATTCATGTGGACTTCCATCATTAAGGCTAAAATTCAAAGAATCACCTTCAGGGAAAGACTCTGTGCTGTCAGCCTAAAATAGTATCTCTGAATAGTGTCTCTAGTAAACCTACTGAATATTTAGGAGATATGAGACTCAAGAAAATACTAATTCTAATTTCTCTTCTACGTACTATAGCTCTAGGCAGACCTTTTTTTTCCTTTCTTTTTTTTTTCTTTTTCTACTAGAGACCATGCTTTTTCTTCTTTCCTTTCCTTTCCTTTCCTTTCCTTTCCTTTCCTTTCCTTTCCTTTCCTTTCCTTTCCTTTCCTTTCCTTTCCTTTCCTTTCCTTTCCTTTCC
>NC_048896.1:75625789-75626864 GCF_011077185.1 Oxyura jamaicensis | reverse complement strand
CCTTTCCTTTCCTTTCCTTTCCTTTCCTTTCCTTTCCTTTCCTTTCCCTTCCTTTCCTTTCCTTG
The DNA here is from genome assembly GCF_011077185.1 of Oxyura jamaicensis. Lineage (NCBI taxonomy): Eukaryota > Metazoa > Chordata > Aves > Anseriformes > Anatidae > Oxyura > Oxyura jamaicensis. The sequence goes on along the minus strand of NC_048896.1, from coordinate 75,626,799 downwards.
GTTTCCATGTCCAACTTTTTCAGATCCTTTCTGTAGGATTTTCTGTAACCTTTATGATAATAGCTCAGAAATCTTGAAAGGGGAGTTCTCCATGTGGAGTGAAAGTGTTATTAAATGAGGACAAAGACAAAAGTAAATATGAAAGAAATCATAGCTTCTGGCTCTACATTCCTGCTGGTTTTGAAGGTCAGTGGAATGTGGGAGTCTTTCCTCTTCTCAGAGGCAAGATATTTCTAATCAGCACTATCATGCTTTAAGGCAACAGCTTCCAACCCCTATTAGTTGTAAACTCGGCAGGAACTGCAACCCCCTACCTCTCAAAGAAACAATATTTTTCCGCTGTGCAATGCAGATTCTTCAAAAGAAGGGAGAGAAAGAGAAAAAAATTAAAAAAAAAAAAAAAAAAAAAAAAGATGTGAAAATATGCTACACTCCCTTACAAGCTGCTGTGGATAATGTATTATACAAAATTCATGATCCCAGAAGCTATTGAGTATTTTTCACTTAAATGAACTTTGGTATGAATAAGATTTGCAGATTACTCCTTCTTTATGCAATGACCTCTAGGGACCATAAAAAGATTGACAACAGATTTTTCTTTTTTTAATTCCACTGATCATAGAAGGTAACATCCTATCCTACAAATGAAAATAAGACAATGACAGAAATGGATAGGTACACACAAATATCATAGTAAAATAATCATGTTTTCTGTGTCTAGGAGCCCAAATTACCTAAATACATTGCTGCTCTCAGTAGTCTTTGGTGGTGGCATTGCAAGAAAAGGCTGGAATAAGCTTGAAACTGTTTATTTAGACAGAGTTGTAACTATAACAAGCTATGATCCTCAATCTATCTTTTTGGAATAAATTGTCCTTTTGATATAAGTATTATAATAAAAAGATTTAGAATATAGTCAGGGAAGAGTCATGAACAGGTCAATGGACAGTCATGAAACAGGTTAATTTCATGTAAAACAATCAAACAACATTTGGGAAAAGAATGGAAGG
>NC_048896.1:75609851-75610789 GCF_011077185.1 Oxyura jamaicensis | reverse complement strand
TAGCTGCCAGCCGGGTTAAACCACAACAGCTCTTTTGGCGCCCAACGTGGGGCACGAAGGGTTGAGATAACGACAGATCTAATCAAAATGTTGATTGCTTTAATATCAAGTCTGCTGTGGCTGTATTCCAAACTGAATTTTATAGCACGTTACTTGCTGTATGTGATCCCTGTCGTGCTGTTTATCCTCTCCGGGCCCTGGTTTAAGATCGTTATGGTACTGTGCTGTGTAGCAATAGCTTACGATATGATGAAATATCTGGCCATGACTCTAACTTGGTATTTGTACGCAGCACTGTCGTCGACTCTGTACTTTGGAAACTATATCTCGGAAACTATTAACAATTACACCTACTGCCTTTTTCCATCAGGGAGCCAGTCTGTGAAGGGGACAGGGAAAGATATTTTTCCTTACTTGTTCACTCTCCCTTTCTCCTTCAGCATCCTCTTATCCCCCGAGCTAGTTACGATAGCTCTCCAAGATGTTGAATATCCTTGGGATACTCAGACCAGCATGTTCTTGTTGTTATGTCTCTTGAATGCGCTTCAGGTTTTGTTCAAGGTTAAACAACTACTTAGGAATCTCATGCAGAGATCTGTCCTGAGGCGGGATAATTGTGAGTGGCAGGGAGTGTGGGAGGATATGGGCAGGTGGCTAGAGCAGTGGGCACCTCCGATGTTTTGTAGATTCACCCCTGAACAACTGCAAAATCCTAAAAAACTGGTAGAATGCTTGCAAAAAGAGTGTCATGACTCTGGCAGTTCCAAAGTGACACAACTCACTGTAGCATGTTGGGGCCTGGCCTGTGCCTATCGAGCTGCAATTGATGCTACTATGAACCAAGTGACAGACCCTGCAGCCGCCCCAGCTCCAGCTCCAGCTCCAGCTCCTGCTCCTGCAGCCGCTCCTGCAGCCGCTCCAGCTCCTGCTCCTGCAGC
>NC_048896.1:75572253-75609841 GCF_011077185.1 Oxyura jamaicensis | reverse complement strand
GCAGCCGCTCCTGCAGCCGCTCCAGCTCCTGCTCCTGCAGCCGCTCCAGCTCCTGCAGCTCCAGCTCCTGCAGCTCCAGCTCCTGCAGCTGCTCCAGCTCCTGCAGCTCCAGCTCCACCTCCTGCAGCCGCTCCAGCTCCTGCTCCTGTAGCTGTTCCAGCTCCAGCTCATGCAGCCGCTCCAGCTCCTGTGGCTGGGCCAGAGAAACGAGCCGTAGCAGTGCAAGTTGCCCCTGCAGGGGGTGTTCCAACCCCTGTGGCAGACCCTGTGGTTGGGTCAGAGAAACGAGCTGTAGCAGTACAAGTTGCCCCTGTAGACAAGGTGAAAAAATGGTATAGAGACTCAGGTCGTTTAGAACGCAGAGAGTCTTCTGCTAGGTCTAGGTGTAGAGAAGACGAGGTCGGACTATCAGAGGAGCAGGAGGATGAAGATGGGGATGTTGAAAAATCAACAGTAGTTACCCGAAACCTATACCAGCGTGAGCTACGAGATGTGCGAAAAGATTTTGGTCGCTGCATAGGTGAGCAGCTTGTCACCTGGCTGCTCCGGTGCTGGGATACCGGAGCCAATTGTGTGGAATTAGAGGGCAAGGAAGCCAGGCGTCTGGGATCCCTTGCTAGAGATGCAGGCATTGACAAAGCAATTGCAGATGGAGCACGATCTCACAGCCTCTGGAGGCGTCTCCTGTATGCTGTAAGGGAAAGGTTTCCCTACAAGGAAGAACTTGTATGTCTGCCAAACAAGTGGACCACTATGGAGAAGGGAATCCAGTACCTGAGGGAATTAGCCGTACGGGAGGTGATTTATGAGGACCCAGACAATGGACAAGTACCCACAGATCCAGATGAAGTCAAGTGTACACGACCCATGTGGCGGAAGTTTGTACGGAGTGCACCATCATCATATGCCAGCTCATTGGCAATAATGGCCTGGAAAGAGGATGAGGAACCCACAGTGGGTGATGTGGCTAAACAACTCCGGCAGTACGAAGAAAGCCTCTCCTCTTCCCTACAGGCCTGCGTTTCGGCTGTGGAGAAACTTTCTGAAAAAGTCCACCACTTTGAAGAGAGATTATTTTCTTCCCCGCCTGAACGAACCAGGGTCCACCAACTAAAAGAGAATACTTTGGAGAAACTTTCTGAAAAGGTCCACCACCTTGAAGAGAGATTATTTTCCTCCCCTCCTGTACAAACCAATGTCTCTGCTATTAGGGGTAAGCGCTCATCCGTGCAAGGAAGACGATATGGTGGATACACACCTCGGGCCATCCTGTGGTTTTACCTACGTGACCATGGAGAGGACATGAGAAAATGGGATGGAAAATCCACCGCGACCCTAGAGGCACGGGTACGTGAGTTGCAAAAGAAAACAATTGGGAAAAAGGGGGTCTCTGAAAAGTTTGCTGCTCCAACTTCCAGCAGGCAGTCCTTTAAACACAAGAATGAAGATTCTGACGAGGATTAGAGGGGCCCTGCCTCCAGCCAGGGGGAGGAAAGGGACAATCGAGTTTATTGGACTGTGTGGATTCGATGGCCTGGCACGTCAGACGCACAGAAGTATAAGGCTTTAGTAGACACCGGTGCACAATGTACTCTAATGCCATCAGGCTATAAGGGGCCAGAACCCATCAGTATTTATGGAGTGACGGGAGGATCCCAGCAATTAACTGTATTGGAAGCTGAACTGAGTCTAACTGGGAATGAGTGGCAAAAACACCGTATTGTGACTGGCCCGGATGCTCCATGCATCCTTGGCATAGACTATCTTAGAAGAGGATATTTTAAGGACCCAAAAGGGTTCCGCTGGGCTTTTGGCATAGCTGCCTTAGAGACAGAGGGCATTGAACAATTGTCTACCTTGCCCGGTCTCTCAGAGGACCCTTTTGTTGTGGGGTTGCTGAGGGTCGAAGAACAACAAGTGCCAATTGCTACTACAACTGTGCACCGGCGGCAATATCGCACCGACCGAGACTCCCTGATTCCCATCCATGAGCTAATTCGTCAACTGGAGAGCCAAGGAGTGATCAGCAAGACTCATTCACCTTTTAATAGTCCCATATGGCCAGTGCGGAAGTCTAATGGGGAGTGGAGGCTAACCGTGGACTATCGTGGCCTGAATGAGGTCACACCACCACTGAGTGCTGCAGTGCCGGACATGCTAGAACTCCAGTACGAACTGGAATCAAAGGCAGCCAGGTGGTACGCCACAATTGATATCGCTAATGCATTTTTCTCCATCCCTCTAGCAGCAGAGTGCAGGCCACAGTTTGCCTTTACTTGGAGGGGAGTCCAATATACTTGGAATCGGCTGCCCCAGGGGTGGAAACATAGCCCTACAATTTGCCATGGACTGATCCAGTCTGCGCTGGAGCAGGGGGAAGCTCCTGAACACCTGCAGTACATCGATGACATCATTGTGTGGGGTAACACAGCAAAGGAAGTTTTTGAGAAAGGGAAGAAAATAATCCAAATCCTTCTGAAGGCCGGTTTTGCCATAAAACAAAGTAAAGTTAAAGGACCTGCACGAGAGATCCAGTTTTTAGGAATAAAATGGCAAGATGGACGTCGTCAAATCCCAATGGATGTGATCAACAAAATAACAGCTATGTCTCCACCAACTAGCAAAAAGGAAACACAAACTTTCCTAGGTGTCGTGGGGTTTTGGAGAATGCACATTCCAAATTACAGTCTGATTGTAAACCCGCTCTACCAAGTAACCCGTAAGAAGAATGATTTCGAATGGGGCCCTGAGCAACGACAAGCTTTTGAACAAATTAAGCAGGAAATAGTTCATGCAGTAGCCCTTGGGCCAGTCCGAACGGGACCAGATGTAAAGAATGTGCTCTACACCGCAGCCGGGGAGAATGGCCCCACCTGGAGCCTCTGGCAGAAAGAACCTGGGGAAACTCGAGGTCGACCCCTAGGGTTTTGGAGTCGGGGATACAGAGGATCTGAGGCCCGCTACACTCCAACCGAAAAGGAGATATTGGCGGCATATGAAGGAGTTCGATCTGCTTCGGAAGTGGTCGGTACTGAAGCACAGCTCCTCCTGGCACCCCGACTGCCAGTACTGGGCTGGATGTTCAAAGGAAGGGTCCCCTCTACACATCATGCAACTGATGCTACATGGAGCAAGTGGGTTGCACTGATTACTCAGCGGGCTCGAATAGGAAACCCCAGTCGTCCGGGAATCTTGGAAGTGATTATGGATTGGCCAGAAGGCAAATACTTTGGGATGTCATCAGAGGAGGAGGTGGTCCGTGCTGAGGAAGCTCCACTGTACAACAAGCTACCAGAAAATGAGAAGAGATATGCCCTGTTCACTGACGGGTCCTGTCGCATTGTGGGAAAGCATCGGAGGTGGAAAGCTGCTGTATGGAGTCCTACACGACGAGTTGCAGAAGCTGCTGAGGGAGAAGGTGAATCGAGTCAGTTTGCAGAAGTAAAAGCCATCCAGCTGGCTTTAGATATTGCTGAACGAGAAAAGTGGCCAGTTCTCTACCTATACACTGATTCATGGATGGTAGCAAATGCCCTTTGGGGGTGGTTACAGCAATGGAAACAGAACAACTGGCAGCGCAGGGGCAAACCCATTTGGGCTGCTGCATTATGGCAAGATATTGCTGCCCGGGTAGAGAACCTGGTTGTAAAGGTACGCCATGTAGATGCCCATGTGCCTAAGAATCGGGCTACTGAAGAACATCAAAACAACCAGCAGGTGGATCAGGCTGCCAAGATTGAACTGGCTCAGGTGGACCTGGACTGGCAATATAAGGGTGAACTATTTGTAGCCCGATGGGCCCATGAAACCTCGGGCCATCAAGGCAGAGATGCAACATACAGATGGGCTCGTGATCGAGGGGTGGACCTGACCATGGACACTATAGCACAGGTTATTCATGATTGTGAAACATGTGCTGCAATCAAGCAAGCCAAACGGTCAAAGCCTCTTTGGTACGGGGGACAATGGCTGAAATACAAATATGGAGAGGCCTGGCAGATTGATTACATCACACTCCCTCAAACCCGCAATGGTAAGCGCCACGTACTTACAATGGTGGAAGCAACCACTGGGTGGCTGGAAACATATCCTGTGCCCCATGCCACTGCCCGGAACACTATCCTGGGCCTTGAAAAGCAAGTGCTATGGCGACATGGCACCCCAGAAAGAATTGAGTCAGACAATGGGACTCATTTCCGAAACAACCTTATAGATACTTGGGCCAAAGAACATGGTATTGAGTGGGTGTATCACATCCCCTATCACGCACCAGCCTCCGGTAAAGTTGAGCGATACAATGGACTGTTAAAGACTACACTGAAAGCAATGGGTGCGGGGACATTCAGAAATTGGGACACACATTTGGCAAAGGCCACCTGGTTAGTCAATACTAGGGGATCTGCCAATCGAGCTGGACCTGCCCAATCAAACCTGCTACGTACAGTAGAAGGGGATAAAGTTCCTGTAGTGCATGTAAGAAATATGCTAGGTAAAACAGTCTGGGCTACTCCTGCCTCAGGAAAAGGCAAACCCATTCGTGGGATTGCTTTTGCTCAAGGACCTGGATGCACTTGGTGGGTAATGCAAAAGAATGGGGAGGTCCGGTGTGTACCTCAGGGGGATTTAATACTGGGTGAGAATAGCCCATGAGTTGAGATGTATTATGTTAATTATTATATAATACTGTGTGTCATCACTACCATAGATGAAAATAGTGATTAACTAGAATGTATTGGAAAGAGTGTAACCTGAGCATGACATAAATGGTATGGAATAAGGGGTGGATATATGTCTTGGTTTCAGTTAGGACAGTTATTTTTCCTCCTAGTAGCTGGTAGGGTGCTATGTTTTGGATTAGGATGAGAAGAGTGCTGATAACATGCTGATGTTTTAATTGCTGCAGAGCACTGCTTATACTAAGCCAAGGACTTTTCAGCTCCTCGCTCTGTCCTGCCAGCGGGCAGGCTGGGGGTGCAGCAAAAGCTGGGAGGGGACAAACCCAGGACAGCTGACCCAAACTGGCCAAAGGGGTATTCCATACCATCTGACGTCATGCTAAACAATATATAGGGGTGGCTAGCCGGGGTGGGGGCGCCGGCTGCTCGGGGTTGGGCTGGGCATCGGTCAGCGGGTGGTGAGCAATTGCATTGTGCATCACTTGTTTGTACATATTATTATTATTATCATTATTATTTTCTATCTTAATAAACTGCCTTTATCTCAACCCACAGGCTTCACTTTCCCGTTTCTCTCCCCCATCCCAGAGAGGGAGGGGGGAGGGTGAGCGAACGGCTGTGTGGTGTCTAGCTGCCAGCCGGGTTAAACCACAACAATGGCAAATGCTGCTCATCACAGCATGTAGAACAGAGGCAGTCAGACTACGTAATTACATTCTTGTTCTGCGTGATGCTCCTTTTGCTGTTGCTGTCACTGAGAAGCATAGCATGACTAACAGAGTTCAAACTAGCAGAAGAAGATGGAAAAATTCAGGTTTTGATTTAGGTTTCTGTTGTTGACCATAAAGTTCGGGAAAACCCTTGGAAAATTGTTTAAAATGAAAGTTTACAAGAAAAAGATCATGTGATGGGTTATGACAGGAAGACATTCTTCTTTTTTTCTTTTTCTTATTCTTTTTCTTTTTCTTTTCCTTTTTCTTTTTTTTTCCTTTTTCTTATTCTTTTTCTTTTTCTTTTTTCTTTTTCTCTCTTTTTCTTACTCTTTTTCTTATTCTTTTTCTTGTTCTTTTCCTTTTCCTTTCTTCTTTTTCATTTTCTTGTTCTTTTTCTTTTTTTTTTTCTTTCTTTTTCTTTTCCTTTTTTTTTTTTTTCCACTTATGGTAGAATGTACCATCGAAAGTGGAATGTAGAATCAACGGTTCTCTCCCTGTTGTTTCTTCATGTGATAAACACTGTCCCCTGCATTCTTTATAAGTGGCAAAATGCCGCTTATAAACTTCACGTAGTCTCTTAGTCTGCACAAACCTCAAGTTTTAATTAAATGTGTTTTCTCTGAGTGACTTGCAAGAGGTATCCTCAGACACATTTAAAAAGAAATACAAATGAACAAGTACAATAAACTGTATGCAAAGGCTGAAATAAAGTTATATGAAAAAAATATATATATATATGAATTGTATGCTATGATGCTTATAATTCGTAAATATCATGCAACCTATCCGGAAGTCAAAATTCTCCTAACAGGATCTCTGTTGGAGCAGCTAAAAGACTTCTGATCAACAATATTCTGACTTCCTCATTTTAAATAAGCTTCACTTGTGCTATTCCTCATGGCTTATACGTTCCCTCCTGATTATGGATGCATTTATACTTCTTAGATTTTTAGGATTTTAGTTTTCTCTAATGCTTTCCATAGCCCAATTCAAAGTCTGCTCATCTTATTATTGAAACTTAATTAACACATCATACAGGAGGTTCTCAATTGATAAATAGCTACCTCCATACTTCAGTGGGCTGCTAAGTTTCTTCCTCATTCTCTCCTGTTACTTTAGGGTATCTCAGTAAACTGTGATTTTATAGCTACAGAGCATACTCCAAACTAAATCACTGTATGGGCCATCCCAGGTATTCTTATCACTGTGTTTCACTTAAGCAAGAGTGTACCCCTAAGCAAATAAATGCAATTTTTTATGAGGGATGCATAAACATATACAACAGTTTTACTTCACTCAAAGGTCACAGATATCTTTCCACTTCAGACTTTTTCTTGTAATAGAGCATGTACCCGCTATTCCAAAAGACTTCTTTAAATAATTCTGTTCATATTCTTTTCATTATTCATTTACCTCATGCTTCAAAAAGTTAATGTAACTGATAACCTAAATTTAGTAACAGACAGTTTATACCTGTTCTGTAAACATTGTCTTTCTGCTTAAGTACTTCTATTCTCTGGTGTTTATTTCTAGAGAATGAACATGTCCTCACCCAGGTTTCACTTTACTAAACAGACAATACACATTCAGTTTCCTTCCATAAAATAAGATTTCTATCTTTCTATTCATTTTTATAACATTTCTCTATTTTCTCTATACCTGATCTTCCTATCAGATGCTCTGAACTTCCTCTGTATTGGTAACTTCCAATTTTCTACCATCAGAAAATTTCCTGAGTACCTTATGGCTTTTGGTGAACATTGAATTGTTCGGGTTTATAAAAGAAGGAATCATGAAAACATTAACTCAGTATTTAGTGGTGGTCATAAAAGCAAATCAGGTATTATGAGTTAGTTAAAAATAATAATAATTAATGAAAAGAGAAGAAAACAGAAAAAAAAAAAAGGCAAAGCAAAGCAAAGCAAAGCAAAGCAAGCAAAGCAAAGCAAGCAAGCAAAGCAAAGCAAAGCAAGCAAAGCAAAGCAAGGAAAAGCAAGGAAAGGAAAGGAAAGGAAAGGAAAGGAAAGGAAAGGAAAGGAAAATATTTTTTTCTATTTAAGATTGAGATAACTCCCTTCACCATTTGGATGCAGAAACACTTACTTGATGGCACATCATTGCATTTCATTCAGAAAGCTTAGAAAATTTCAAAGCTTCATATTTTATTTCCAGTCTCTTCACATTCAGATACACCTTTTTCACCTTCATCATATCCAACTCACAAGGTTCATTACATTAAAACAATCTTCATACAAAATTTTCCTCACAGTCCTCTGCCAATTATGTTGGAAGAAAACAAGTGTTCTCTGAATTGCAGTGAATATATATGTTCAGTATTCAAATGTCTTCAAAAGCCTTGCATTTGCTTCAGCACTATAGATTTGCCTAATGAGTGGCACTGTGTGGCACTGAGTGGCATGGTGGCACTCTGGCCACCACTGCCTGTTGTCACAAGCAAAATAATATCAACTCAGGGAATTTCACTTAATTAAATTTATTGCCAGTTATGAGAAAGTTTAAATTACTCATTTGGGTATTCAGAAACACAAAAGAGATGATTGAACAAACGCTTAGGGAAGCATCTTTCCTACCTCTTTCCTAGGCTCATCTTCAGACCAACACCTCTTGTCTCCATTTCTTTGCCTCAACTCTTCTTATTTTCACTTCACACTATACTCAGTTTCTCCAAATGCTTTTGGCTGGGAAACAGAGGGTGCGGGAGGTTGGGGCAATGTGCAGAGGTTTCTTTCTACTACTCCTTGCTTCTTACCACTCCCCTGCTCTGGTATGGATTATCCATTGGCCACAGTCCCTTTGGAGGTGTCCCTGCCCCAACATGGATCACCCAAAAGATGCAGCCAGGTGTGACCCTCCTCCAGCACAGAGAACCTCCTTATAGGAAGGAGGTCCTTGCTGCACAGGAGGTTCTTGCTGCCTAGAATGCAATTGTCCTGCCCGTGTGCCTAGAATGTAATTGTCCTGCCTGTGTGTCAACACACACAGTCTCTCAAAGGTGTGTCCAAGACCACAGAACCCAAAACCCTGAGTGTGGCACCAGGCACACAGCCAATCATTTGCCAGATTCTTTCATCTCCTTCTTCTTGGGTCCCAGTCTCCAACTGAGTAAACAGAGGAGCATACTGCCGTTGCTCCTGATCCTTTCAACATATTTGTGAGGGATATAATCTCCCTGTTGATATTTCAGATTCTCCTCATTGCAGCCTCATTCAACTCTACATGAAAGAGTAGGAATTAGTTAGTCCTCTGGCTTTAGCAGCCTTGGTAGCCTCTTCATGATATAGTGAATGTGGGCCCCTGGCAGGCAGCAAACCTCTCTAGAGAAATTGTCTGGATGGCAAATCGGTGCTTCAGTGCCTCACAGTGAAGAATCTCTAATTCCTAACACTCTTCATGCATTTTTTTTTTTCTAATAGAGGTGGTTGGTCAGTCCAACTTTGTACAGTTGTCCTTTACAGAGTACATGAAAGTACATGAGAGTACAGGTTCTCCTTTTTTTAGCCCCAGTACATCACAGTATTCCTGGCCCTGCCTAAGTCTCTTCAAGCATTGTCGTGAGGGTTGCTGGCTCCTGGCAGCTCTCTCCAGTCACTGGGGCTTCCTTGATACAAGAACCCCCCTGCATATCACAATTCCCTGTTCCAATGCACAACTTTCCTCCACCAGAGCTGTTTGCCTTGGGAAGACACTCTTGCCTCAGTGAGTAACATTCTTGATCAATCTAGAATAGTCTAGAAACACCTCCAGCTTTTCAGTACTTTTCAGTACCAACATCTGGAATTTACTATATCTGTAATTTAGCATTACATGAATCTTTCTTAATCAATTTAAGTTCTAGGTCACCTTTTTTATCACAAACTTCTTACAGGCAGTTTAGGATTTAAACTGAAGTTAATGAAAAATACTGAACTTTCCTTTTATGATTTTTTTATTATTATTTCTTTGCTCTAAATACATGCAGTGATACCTTGATAGAAAATTCTGCATAGTCTTTTATAATGACTAGTGAATCATTTCATTTCCCATGCCCCCCAAATGATCATTAATGAGCAGTAAAATAATTTTAACTATTACAGTTTGGTAGAATATTTTTTAATCCTTTCTAAGGCAAACCACAATATGTAATAATTATCTTAGTCTTACAAGTGTCTGATTGCTAGCAGTCTCACATCTCTAGATGCCTATAATTATCTGTAATAATTTCTTAGCTCATTTGATTAATTCTGAGAGTCTGTTTCTTCTCATACAGAAATATATAATGATATGGACTTCTTACCTCACACAGTGTACTAATTGCTAAATTTTATTTTGTATAACAAAGTAACAATATTTAAAGGTTCACTAAAAATATTAACTTCCTCATCTGAAGACAGAATAATTAGACTTACAAATTAACTATCCCTCTCTCTCATGAGTGAAGATTCTCTGTAATTGATTATCAGCTTACATACATATATATAAATAAATAGTATCAGCTGTTCAGCTATTATTTGAAGATATTTGCAGTAGCTTACATAGTTTATCTGAATTTAAAATGCAAAACGATGTCAGTGAGACAGTAGCACACTGAGCATATAATTTAATAAATAACTGATTTATGAAAGTACTGTCAGGAGCATTATCCATAGTATGAAATAAAAGCACATAATGTATCATACATTAAAGTCATAGGCATGACTTAATTGCATATTCTTTACTGAAATATTGTGGGTTTTTTATTTGTTTGTTGTTGTTTTGTTTTGTTTTGCTTTAATTTATAAAATGCCCTAGTTAGATAATTTATATATGTGCAGTAAGACTTAGCAAATAAATACATGTATGTATGCTAGAATCAGCACTGCATTTTTGAAAATTAAGACCTAGATACATGAAAGAAAATAGGGATTTAGTTACAGAGAGTGTGGTTTACACAGAATTGAGATATCAAACTCCAAATAATGTTTTTAAAAATTCTGTATTTACATATTCATTTGTTAAGTAGTCAGTCTCCTCTTACTTGAGGAAACTAACCAGTATTTCAGTGACACTGTTATCCCTATTTATACGATAAACCAAATGTTAGAAAGCTGCATATGGTGGACTTTATGTTTTCCTAGAACTAAGAAAATTCAAACCGACTTCTCACCAGTACTCCATCTACTACTGTACTTGTGGTAAGAAACAAAGTTATAATTTTCTCAAAACTCTGCCAGTATATTGAAAATAATATAAGATATGTAAATACATATGCAAGTAGGACTGTGACTCTGCAATTTAATTTCAGGTTAGAAGTGGAGATACAGGATCCCAGTCCCTGTTCTTTATCTATCTAGCATTAAGTAGTCATTGGACAAAAGTGAGAAGGAGTCATGTCCCACCAGAATGGAATCTTTCAGCTATTCGACTTTTTATGTTAATTTTTCATTTGTAAAGTGATTTAAAGTCAGATGAAAAATGGTCCAAAAAGAAGTCTAGACACTTGAATTCACATTTCATCTTTTGCCGTGAAGCAATCAGTGTTCAATTATTTCATGCAAGATGAGCAAACGTGTGAGCTCACCTTAAAGCTGGTGGTTAAGCATATACTGCTAAGAGAACTTTGCTAGTAACTGATTAAATTCTTCAGATGCTGAGGAAATAACCTACATTGTCTCTCTTGCATTTGAAGTGCGCTAGCTTGCATAAAAGAAGGTAGTAATATTTATATAATACTTAGCTGTCATCAAAATCTCTTATGTCTGACTCCAGAACAATATTCAGATTTATGAAATTCAACTACAAGTCCTACTTGGTCAGATAAGTAGCATCATTTTTTTTTGCATTCCTGATTATACAATACATTTTAGTTAATCATTAACAGATTTTACCATCAGAGATAAAAGTGATAAATTAAAATATTCTTTGTATTATAATGAATCATTTGTTTCACTTTACAAAGAAAGATTTAAAAAAAAATTATAGAATATCCCAAGATGGGAGGGACCCACAAGAATTATCAAGTCCAGCTCCTGGGTCTCCAAAGAACCATCCAAAAAATCAGACCTTTTGTCTGAGAGCATTATCCAAAAGCTTATTGAACTCTAGCAGGTTCATTGCCGTGACCACTTCCCTGGGGTGGGAAAAAAAAAAAAAAAAAAAAAAAAAAAGGCTAACATATCAAAGCTTGATTTATGTCTCACAAGGTTGATATGTAAGCACACAAGCACAAATAAACATAGGAACTGTTTCTTAATTACATTGCAACTAGGCATATGGAAAGTATGTAAAAAATCAGAATTGTGTCCTACTAAAGATGATTTGTTAAAAAAGTAGGAGGTTTTAATTATGTCCCTCAAAACACAGATCTGGAAGCAGTGGTTAAATTCCTTAAATCATAATTGTATTAACATCATGGTTACCATCACATCTGACCTTATCTGAGATATGTTAATGTTATCTTATCCATGCAACTGTTAGAAATATGATTAACAAATCTTGTGAATGTGAACTACAAAGTTTATATGTGATAAAATTTCACAGTGGGGTTTGAACATTTCTTAGTGAGGAAGAGAACTGGGCCTCACAATAATTTACTAAATCATTAATATCTCATCCAAGCACAGACAATCATTGACTGTGTGTTATAAACCTCATATTAAAATTTCTCAGACTATTCATAATGTAATTAGTATTTTCAGATTAAAAATAAAACTGTGGCTTTCTGTAAATAAAGCTAAACACTCTCTTGCTTGCATTAGAGAATAACAAATAAAGAAGAAAGGGAGAGGAAATTATTATTAAGCCAAGTTACTTCCAGAGTGAGTGTCCTAGTTTCAGTTAGGACAGAGTTAATTTTTCTCCTAGTAGCTGCTAGGGTGTTATGTTTTGGATTAGGATGAGAAGAGTGCTGATAACATGCTGATGTTTTAATTGTTGCAGAGCAATGCTTGCACTAAGCCAAGGTGTTTTCAGCTTCTCGCTCTGTGCTGCCAGTGGGCAGGCTGGGGGTGCAGCAAGAGCTGGGAGGGGACAGACCCAAGACAGCTGACAAACTGGCCAGATGGGTATTCCATACCATCTGACTTCATGCTAAACAATATATTGGGGTTGCTAGCCGGGGGCTAGCAGGTGGCTGCTCGGGGATAGGCTGTGCATTGGTCAGCAGGTGGTGAGCACTTGCACTGTGCATCACTTGTTTTATACACACTATTATTATTATTATTATTATTTTCTATCTTAATAAACTGTCTTTATCTCAACTCACAGGCTTCACTTTCCCATTTCTCTCCCCCATCCCAGAGAGGGAGGGGGGAGGATGAGCAAAAGGCTGTGTGGTGTTTAGCTGCCGGCCAGGTTAAAGCACAACAGTGAGATATAAATTACAAATGCATCCAGATCTGGAATCTTTTACAAAGGCTAAAGGGCTGTGTGACTGATACAGTCTTCTTATTCAAGTCCAATGAAATGTATACTAACCTAATGGTTCATAAGAATGGTTCATAAGAACCATTAGGGAAAACAAACCTTTATATTCATAGTAATTCAGTTTGTTTATGAAACTCAGTGTTATTTGGCTAAATCTTAAATATTCTTTTCCTTTGTCTTTGAGTAGGCAATCCTAAAATATAGCTATGTGAAATATTTTTGACAGCCAGAAGCATAGGATGTCTGCTGGTATTCAAAAGACATAGACATGATGCTACATCTGTGCTACAAAGATAAACATGGCTGGGATCATTTTCTGATGCTGGGGGCCTACTATGGAAACATGTCACGTTAACATTGTTCAACTTTCTTACTCTCCAAAACAGGTGACTGTCATTGGGGCATGTTCTCTGACATATGTTAGCTTCACAACTGTGCCAGTGAACTGTTTGAGCAACTGCTGTAGCAGAGCAAAAGCATTTCAGGGATCACTGTAACAACTTCAAAGTACAACCTGCAGAGTTTCAGAGACTGGAAGTGTCCCTTGCCTTTGTTTAATTTACTAAAATGTCTACCAGTGACCTTGCATCATTAGCAAGGAAAATCCTTTGACACACATCAAAGTCAGAGAAACTTAGCTGGCACCCTGAAACTGCTAAGAGACACACAAGACTCTAGTATTCTGCTTAATTTAAAAGAGAGTCTTCTCTCACTAGATGAAATACCAATTAAGTTTATAGCTGAGTCAGTAGCTACTAGATTCCAAGACCCAAACATAAGCTCTTTCTCAATGTAGACAGATACTGGGAAATATATAAAATGACCCAAATGTAGAAGAATTAATACTGTTGATTATTTTTGGAGAAATACCAATATAAGGACAAAATTAGAAAAGATGCAGTACCTTAAGTTTTCTTTAAATCTCAGATGCTTTTTGTTTCCTTAGAATTGTTTTACAAGTGAAGGAAGAGAAACTTTTGAGGAGTGAGAGAATAATACAGGAACAGTTATGTGACATCATACTGGAATGTTATTTAAGCTACGTTTTCCAGCTGTGGCTAGTATCAGATATTCCAGATGGAAAAGTAAATCTCCAATAAAAGGAGAGAAGGAGAAAACTATTCCCCAAATTGGAAGTTATCCTAAATTCTGATAATATTTGTTTGTGTGTAATATAAAGACAGATTTAGTATTCATTTCAACTTTTTTTTTTTTTCTTTCATAAGGACAACTGAATATTTTACAATCATGTTATAGACCCAGTTGAGCTTTCTTTGCTGAGGAAAAATAAAATAAAATAAAATAAAATAAAATAAAATAAAATAAAATAAAATAAAATAAAATAAAATAAAATAAAATAATAGAATAGAATAGAATAAAATAAAATAAAATAAAATAAAATAAAGATAAAACTTACGCTTTTGCAGTAATAGTGCTTCCAGATCTAAGTGTTCTTTTTCTCCAGAACTTACTCCAAACAACATTCATGTTCTTTAAATGCAAAGTTGTCCTAAACCTCTAATAAGTTATGCACTACTTTTTGACACTTCTTCCTTCCAGAGTGGTATATTATGAGACACATACAGCTAGCCCAAATTTACATAGATATTCTACAGCTAGCACAACAAGTATAGAACCAAAAATATTCAGATTTTTTTCTCTTTTTCTCTAGGAACTTTATTGTGCTCAGGACAGTCTTTCAGAGGATACAGTATCATTAATTGCTTCCTCTTCTAATCTAAATCACAGAATCATTTTATCTCTGCCTTTGCACTACATGATCACCAATTTTCAAGTAACATCCAATCAATCTTTCCAGGTAATTACAGGCAAATAAATCAGTTTCCCAAGGAAGATCACTAGCCTTTGAAGAGAAGTTTCAAGTTATCTTCAAATTATCATCCCTATAAATGCAGAAAATGGAATGGAATGGAATGGAATATAATAAATAGTTCAGTTGGAAGGGACATTCAAGGATCATCAAGTCCAACTGCCTGACCACTTCAGGGCTAATCAAAAGTTAAAGCATATTATTAAACCATTATCTGAATGCGTCTTGAGCACTGGCAGGCACTGGGAATAAACTGCCTTGCTAGAAAGCCTGCTCTAGTGTTTGATCACCCTCACAGTAAAGAAATTTTTCCAAATGTCCAGTCTATACCTCTCCTGGTACAGTTTTGTGCTGTTCCCATGCATCCTGTCACTGATTAACAGGGAACAGAGACTGGCATCTCCCTCTCCACTTCCCCTCCTCAGGAAGCTGTAGAGATCAATGAAGCCTCTTAGCCTCCTTTCTCCAGACTAGATGAACTCAGCCTCTCTTAGCCCAAGGCAGCTAGACGCCTTTTGCTCACTGTCACCAGTGCAACAGGGGAGAGAATCAGAAAAAAAGGTAAAACTTTTGGATTAAGATAAAGACAGTTTAATGGGACAGAAAAAGAAGGAATAATAATAATAATAATAATAATAATGATAAAATAATATAAAAAACAAGTGAAGCACAGTGCAGTTCCATACCACTGATCAGATGATGCCCATCCAGTCCCTGAGCAATGCTCTCCCCCGCCACCCTTGACCAACTCCTCCCCGTTTTCTTGTTCAGCATGATGTCATGCAGTAAGGAATATGCCTTTGACCAGTCAGTGTCAGCTGTCCTGGCTGTGTCCCCTCACAACTTCTGGTTTCTGGTGTACCCCCAGTCTCTTTGCTGGCACGGCAGCACAAGAAACTGAAAAGTCCTTGACTTAGTGTAAGCAGTACTCAGCAACAATAAAAGCAGTGTGTTATCAGCATTATTCTCATCCTAAATCCAAATACTACACCATACCAGTTACTCGGAAGAAAATTATCCCAGCTCCAATTAGGACAATATCCACCTCTTATTCCATACCGTCTATATCATCCTCTAGTCCCACACTTTCCAATACATCCCAATTGATCATTACTTTTCCTGTCTTTTGATATACACACAGAGATATCATTCCCTTCTTCTATGCACTATCCCTCTAATATTATATCCTATGAATTTATTTAGTCCATGACTTTGGGCTCCATCTGTCAAAACAGTCATTCAGGGCAGGAGAGATGTTGTGTGTTGTTGAATTATTGCATGCTGAAGCCAGTTCTGGTTCCATCACTGTTGCACTTTGCTCTGTTCCATCAAAATTCATTCATTAATCTGCATGATTCATTCTTATATGGCATACAGCAATGATAGTAGTTATGGAATACAGTATTATGTAGTAATTAACATCATTAAATTCAAATCATTAGCTATTCTCACCCAAAATCGAATCCTCTTGAGGTATACATTGGATCTCTGATGCTTTCCCACAATACGACAGGACCTATCAGTGAAGAGGGCATATAGTTTCTCATTTTCTCGTAGTTTATTATAGAGTGGGGCCTCTTCAGTGCACATTACTTCCTCTTCCAGCAATATTCCAAAATCTTTGCATTCTGGCCAGTCCATCATCACTTCCAAAATTCCTGGGTGAATGGGGTCATATAATCTCTTTTTCTGCCCTAGTTTCAGGAGGAGTTCTCTGTTCAGCCAAGCTGGAGTGCTCCCTGGAGTGGCATAAACGCTCCCATTAGCCGTGCCACCCTCAGATGGTGCAGTACTGTCCCTTGGCTTAACCTCAGTGTTCCTATTGGTATCCCTCTCTCCCACTGATCTAACCTTGCAGAGAGAACTTGAATGGATGCCTCTTCTTCCTTCTTGTCATATCCCCTCTCTGCCATACCCATAGCCTCGTGCCTATGCAGTAATGGAAGCTGAGAAGGAAGTTAAGGACTCCTCTTCCAGCTCCATGCAATAGTAACTTGCTTCCACTCCTCAGTATCTATCAAGTTGCTGCCTTTATCCTTATGCAGATCAGATGCCAGGCCTGCCTCAGTAATGACCATGATAGGTTGGCATGTTCATACCAAAGATGACAGAGCATGGCTCCATTGATCTATCACCTTTCTGGATTCCCACATGCTTCTCCGTCTCCCCACCTCTTCTTGAAGTTCAGCCACCAGGCACCAGTTAATCTATTTCCTGGCCATGTATATCTGTTTGCACTTGCCCTCCATCTCAGAGAGCACCCCAGGAACACCCCACAGCCTAAAAGCTGGGTGGCCGCATGAACTAACTGGATCTCCATCCGGGTGGTTGCATTAATCCCACTGGGGGCCAGAGGAATGGAAACAGAGGGCATGACTTTTTGTCAAGTGGTCACCATGTCTGTGTCCCCTTGCTGCCACACACCCAACAGACTATTGTTGAATGCATTGATATTGGTTGAGGAGGCTGTCAGGACTCAGCCCACACCCGCTGGTGAGCAGAGCAGGCCAGCAGAGCAGCCTGTCTTACTGATGGAGTGATAGAGTGCACTGCTCTTATTGCACAGCTTTCTGTGCAAACTGCAACACAAACTGACATAACTGCTGCATCCCTGTTTGTGGCCCTGGTTACAGCACTCCTGGTCACTGGTGGTCCCTAGGGGTGGGTTATATGAGGCTTCCCAACATTTGAGCTGGCTGCAGTCAGCCATCTCTGCCCAACTTTCACCAGGTCCTCTCACGAGACCAGTGGCCTGTTGGTCAGTGCCTCCACACACACAGCACACACAGCCCAAGAGTGTAGAAACCCCCTCAGACATCCCCTGGGACCTCACAAACCTCATACTTATCTCTACATTTGGCAGCTGCTGCTGGTGCCATGGTTGCTGTTATTACTGCTACTAATAATGAAATCCAATATTAGCTCCGTTTTGTTACCCTGGAAATTAGCGAAAGAGATGGAGATTAAAAGTTGCAAAGATTCAAAAAGAATTTTTAAATATAGCAGTGGCTTGGCAGCCTGTACTGTCTGAAATTTCTACATTTTACATGCATTCCTCAGACTGTCTTTGCTTCCCTTTAAATGAATAGAGTTAAATTAGTTCCCATACACACTCAGGAATCCTCTGACACTTCTCCTTAAGAGCAAGCCTTTACTTCTTTATTGCTTTAAATTCGTATAAGCATTCATAATCTAAGTGTTCATACCAATATAAAGTTTAATGAAAATATATTAGGTTGGGTTGCATTCATATAGGCAGGTAAGCCTTACTCCATTTCTGTTTGAATCCTTAGCTCACTCACACACTTTCAGCAGTTTAGCTGGCTGCATTCAAGGCAAATGGATAGGAAGTGTTGTGAAGCTTCATAAGCGTCATAGGATAGGACGCATTGCAGAACGCTTCAGTGCCTGTTTCCCTGTGCCACTCTTCTTTGGAAACAGCTTTTAAACTGAGGCCCTTTGCCCCACGTAGCTGCTTGGCGTCTGCATTGCAGCAATGTCTCTGTGCCTGATCATGTACCCCCATTGATTCAGACCCTAAACCTGACCCATGGACTCAGCTCCTTGCTTGACCTCAGACCTGCTTTCTCTCTATGGACTTTTTTGATGATCTGGTTTCTGGGCTTCCTCCAGCTGCCTCCCAGCCTGGTCTGTCCTGCTCCCTTCTAGGAGTGGTGCAATGAGCCATTGCTCATGAGGCTTCTGCCCTGCTGCCCACCCCATGGAGATGCTCTGCAGCTCCCAGCCCCCAGGGGAGGACCATGCTGTGCCTTGACATCCCAGATAACTGAGTTGAAGCCATTGTTAAATTCTGAATTGTAAACCACCTCAGTAAACTCATTAAGAGCAGGATAAACTAGCATGGCTTCTGCAGAGGAAATTCAAGCCCTCTAATCTACTAAAACAGCAGACAAAAGGGAACAGGTTCATAATTTTTTTTTTTTTTTTTTGACCTTTAGGAAGCCTTTAACAAAGTCCTTCACAGAAGCTTTTTCTTAAAGCTTCCTAGTCATGTTGTGAAAGGTAAAATACTGTGATGGATTATAAACAGATTTAGATATAGAAAACAAAGGATAAGAATAAATATCAATTTGCAGGGAAAAAAAAAAAAAAAAAAAAAAAAAAAAAAGTTAATAACTGGGTTCTCCAAAGGTCCATATTGTTTGATAGACTCAATACTGATACAGAAAAGAATTAGAAGAGGAACGTTGTGATATTTGCTAAGAGCACAACATTATTTAGATTAGTCTAGATTGACAACATTTTATAAGATTTCCAAGGAAACTGAAATTTACTTCCATAATCACATTTTAATTCTGACAAATGTAAGTTAATGAACACACAAATAATTTCTCATATACAAATAATTTGCAGTCTCACATTAATTCAAACCATTTACAAAGTTAGGTTACCATATTATTATGGACTGTTAAATGAAAAGTCCCATTGCAGTAAAATAGAAAAATGTGTAAAGAAATAATTTGAAAATGTCATTTAAAATAATGTGAGTCAATAAACATTACTTTGACTTTGACATAAAATATCAGTTTTAATTTCCTAAAGAGGTATGTAAAAAAAAAAAAAAAAAAAAAAAAAAAAAAAAAAAAAGCAAGGAAATAATCTATTCACATTGATAAATTCATTTGATTTTCATATTCATAGTATAACAGATATGTTATATAAATAAACATACAAACGTATATTTGCTTTGTTTCATTACAAAATCTGCATTGCTGCTTGTATATGTTGAGGATAGTTGAACTTTCAAATCCTAGTATTTCAGTGAATTTAATTTTTACTGTTTTAAAATTAGGAGACAGAAAATAAAAATGAGACTTGATGACCAAACTTACTTTAGTAAGTTGATTATCTTACCTTTAAAAAAAAATCAAATCCACAGAGAAAAAATATAATTTTAATAAACTACAAATATCATGGAGAAATTCTGTCTTGCTATCAACAGTGATGATGTGAAGTTTATGAACTAAATTTCCTAAGTGAATTGTGAAATAGAAGTTAAACTTAGTGAAATAAGAAGATGGATTTAGTGGCATCCAGTGATGTTTTATTTGAACAAAGTATTTGAATGTACAGAGAATATTTTATATGAGTTAAAATTACTGAATAATCCTGCATATACTTATGGGCTGGGCATAAATTAGAGATATATCTTTCAATTTAATAGGTCATTATGTAATTGTGAATGAAACGAACAATTACTTGTATTGTTGTTTGATATTATTGTTTTTCAAGGAAGAACTTAAAATATGAATAGTTATAACTCATGTTACAGATTCTGTTACAGATTATTATAATCTATTAGCCTAGTTTATCCACTTAGAGATCCATACTGATAGCTAAAGGATCACACAAAATTGTACCTCAAATATATCACATAAACAAATCAAATACATCACATAAACAATGGAGTTAGAAAATAAAGAATATTGTCCTGACTAGAGGTAGGCAAGTACAATGCATCCTTGTATAAAACCAATCTGCCTATGTTGTGCAGTTTGAAAGTCCAAAAGCCCCAAAGAACTGTTTATCCAGGAACAAATTGAAATGTTTTGTTTGTTTGTTTGTTTAGATTTTATTTATCAGTTATGCCCTTCTAGCTAGACAGTCCTAGGCTGTTGAAGCTTCTTTTTAGGTTTTAGGTTCTCAAATCCCTTCTCATTGAACGGATTTATGAAATGAATCAGGAACATGAGTCAAAGAACATGAAATATTCCTTATTTATATCTTTTTGTCTCTAGTTTTGTTTTCATTAGATTCATGATCCTGATTTCAAAGCTCTAGAACAATAAGAAAAAACTCCTCCACTCATCTCATACACCACAAATGAATATAGGTAAGATTAAACTGTTTAAGGAGACAGTAGAGATGATTTTTTTCAAGGGTTGCATAAGACTGTAGAAATAAGTGTTTTGTTATTGTTTGTTCTGATTGCATTGCTTTGACATGTCAGACAAATAAAGCTCATAAAATTTCTCATTGCTAGTTTATTTCAGCAACAGAGAAACTGCAGAGAAACCACCAAGAATAATTCAATTCAGATGCTAATTCACAAGCTGAAGAAGGTTCTGGGGTAAAAATCTATAGAATGTTTTCCATTAGAACAGAAATCCATTTTTGTTGTTGTTGTTCAGTATATGTATTAAAAGCATGATGTGGAGGAAGTCAGTAAAAGGATTGTGAAAAGAAGAAATAAATGTTATATTTAAAATAATAATTCAAACATGTATTAAGGCATTTCTTATCACTGGACCATATCTGTATTTATGTGCAAATGTATTGTATGTATATTTATGCACAAACTTCTACTTATTGTTGTACATCAGCAGCAGAATCAACATCAATTTTGTTTTTCAACAGAACTCATTTTATCTCCAAAGTATAGATATCCAATGTGTGCCAACATCTGGCTTAAAGATGCATTGTTCATAATGATTTCCCTGGAGGCAATATTATCTGGTCAAAAAGGGGGAAAACAAACTGCCTATCAGATTCTAATGGACAGAGGTTAGTGTAACATCTGCCCTCTCTATTTTCTACTTGTTTCTGAATTCGTGTACAGCATTCCTCTGTCCCAAAAGTTGTTCAAGCATGTAACTGCAGCACCAATGAGTTGAATCCTCTTTTTTCTTTCTTTTTTTCTTTTTTTTTTTTTTTTTCCAGCTGATATGGAAAATTGTTTTTCAGCTGCTATTTGAGGGTCTTTTTTTCTAGCTTTGTTAAGAGTGAGTAAAGTGGCTAGAGACTGTGCATTAGAGTCTTCTGGTTACAAGAAGTCAGTGATAATGAGCAATTTGTGAAGTGTGATACCTATGCTCTAGTATCAATAGTAATAATATCCAATGGAATTTTCAATTGCTACAGCCACTTCTTTGCTCCTTTTTCAGTTGTCCTTTGCTGGTGGTGCTAGCTTTTGAAGCCACCATCATTTTTAATCCTCTTTTATAACAGGCATCAACTAGTACTCAGCTTGTATGTCTGCTATAATCCATTCCTATAAGAGAACCTTTGAGAGACATAAAGAACTTCCAACTCAGCAGAAGTTCCTGCCTGCGGACCTGAAGACTGCAGAAAACTAAGTTATTATCTTAGCTTCAGTTCTGCAGACACTGGAAGAAATTTTGAGCAAATTAGAACCAAAACTAATAATGAATTTTATTTGATCACTAGTTACACTAATAGCTTCTTACTTGGTCTGTTTGGTCTTTTTTTTCTGATGTAATTTACTAAACCCCTTGTGAGGGAAGGAAAATGTAAGCAAAATGGTAGATCTGGTTGCTTAGAAAGAAGAAGTCAAATCCACTGACAAAGAGAACACTTTTTTCAAATAAGACCTTTTATCATAACGAAATCATAGAAAAGTGGAATGAAGTGGTAGTGAGTTAGTGCTGAGTTCCATAGTACCATGACCTTTAGTTCATGATCAAAGCCAGTATAGTTCAATGAGTTCCAAGAAAGCTATGGGTTGTTCTGATCTCAGCATATACATTTGCAATACCAAAAGAACAACATCGCAGTTGACATTAATGGACTCTGCATTACTTTTGCTCTTGCAGCTTGAACAAAGATGCCAAGGACTAAGTGAGCTTGGAGACTGAACCAGCTGCTGACTACACGATGTTTGCAATTACAGAGTTTGCAGTTCTCCATGGAGGACAAACATTTAAATTAAAAATATATATAATTATAACCATTTGGCTATGTGAAATGCATGTGTACTTAATCTAATGATTTTTTTTTTTTATTTTGTAGTTTTGTAGGAAATCATTTCTTTATGTGGCATATCCACTTTCTGCCATACTCACATTACTTTGCAAATGGCAGAAATGCACACTGAGGATACACAGAACTACTCTGGGAACAATATTTTACAAAATGTTACAATCTGCAAATGCTGCAGCATGCCTGAAAAGGTTAACTGATGCTGCCTTGTTGTGCAGCATTAGTACTGGAGAGGCTGAACAGACCCACTATAGAAGGGGTTTGCAGGAGGGGAGGAGAAGAGAGGATTAAGGATTAGCAAAGTGTTATTTATGCTCTGCTCAACCCCTGCTGACTTCAGACAATTGTTCTCCTGAGAGATTTTAATATGGGATACTCCTTGCTCTTCTTTTTTGATTACTGATGCAGAAGTTCTCAAGAAATAAGCAGAAGATGTGAGAGAGAATGAGGATATTGCCACAAAGAAAAACTGAGGCACTGAAGACAGTGCTCTGAGGTGAGCCACCCAGCTGCTTGCTCACTGTCCGTCTTCAAGAGGACAGGGGGAAAAAAATAGGATTAAAAAGCGGATGGATTGAGATAAAGGCAGGGAGCTTGCTTACCAATTACCATCTCAGGCAAAACAAATTTGACTTGGGAAAAATTAATTTAATTTACCGCTAATTAAAATAGATTTGTGTAGTGAGAAACAAGAACAAACATCACAACACCTTTCCTCTCCACTCACAATCCAGACATCTCTCATTCACACCAGGCACCAGGTGGGGCACACTGTACCCCACCTCTGAGTGGTGCACAGGGGCAAGGGGTTATGGTCAGTGTATTATGGTTTAACATGCTCCAGCATGGGGTCCTGAACAGGTTCCAGTGTGGACATCTGCTCCAGTACCTGGAGCACCTCCTCCTCCTTCTCTGTCCTTGGTGCTCACTCTGCTGTTTCACCTGTTTGGCATTTTCTTCAGCATGTTTTCACAGAGGCACAGAAGCTTGGCTTAGATGTGTCCTGCAGCAGGTCTGTTACAAAGCCAAGTGTGTCTGACACAAGGGCATCTCCTGGCCTTTTCTCACAAAAGCCACCCCTGCAGCCTCCCCATTGACATACCCTTGCCACCTACACCTCACATAGTCTTCCTCTCAGAGTTATAGATAGAAGTTCCTGGCCTAGGTGAAGAAATGACACTTTGAGCTTAAAAGGATAAGCAAAAATTATGCGGTGGCAGCCAGAGGAGCAGAGTAAGGTCAGACTATGCAGAGAGCATGGGAGGCATGTAATAACCATAATTAACCCATATTTTGTTTTCACCCACATACACATGCTTTATGCTCATATATGCTTAATTCTGATTGTGTTTCTTCAAACCTTATGTATTTATTTAATTGTATGCCTCTATCTTTGTGTCTGCTCCCCCTGTTCCTTCATTTATTTACTCATAAACAGATGATGCACAAGCAGTTTTATATGGAACTGAAGGTAAATGATCTGTCAGTGAAGGTGCAGTGTATGCATAACTGGTAAGTGAGGGCATTTACAATGAGACGTGGGGAGTCAATGGCTCTGGAAGTTCTGACAGCAAACCATAACACATACAGAGCAATCAGGTATGAAACAAAAACACCAAATGAATGGAAGAAAAGTGCGTCTATGTGACATTGAAAATAAATGCATTATATGTAAATATACACAATATGATATGATCATGTAATATAATGTATGATGTATATACAGTATGATATTTGATACTGTGACAGAGCACTGGCACAGACTGCCCACAGAGGTTGTGAAGTCTCCCTCTTTACAGATATTCAAAAGCCATCTGGTTCTGGTCCTAGGCAGCTGGTTCTGCTTGAGCAGGGTCCCATCCAACCTCAACCATTCTGTGATTCTGTGAAAAGAATGTAAAAATGTTGAGAACCCATACTATATATACTGCATAGCTGCAGGAAATCCTTTCTTCCTCATACTTTCCTGTTGTTGCCTGTCTTATGAGGTCGCAACCTTCACATGGACTTCCAGATGCTTCTTCAGTGAAAATATCAGCTAATACAGACTTATTCAGACTATTACTTGACTAATCCTAACTGACAATATTACTAAAACTCACTTTGCATATCCTGTCAGCAATGTCCTTTTGTTTCAGTGTGGTACTTCTCAAAAGGAAGTACCTTTCATATTTTTTTTCTTTATTCTTTTTTTTTTTTAATAATGATATATTAGCAATTTTTGATACTCAAAAAAAAAAAGTATGTAGAAAGATATTTACACATATATTCACATTCATTACATAATAGCTTATTGGTAACTAGTTGCAAGTTTATTTGGCATAAATTCTTATTTTGATTTTTTAAGAGCAAAACCAAAAGGTATTTTAACAAGAATTTTGGGTTGATTAAAACAGGTACCGAAAATGCATAAATACAAAAGGTATCTGTTTGCTCATTATGTGTTTGCTTCTAGTGAGAGTTGAATCAGCTTGGAATAATCTATGATTTCCATATATATATATATGTAAGACTGTAATGCTAGGAGGAGACAGAGAGTGTTGGGAACTGCATATGTCAAAAATTCAGTGTAAAATACTGACTGAGATAGAAAAGACAGATTTGGATCTTTCATTGAGTTACTTGTACAATGCCTACAGGTGAAGTAACAAACTTCAAAATTGGTAACATTAAAACCAGAACTTTCTGCCATTTAACATACCAGAATATTACATAAAAGTAAGATACATCAAGCCTCTTCCAATAGCTGATCCAAATCAGAGAAAGTGGATAGGTCTCTGTCACTCCCAGTGGTGGGATTCTTGCCCTCCATTGGATACAGAAGGAGTTTAAAGCTGTGAACTAGATCGAATAAGCTGACTTTATTTAGTACCTTATTGACCCATCATCCCATGCTAAAACATTGAATTCTTTAAAGAGAACAAGCTTCTTCATGTTATCCCACTCGCATACTAGATGATTCAATATAATATCCTTTTTGGCCAATCTCAACAGTACCATATTGGTAAGTCTAAGAGAACTGAGATTTAACTGTATGGATCTTTGAGTATTTCCTTTAGAACTGTCAGCTTTGAGCATAGACTGGATTTCCTGGGAGCTTTCAAAACTTTTTAACAGAGGTTCAAACAGTTGTCAAATTGGTGACTGTTCCAACAACTATCTAAATGTTGACTGTTTTTTTGTTTCCATAAAGATAGTAAGGAAAGATGCATAAATCTTTCAGGGAGAAGCTCCTCTTCTGTGTACTAGGATTTTGTTTGTTTGTTCATTTATTTGTTTGTTTAGCTTTTTATAGATAGAAAACTATGAAATCCAGTGGACAATTGGTCTGTATTCTTATCAGCCTGAAAATGACAAATAAACATGGGTTCAGAAACCACTTCCTGAAGGTACAATTTAAAAATTATAGCAGCAAATTTTGCTATAGAAAGAACAAGATATGTCTCATAGCCACGGTAACTCTCAGTAGCAAACATTTAAATGTCAGCAAATTAGGAACAGACTTTTAAAGCAGGCATCACTGAACATATGATGAGTTGTTTTTTTGTTTGTTTGTTTGTTTGTTTGTTTTGTTTTTTTCATTTTTCTTCCTGAACAAGAGTAACACTAAATTTTCAACAAGTACCTTATGGGAAAACAAATCTGTTCTAGCAGTGTGTACCACTTCTGGAAACTGAATGAAAATTTTTGGAGTCAAGGGATTCAATGTATATTGGCTTTATTGGTTTTATTTCTTCTTTGCTGGCAAGCAAATGTAAATTCTACTGTCAGCAGCATAGTATAAGGAATGTTAAACATTAGAGCTGGATAGAAAAGTAAATTGCATCACTGCTGTACTCGCTGTTTTTATGATTACATACAGGCTACACAATAATTAATTTATAAAGGTAAAAAGAGTCGGTGTTTTAATTGCAATAAGAATATTTTTAAAGCAATAACACCACAATAAAAATCTTAGATATTCTTCTGTTTAATCTCAGTTTCACTTACAATTCAAAAGTTTGTGTGTACTCTTTATTTACCTATCAGGCTATCTTTCCCTCCTGTTGGACAGTTGTGGTAGAAGGACAGTTTGGAGGAGAGTCAGGAACACCGAAGACCTAAAAGGCAAACAGATGGCTTTTTTTCCAAGTGCCAGAAGATAAAATGTGTCTTTCCACAGATACACAAGTAAGGGGAAAAAAGCTGACTGCAGCCTGCATCAGTTTCTGCCCAAAAGCTAATGGTAATCAATATAACTTTACCAGAAAGGTAATATAGATGAAAATGCAGCTATACTTGTGAAGTTATGCTTCTTAATTTTGTAAAGCACAGTGTTACAAAAATGTAACATATCTATGTGTATGCATTACAGGTTTCAGTCACCCTGTTAAGAGATTTCACAATTTCTCCATATACATCTTACTCCATAGTACACCTACCCCCAGAACGTATATCTACTTCTAAAATATACATCTAGCTATGACATTTTCCACAGATGCTGTGAGAATTAAAGCACTTGTGTTCTCACTCTGAGAAACTAAGTCACACAGAGATACATTTAAATGCAATATATTATTCTTATTATCAAAGAATGAAGTATTGGAGGAATTTCTGTTGAAACAGTTGCTTCTATGACAACAGGAACATCATAAAGATTTTAAGCAGGACTGGTGGCACCACCTATGGTTAAGGTTAGCCTGTGGTTCATATTTTTAGTTGATTATAACTCTACTTAGGTTCAACAGTCAAAACTCAAATTTTCCATGTTGACTCTACAGAGAAGGATAGATGTATTTTTATTTTTTCTCCTCCAATAAGTGTCTAGTCATAAAGATCTCCTATTCCCAAGAAAGGGTCTAATGAAAATAAAAAAAATATTGTTTCCTTGTAGTGAAAAATATGCAGTGCTATATATTATGGAACTGAGATTTTAGCAAAGCCTGTCAGGAATGTGTCTTTGCTTACCCCATTAAAATCTTCAAATTTACCCAAGGTGTAAGCCTCTGAAAAGCTTTCACATGATCATCATCACAAAACTGCTAACACTGAAAGCTGTGTGGAACTGACTGAATCTTTCCTCGGATAATTTCTATTGTCTGGGTCTTCTGACAGCAATACTAAATTTAGGAAATTCACTTTCTTAGGCTACACTGATACAAAAGCAGCCTTTTTCAATGCAGAGGAGACAGACCTAGACTTGAAAAAAAAGCTGGAAAGAAGGACATAGGAAATGGAGCTAGGAACATGATGGACAAAGAATCTTGGGCCCAGAGCTCACTTTTTCATGAGGAGGATGGGACTAAAAGATTGAAAGAGAAGAGGTCAGTGGGTGGGCAGAAAACTAAAACATTGAACTGGTGATGGAAAACAGAAACGACAAGGAAAGATCTAAGTATAAGCAGAATAAAAGAAATGGCAATGACTGGTGAGCAGAAAAGGTATTTGGGTGAACCGTGACTGATGCACAGAGACCCTACCTGAATGAGTGAATGAAGCAAGTGAAATAAGATGAGCTGGAGGAGAGGACTGGTGTAGACAGAAAGGCAGCTTGGTTAATGACCAGATTAGAATGGGAGAAACCAGGACTGTTTACCCTTCAAACCATCATAGCAAGCCAAATAGACTTTTATTCATATTTTAGTGGTGAAACACACACTTTTAGACTGAAAAGTCTGTGGTTTCTGTAGTTTCCATGCTGCTGTCTTTCTAGTCAAAAAAAAAAAAATGCTTATGGGGACAGGAAGACTGCTCTCTTTATGGGACTATCTGTTCAGGTTTAAAAACACAGGGTGAGGTGGGCAAGCAGTAAGAGGGAGCTTACAGGATGAGGGAGACTGAGGCCTTGTGAGAAGCAAAGGGCTACTGATAGGTAGAAACAAAAAACAAGCCTGGAAGGGGAGAGATTTCTTAAATGCCTGAAGGGAAACCATGGAGTTTGTTTACACAGAATGTGTACTTCATGAAAAAATAAATCATGTTTTCAGTTATTTCATGAAAAAGCAAAACTGGAAAAAAATGAAAGTGGGAATAAGGGAGAATTGTTCCAAACCCTCTCAGTTAATTCTGCTGTGTTAAACAGACAAATACAGGCTTTATTGGGAAGATGTTTGTTTTCCTATGAAAAGGATTATGTTGTTTGAGTTTCTATACCTGTATATTCTATATAATTTAGCTTTCAAGACAGATAGTCTTTGATGTTTCTCATGTGCTGATTTTAAAGAAATTAAAATAGAGATCAACTCCCCTCAAGGTTCTCTTCTCCTTCGGTTTCTGTCACAACCTAGCCTTACTAAAACTGTGATATGAGGCTGTGGTGGTTTTACTCGGGTGGGCAACCAAGTTCCACCACAGCCGTTCTCTCAGTCCCCCTCCTCAAAGAGGAAAGAGGAGAAAATACAACACAAAGTGCTAAAGGTTTGAGATAAGGATGATTTAATTAAAGGGAAAAACGAGAGGGAAAAAAAAAAAAAAGGCAAAGAAAAAAAAAAAAAAAAGCAAAGGCCGCACAGAGAGAAAAGCAGTTACTCTCTACTTCTCATCAATGAGCAATGTTCGGCCACGCCCTGGGAAGCAGGGCCTCAATACATACAGCGGCTGTTCAGGAGGACAGATGCTTCCACAAGTGCCACCCCCTCTCCTTCCCCTTTCCTACCTTTTATTGCTGAGTGTGACATCATATAGCATGGAATATCCCTTTGGTCAGTTTAGGTCAGCTGCCCTGGTGATGTCCCCTTCCCATCACTTGCCCACCCTCAGCCTGCTGGCTCTTGGGACCTTGGAGGGAGTCCTGATGCAGTGCCAGTATTGTGTAGCAGTAGGCACAACACTGGTGTGATACCAATGCTGGTCTAGCTACAAGGGCAGAGCACATCACTGTATGGGCTGCTGCAGGAAAAGTTAACTCTATCCCAGTCAGACGCAGCACAGAGGTAAACGGGTTTTTCATGCAGCAGGTCAAGTTCCTCCTTTTCTGGATGTACAGATAATACCATGAACAACTAAACTGCCAAACTGCAGGATGTCTGCAGCTGCAGTTGAAGATGTGGGGAATGGTACTACAAAATGGAGGGCTAAGTACTCTAAAAATAAGTTTCTAGGTACTCAAAGCAGTCTCAGATTTATCAGATGGTGCATCTCAGTGTTCCAGTCATAAAATTAGGATAATTCTCTCTCTTCACCTTTCCAAATAAATTCACTAATATGTTGTAAGGTAGTCAAATGACATAAAAATATGCCTGCTGTAAAAGATAATGTTAAAATGAACAAGCTTGTTAACAAACCTGTTCACAGCAGGATTTCGCTAGTGTGAATTGAATAAGACATGGACCATATATTGAACAATCCTCTGCAATGAACAAGACAGGAATCCTTTGGAAAACATAGCCAGCATTCATGTAATTGAAAACAGTATTGAGTCAGGTGACATCAATAAGGATGTGGAAACTGGGAAAACAAAAAACAAGTTACAATTGAATACTTATTTAAAAGCAGATTATATTTGAAATGTATATTACTTATATATTTATATATATTATGTTTTAGATTTATAGTTACTATAAATAAAGCTAGATAAAAATAATGTACTACACATTTAAATATATTCCTTTTTAAAAGAGCGTCCTTCCAGAAAAAGATGTATTGGCAACACAGCTATTAATGTAATTAACACTTCTATATTAAAGATATTTTCAAGATATTTACAAATGTCAAAACTAATACTTTTATTAATTTAATGGCTTTTTTTAAGTATAATGTTCTTTGACATTTTTAACTCTGGATCTATTTTTTAGACATTATTAGATTTACTTTTGCTGCAGTTAGGGCCAGTTCCTCAATAATATTACCCTCCTTTAAAATCTAGTCCTAATCAACTTCCTTTGAAGATCTAGGCTTCAGTGTCCCAAAAATAAACCATTTGCTAGAAAATTTCAGTGCAGTTAAGCTTGTGAACAGACCTTTCACAAAAGCAAAGATTTGTTCACCTGTGCTTAGGTAGGGCTAAGTGCTAGACATGAAATAACTGATTTAGGAATGCTACAGCCATCATAATACAGGGATTGCTATATGTCAGCTTGTAAATATTGTATTATCAACAGCCCTTGCATCCCAAGTTTGTTCAATGTTTTCAAAAATCAAGAAAGAAAAATATGTTAGTATCCATATGTGTTTTTTTTTAAATTATTTATTTTGAACTAGGGATTACTAATTTAAAAAACAAAAATAGCGACAGATTGATTTCTTTTATAATAAAGGTATTTATCCACACTTATATCTATTTTTTTTTTTTTAGTGAAACTACATTTTTTTTAAAGTCCAGGCTAGAAATGGTAGTTTAAACCAGAAAGAAACATGTAATCAAATGAAGACTATAACACAGAATTGATTAAATATTAGGGATGCATTTTCTGGAATTTTCAGAGGTATCTGAAAAGATCAGTGTGAATTAATTATGCTTGGAGTGACAAATTGAGCCATTCTGAGCAAACGTCTGATTATGGCTGATTTTAGGCATGAAAAATATGAAGGTTAAGATAATAAACTTGGGAATAATATTAAATTCTGTTACAAGATCACATGCATAATTAGGTCATGAGAGAGGAGTCATATGGAGAAACAGAGTACGGAGTAACAGAGAAACAAAAGGGAGGCAAATCTAGAAATTAAAGTTTGTGAAATAATGCTTCACATGTCTGATTTGTTGTTGAAAACGGTTTTCTTCAAGCTCTCTTCAAGCTTTTGATGGCCAATGCATGTGTATTTTTTCCTCTTTATCCACAATTTGGCACTCTGAAAGATGAGGCCAGTCACTACAGGGACACCAGTACTGGGGCCATTTCCCTTCAATAACTTTTTCTATGATCTGGACAAGGGGATCGAGTGCACCCTCAGTAAGTTTGCAGATAACACCAAGTTAGGCAAAAGTGTTGATCTACTTGAATGTAGAAAAGCTCTGCAGAGGGATCTGGATAGGCTGGATTGATGGGCCGAAGCCAACTGTATGAGGTTCATCAAGACTAAATGCCAGGTCCTGCACTTTGGCAACAACAACTCCAAGCAGTGCTACAGGAAGAGTGGATGGAAAGCTGCCCAGCAGAGAAGGACCTCAGGGTTTTGGTCAATAGCAGTCTGAATATGAGCCAGTAGTGTGCTCAGATGGCAAAGAACACCAACAGCATCCTGGCTTGTATCAGAAGTAGTGTGGCTATCAGGACAAGGGAAATGATTGTCCTCCTGTACTCAGCTCTGGTGAGGTCATACCTCGAATACTGTGTTCAGTTTGGGGTCCTTCACTACAAGGACATCGGGTTCCGGAGCATGTCCAAAGAAGGGCAATGAAGCTGGTGAAGGGTCTAGAGAACAAGCCTTATGAGGAGCAGCTGAGGGAACTGGGGTTGTTTCACCTGGAGAAAAGAAGGCTCAGGGGAGACCTTATGACTCTCTACAACTAGTTCAGAGCAGGTTGTAGCAAGGTGGTGGTCAGATTCTTCTCCCAAGCAGCAATTGATAAGACAAAAAGAAATGGCTGCAAGTAGCACCAGGGGAGGTTTAGGTTAGGTATTAGGAAAAAATTCTTCACTGAAAGGGTTGTGAGACATTGGAACAGGCTGCCCAGGGAAGCAGTTGAGTCACCATCCCTGGAATTCTTCTGAAAACGTAATGTAGTGATGTAGTGCTTAGTGACATGTTTTAATGGCAGACTTGGCAGTGCTAGGTTAAAGGCTGGAACAGATGATCTTAGAGGTCTTTTCCAACATAAATGATTCTATGATAGAGGTTCATCTTAATTCTAAAGCATTGGATACAGGTGTTTTAGAAGCAGGAGGCTTCTCTTGCACCACTGGTATTTTTCAGTAAGACAAATCAGCAGAAAAGTTGTCAGAAATAAATTTGAACATACGTGATTAGCAGAAACTGCTGAATTTGAAGATATTGAAAGACCTGCTACTGAGGCATCTGCCCTCTGAAGTAAAAATATTCATACCCCTAGTATCTTGAATACCCAAAAAAGCCAACGTTTTGAGTCTTCTGAAATTTTACATTGAAAGTACAAAATTTATTAGAAATTTTTGAGGCATATTTCATGCTTTGCTTTTTCATTTTCTTCTTTATTTGATACATACAGGTGCAAGACAAAGGCTGACTGTAGTTTAAATGTATGCATTTTAGAGTTAAGAAAGCAAGTATTGACCTCACTTACCTCAATAAAATCATAGAATATCCCCTGTTGGAAGGGACCCACAAGGATCATCGAGTCCAACTCCTGGAAAGATTCGTTATCTTGATTTGATTAATATTGATGGAATCGTCTTCATCCAGCCTGGATATATTTATTTTCACCTGTGGTTTAAATCAGGTAAGAATGTCCCAAATGTTAGTACTTTCCACCTGTGAACAGGTAAATACTTATAAATAAATATAGTATTTTTATTTACATTCATTATATTCACAGTATTTATATAAAATGGATTTTTATATGAGCAACAAAAGACACCAAAATTAAAACTACACACTTCCTCACCAGTCTTCCAGGCTCAGCTTCACTCGCAACTCCTCTATCTACCCAAGAAGCACAGGGACAATGGATGGGGGTTATAGCTGGTACTTAGCAGTTTTGCCCTGACAATCCTTCCTCCTCACACTCTTCCTCTGCTTCAGTGTGGGTCCTCCATCAGCTGCAGCCCTTCTGGAAAATACATCTGTTCCAGAGTGAGGTCCTCCACAGGCTGCAGGCAAATAGCTGCTCTGCCATGGAATTCCTCCCTCTGCCTCCTCCAACACTGGTGTTCCCTCTGCTGTTTCTCAAACCTCTTGCTCCCTCCTCTTCTCTCTGTTTAGCATGCCCTTCCCCTCTTAAACATCTTCCATGCATGCCCATGGCTTCCATGGCTTGCCCAGCTGTGCTGTGAGGTGTCTGTTAAGAGTTGGCTAGAACCAGCTGGAACCAGCTGTGTCTGGCATGGGGCAGCCCCAGCCTCTCATCACAGAAGAGTTGCAACCTCCTTGCAACCCCCACTGACAGCACCTGAGCACCCATAAGCGTAACATGGAGGAAGATCAGTGCAAAACTTTAAGAACTGTTTAATGAAGAACACAAAAGCAGGAGGGAGCAAAGAGGATAAAAACCCAGGCCTCTCATTTTAACTATTTTCATGACTAGGTGGCAAAATCACACTCATATTTACTATTCAAAGTTGAAGGATCAGCCTCAAGTTCCAGCTACCTAAAAATCACATTCATTGCTGAGGCAGCCTGTTTCCATTTTAGATCTACAGTCAACATGCTTTTAGGAAAATATCTTCTGATCTTAATCAGTGTGCTGAGTCAGAGTCATCATAATTTTCTGCTGCCTTTTTTTTTCTTTTTTTTTTTTCCTGTTAAGCACAATTGTGAACCATCCTGTCTTTGTTGAGGAGATATTACCTACAAACCTTACAATTATGTAAAGCATGGGACATAATTCAGTTCACAAGCCTATGCTTAAAACATAGATATTTAAAGCATTCCGAAATTATAAAAGCTTAAGCAGATTCCCATATGTTTTCAAAACAACCAAAATGAGCATTTTGGTGTTTCAGTCGTATCGGGCACTGATAATACTTGATCTGAACTCTATAGTTATGAAGAACTTGCTTTAGTGTTGCAGTCCTGATGCTATATTGTGCAAAATTATTTTCAGAACTGGAAATATATTATTTAATTATTCTACTTCATAATTCTAAGGAAGATAAAATGTGCATTCTGTACTTTTCAGGTGACTTTACATACCTATCTGGTCAAACAGAGAAGCTTTTCAGAATTGGTTCAAATAAGAATTAAATGTTGCCTTTAGATGTGATGGAGGGAGTGAAATGATGTCAACAACAGTTATTTATTTCTACTTACAGGAGTTTGTGACAGTGAACATATTTTAAGGCAAAGTGGGACATAAAAAAATATATATATGTGACCGCTATGATTTCTTTTCCTATCGACTTCTTTTGACAACTTATCTTAGGCATCAATAAAAAAGAAAATAGTTCTTTATTATTATTATTATTAAGATGCAAGGTTACAGATTATATTTATACCTCTATTTCATGTTACCATTCTATTTTCAAGGCATCTTTAGAAGTTTTTATTTTGTTCAAAATATTATATAGTTTGGATAAATTATACTCTTTTTGCAATGATTCCTTATTTTAATTTCTTGTGATTTCCCCTAGGCAGATTTTTGTTTGAAATTATCCGAATGTTAAACAATATTCTAATACCATTTTCATTTGTCACTCTTTTCATACCTTGCTCATAGTTACAATATTCTTTCTCAACCAGTTGTAATACATGTAATCTTGAAAGCTTCTTTGATCCCAGAAAGAAGCTTGCTGAAGCTTATCAGTGTGGATTTGGAAGGTATGTGTAACCAAACTCTACACGATTCAAATCTGGATCTGTGTACTTACTTAACCACCTGACTCCACTGTCCTCAGTTAACAGTTTAATGTTTAGCACTGTGACAGAATATGCATCATCATAGCCTTACTTGGAAAAAAATATATATTTTACAATCATTTAAACCTTTTTACTTTCTGATTAAAGCATAATATGTTTTGTTTGTTTATTTTTTGTTTTTTGTTGTTGTTGTTTTGTTTTGTTTTGTTTTACTTGTATTTCATGTGATCACCTGCCTTTTATCAATGAACAGTCATAATCATTAACAAGTTATAGAGGTATAGACCTTTAAAAAAGAGGGCATGTTGTAATATGTCATAATAATTTGACATTTTGTAGCATCTAAAATTCTGTCTATTATGAATCATAATCAGTGATTTTAAAGATGGTATCAAACTTATCTGAGTAACATGTGAAATGTTTTCTAACTAAGAAATAGAAAATTTAGTAAGTATTTTCATTGTTAGCCTTTTTGCCTTGTGTGATCTCTGGAATAAATGCAAGATGTACAACATGCTCTTTGTATCTTCTGGTTAGAATAATTTTTTTCTGTGCTTCTGGCATTCAGATTGCTGTCAAACTTTCATATGACATTATTTCTAATAACTTTAAAATATAACTAGCAGTGTCTAAAATATTGTTATAGTAGTGCTAACTTAGCAAACAGAAAAAAAAAAAAAAAAAAAAAAAAAAAACTTCCACAGAAATGTGCTAGTGATTAATTTGTCTTAGCTACTTGCTATGAGAAAGTTTTCTACACAAAGAAAGTAAGCATAAATTGCGTATAATTATTTTATAATACGTACACAATATCTATATGAAGTCCAAGATTAGTTTGTAAACCCCTGGATGTACAGAAAATACTTTTAATGAACATTTTGCAATACTAAGTAATGCAATTAACTGATTACTGGGAGCAATTACTTAGAGATGTAAATATGTACAACTCTGTGAGTTTATAAGCTTGCCTTTATAAATATTAAATCACATAAGTTCTATCTTCAAGCTAACTTAAATGCATTAAAAGAAAATTCAGAACTGATCTGGAAAATGTATGTGCTGTTTCACTTTTGTTAAATATTTTAAACTGTAGTATAAAATATGTTTTCTATAGGACAAGCAGCAGTATATCTATGAATATGCTATATTAATGACTTGCATTTTGTACCTTTTAGTTTTCTTCCAATATTTTGCACCAATAATTTTCACTTAAATGTTTTTTG
Organism: Oxyura jamaicensis; assembly: GCF_011077185.1. Classification (NCBI taxonomy): domain Eukaryota; kingdom Metazoa; phylum Chordata; class Aves; order Anseriformes; family Anatidae; genus Oxyura; species Oxyura jamaicensis. Next base: position 75,573,846 of record NC_048896.1, on the reverse strand, counting down.
GCAATGAGTAGAAATGACTTTAAAAATGCAATATATGCAAAAAAAAAAAAAAAAAATCATAAAAGCTAGGAGATGCTAAATTTCTTTTTTACATATTTTCATGGTATGGTTTGATTATTAGTGTGGATAGCAATAGAATAGAATAGAATAGAATAGAATAGAATAGAATAGAATAGAATAGAATAGAATAGAATAGAATATTAGAATTAAAAATAAGAACCTCAAAAAGGATTGACAGACAATGGGAGAGCTAGATAGAAATTATCTTCTGTATCACAAGAGTAATACGGTGTACAGATAGACTTCAGAGAAGTTAAAGAAAAGCAGAATTTTATGTCTTCCAATAAAGACAAAACAAACAAATATAAAATAAAATATTCAAAACCAAAAAAGGCAATTTCTACAAATAAATAAGGAATTAACTAATGGATAAGAACATACTCAGGCTTGGGTTCAAAACTTTATTGAGAGATAGCTCAATTCTACACTCTGGACTTAGAGTCAGATCTTTTTGGTGTATGTGGTTAAATTTTGTCAGCATCTGGAACAAAGAATTTACATGGGATCCCTTGTTATTTACTAAATCACAGGAGGTCTGCTGGTAAAACAGCAGTATTTGATACATGCTGTAAAGCAACATCCAATGCAAACACATATTAATGACAACTTGATTTACCAAAGTACATTCAGAATACTTTGTTCTGTGGCCTGTCAGGATTTTATCTGTGATCCTATCCAAGACAGCTAATTTATTTAAATTTCCACTTTACAGATATAAGACATTTAGTCAAAATATTTCTAGGCTTTTAATATTTCGTTTATTCATCAATACATGGGAGATGTGCAGAAGCAGAACTTATAGAAACAGTTTATTTGAGTAATATGTAAAAAATCCTAAAATGTATTTATATTTTTTATATATTTATAATATTTTTATATTAAATATAAAATATATGTCTATTTTTCTTAGAAAATATCAAAGGTGAGTTTTAAAAGGGGTATAACAGTACTCTTTGAACTATTTAAACAAATATTTTTTTCATAGGGAGGTAATACTTGTTTATGAGTGTAATTATAAAATTACTTTGTAATGGTAATTCACATTAAAAAAAAAAAGTATTCATTGTGATAATTTAAATTAATATTGAGTAGTGTTCTCAAATCAAGTGATCTCAAAGAGTGCTAAACTATGTGTTCTGTATTAGGCATGTGCTTAATTTCTTTTCTGAAACAGTTGTAATAAACCATTGTCTTTGACAGCAAAAATAATTTCAAAATGTGTGCTATCAAATTAGAATTATCTGCATTGAAGATTTTGATTTTAAAAATCTTAAAGGGTTTAAAAATATTTTAGATTTGCCTTCATTAGAAACATGATATCTGAGTGAAAACACCTTGATTTTTAAATGTTCTTTTTAAATAAGAATTCATAGTTAAAACCATTTATGACAGACCTAGAAGCTAACATATATTCATAAGCAGAAATAAACTTTTTATTTTATTTTGTAATATAATGACATGTTATTAAAACCTCAATTATAAAAAGAGAAAGAAAGAAAGAAAGAAAGAAAGAAAGAAAGAAAGAAAGAAAGA
>NC_048896.1:75537598-75572243 GCF_011077185.1 Oxyura jamaicensis | reverse complement strand
AGAAAGAAAGAAAGAAAGAAAGAAAGAAAGAAAGAAAGAAAGAAAGAGAAAAAGAAAGAAGACCAAATCAAAATATGTGATCCACAGATATCATTGGAGTGGCAAAAAGCATTAGTATTCTTGCTGTTGAAACTATATTGACCTCAAGTTTTCTGCTGACATAAGTTATTCTTTTTCGTTTTGCCTGCTAGAGCCAAACACTTGTTTCTATGTATAGCCTTAGAGCCAAAAAGAATGCTCAGCTCGTGTAATACGGTAAGTGCTATCTCCAGTCAGGAAGTCCCTCCTGTGATATTTAAGTGCCAAAAAAAGATGATCTGCAAAGTGAAGACAAGTACATAGAATTGCTGAGTATCTAAAACTGCAAACAAGACAAATTGTTTTTGTAGTAAGTGCCTAAGAAACCCATTAGTAGTACCACTTCCACTTGGAAATTAAAATGAGTGCAACATAAGAGCACAGTCTGTATATAAAGCAAGCCAATGGCAGGCAATGACATTGTTGGCACCTGCAGCATAAACAAAGAAATTAAAGTGAATAGCAACTGTGTCTGGATTCAGTTTACAATTACATAAACACAGAGGCATCAAATCCACTGCACAGCAGTAAGCTAATATTCAAGACAGAATATTCTGAGGTTCTAGTCTTTTCCTTATGCAGCATATTTTCTAATGAATTAATGTAAGCATACAACATATGCATTCAGCTTCACTGGATAAATACCTTTGCGTCATGTCTCTGGTAATCAGGTCAGTCAAGATATGTATTACACTGAAGAATGAGAAAACCTCCTATTCTTCTTTGGCTTGTGTTTCACCTAACTTTCACAGCAATTTTATCTGTTAGCCATCATTCACAAAATTCCTGATATTTAACAGTTATTAGAAGTGAAAATTGATGACATTATTTTTTATATAACTTCACGCTATCTTCAGTTTTAGCTGGCTGAGGAAAGCCTACACTCATATTGTTATCTATTTGTTTATGTATCTTCTTGTAAAGGTCCTTGATCACATGGATAGATAACTTTTATATAAATTCAATTATCATTGCTGCTGTTTCAGCTGGTTTTGCTAACAGCTAAGAAGGATGTGATATTGTGTGTGTTTACACTGAAAAATTATCTTCACAACTAGGAGAGTAATAAAATTCAAGTTTCACCCTACAGTTTTGTTTCTCATTAAATAATAATAATAATAATAATAATAATAATATTTCTGTTAAAGATCAGGCTTTTTTAGAGAGTTTAATTTTTTTCTAATTAAAAGTTTATCACCCCAAAAGTTTCTAAGGAACTGAAAATCACATTACAGACTTAGTCCTCAAAGGTTTTGACTTTCATCTTAACATTACTGGCATGCAAAAAGTCTAAAAGAATCTAGAAAGACCGAGATCCCTCATATGAGCAAATAATATGTTTTTATTTTTATTTCTTTATGCATTCCAACTCCTGCTTCCACCAGGAGTTATGATTTTCTTTAAATTGAAAAAATCTTAGAAAAATAAAACATTTGAGTAATTTTTAATGAATTTACTTGTCTACAGATGTGGAAGAAATGAAAAAGTAATATTCTATTTCACAGAAGAAAAAAAAAAAAGGAAAAGAAAAAAGAAAAAAAAAGTGTTTTTTACAACCAATGGCTTCTCAAAATGTTATTCACTCCTCAAATAATCATGAACACTAAAAGATATAGTCAATCAATAGCATGTGGAGGAAGCTTCTACTGCAAGTAGAATATTTGCTGAACTGACTCCTTGCTTTTGCTGCATATTTGTCAAGAGATGTTAAACTACAAGGAGCCACACAACCACAAAAGAGCACACAGCTAGGGTTCATTTGCTCAAGGATTTTCCTGGTTGCCTTGTCTGCCACCTAGTGTCAAACACGTTACTTTGACACTAGGCTTATTTATTTATTTGTTTTCTGATAAAACGTACTTTCGTCTTTTCTCTTACCTTTCTCCAGACTTGAGAAAACCTTTTCAAAAATTTGACTTCTGGGAAGCCCATTTCAATTTGATGTAAGCACAGCATCATTAGTCAGAAAGAAGCTCAAGGCTGCGCAGAGACTTTCCCTTCCTTTGCAGTACAAAGTTGCATAAATTGATTTAGATCTGGCTGAAGATGTTCTTCTGTTCTTCATCATGTCATTGTAATAAGCTCAAGAAGATTCACAATCCTAATCATGATCTCTGGCTAAAATAACCAAAAGTTTTCATTCAGATTTTTGTGAAAGCATCCTTTTAATTAGACTGAGCCTCCACTTGTTATTTTGGTATCAGAAGTTTATAGTGCAAACATTAACTGAGCCTCCAACCTACTTGGCTTCCAAACACAGGATCAGCCAGCATCAGAACATGACATCTGTAAAAATTTCCCCGTGTAAGTCTGCAGGCAGTATGAGTATCCAAAGGTCAGAATTTATCTTTCTTAAAACATGATTTATTTGCACATACAAAACATATTAATAGACAAAAACAAAACAGACAAAAAATGCATACACACACTCTCCTGTCTAGCTTGGCATTTCCTCCACGTGAAGACACAATTAATGCTGTCTCCATTTTGGACTGCTGCCAGACCCATTTTTTTTACTGTATTACTCAGATGCCTTTGCTGTCCATCTAACTGAGACTGCAGCCACTGACAATTGCCCCACATCCCATCCTGCAGGATAGATCTGTTACCTGAGTGAGCCTTTTGTTTTGGACTGTATTTTTAACTGCTATACAGTGGTAAAGTCAGAGGCTCAATATCCCACAGCTATTATAGTGATTTTTGTGTTTAGATCATTGATGATCTGCTTCCCAGCTAATCTTTCTGTTTTACATGTTTCCAGATTTTCCATAGTAAGTGCAAAATGTCAGTGGACAAACAAATTGCTGTGTAAAAAATATTATTTAAAATCAACAATAGTTCCTTTGGTATGTGCTAATTGTCTCTACAATTAAGAAATGTCAGGATCTTTCCCAAGCTAAAATATTACACAATTTATTCTACTTTGTTACAAAATGTTTTTCTCAAAAAAGTGTCATATAACATTTATTAAAGTAATGAGTTAGTATCAACTGTAATTAAAAACTGACAATTCAATACAACCAGAAGATAATTACATCCATAGATAAATATAGCACAATTCAAAATAAAATGTTCTGGTGGAAATAAATCTTACTTTGAGGATCTGTGAGCATGGAACATTGTCTTACCAATAAGATAACATACATATCAATGTAATCTATAACCCTCTTAAAGGAAAGGATTCTTTTTAGAAGATTATGTTGCTACCTGACTAGAAAAAGACACTTAAAATATTTGGTCATCAGTAGAGGATACATATTTCATGTTTAAAAATTAACTATAGTATTGAAGTATTGAAAGTAAAATCTTTGAAAAGATCTTATTCTACCACTGTCTTAGGGGTTTTTTCCTTAGATGACAATAAATGCAATAATTGTAATTGACTGGTAATAATTAGCACCCACAACATAGCCAAAAAAAAAAAAAAAAAACGGTGAGGCAAAGATAAAAATTATTTCTGTTGAGTTCAAAAGTAGGAAAATCAGGGTGTGTTTTTCCATGTTTTGTTTGTTTGTTTGTTTGTATTTTCTGTTGTTTAAATCAACATGACTAAACCCTGGACTGAATCATTCAGTCTTCATAGAAAAGAACATTTGTAAGCACAACTTCAATACTTGCTTGACTACATACAGCATGTAGTTCTAGTTCACATGAGTAAGAGTCTCTATAAATACACTTAAAGACTCACTCACAATATAGTTTCATTAGCCCAGCAAGACCACAGCTATGACTCTGCAACTTTTGGTTTAGATTTAGTTTGCATCTCTACAAATTCCAAATACATGCATGAAGAACTTTACCATACAAGATATAAAGGATGCAGTTGTTTAGAATTTCTCCCTCTGAGCCTTTCCTTTCCTTTCCTTTCCCTTCCCTTTCCCTTCCCGTTCCTGTTCCTTACTACCATTAATAAAAGGAAATTCATATAGAAGAAGTAAACACATTAATGTTGCTTTAACGATTTGCCTTTAATACCTTAATACTTTAACCCACCAAAGTATTAAAATTCAAAAGTAAGGCTTCCAATAAATCTTTAACTTCTAATATAAAGGCACTGATTTCAGACTTAATAAAATTGCAATTATGAAGGCACAGGGGGGATGTACTGTGGACATAGTCAAAGTTTTAATCCTAAATTTGTCTGGCTTTTGTGAATTTATTAGAGCTTTAAAATTTAACATGATTTCTGTGTGTGTTATAAACATATGTGTTCTTGACCCATTTCATAAAACAACCACTAGTGAAATACCATTTGCATTAATCTTTTAAGAGCTTTGCAAAAAGATTGTATCTCAAGAGATTTTTCCACTGAAGTTTAACTTTCCAGCTTAGTTTCATTACTTTTTACATATATTGCTTTGTAGCTGCTTGTTGTTCTGGGTGTTGGCTTTAGAACTTATTCCTATTACTTCATTCCAAAGGTATACATTGTCACTTAATATACTGAAAAGAAAAATTAATTCCCATGTAATTAGTTTTACCCTGACAACTACAAAAATTTCATTGTAATCTAATACCTTGCAAAATGAATTTTTGTTTTCACCCTTTAACAACTATGTAATAAGACTACAGAGGAGATGTCTGTACAGTGTTCAAATAATAAATAGATTCAGCAACAATTTTTCACATGGTTTCACTAGATTTTTAATGGGAATAGGGATTTGCACTAATGGCTCTCCTTGCAAAGACTAAAACCTAAGATTATTATGTATTTGTAGAAAATATTTTCTCTGTCCATTGTATAATGTTACATTGTCATGAATATTCTGTGGCTGTTATCAGAACTAATAAGTCAGTAACATTTAAAAAATTACAGTAAATTAATCCTTAAAGCCATATATCTGGATATTACACTTAGCAGAATTTAGCAATGCTACACCTCAGTTTCTTTGTGAATCTGGCTCTGAAATCCATTACTCATGAGAAGCAGATTTAAATCAATGCTGAACATTTTAAAATACTTGAAAGAATCCATACATGCAAGAAAAAGTAAAAAGAATCTAAAAAATATTGATAGTTAAATGTTTGTCCTCAGCCTCAGGAAGATGCATGATCCTTGATACCTCAACACCTATATCAGATAAGGAAGATATCCTTGGTTTTTGAACTAATTTAAGCTTTTTACTTTATAGAAAATTAGATACAAATCTAAGCCTGTAAGAGCAAGTGATGCAGAAAATTTTAAATTAAATATGAAACATGCAAACTGTCAGGCATACAACTTCACTATTATGCTTGATTTAGTGAAGCTCAGTGCCTTCAGAAGAGTGTCTAGCACCCCAGCTTTTTCTCTACTCTTTTTCTTTCTTTAATCTACTGTATTAGTTTAGTACATTTCATAAGAAGCCCTTCTTCAAAACTGACTAGGTTGGTAATATTGTCTAGCAATAATGTTTTTGAACACTTCATCCTAAGATATTTTCTACAGACATTTACTGGCATGCTAAATGATGACAATTTGAGACACAATTTTATTTGGAAATAAGGTGATACAAGTCTAGTTTATTTTTCTGGAAAACAATAATTATGTATATTGTTTTGCTTACGTTAATGTATGCTTGATGTCTTTTCTTTGAAATGTTCTGACATCTTCCTCTTTTGGAACAGGATTTTGAAATTTGACAGGAATAATGGCCATTGTGGTGAAGATGTAGGCCTGTTTCCTAAGAAAACAAAAAAATCTATGTCAGAGACAAAAAGTGTAATTCCAGTAGTCTAAAGAAATATCTTATTTTTAACTTATTTTGATATGTTCAATCTTGAAATGAAACCATGCTGTTTTTTTTAAAAAATATGACACGGGCCATCTGAAGGTAAAACCAAGCTAATCTACATTATATTTCTTCAGTGGAGAATAAATGGTATCGTATCTGACATCTGTTTAAATAAACTATTGAACTTGCTGAAAGTCCCATAAGACAATCATTCAACCCCAATGCATGAGAAATGTTGTGATAGTTTGTCTTTTCTGAGTAAAATGATTCAGAAGAGTAGCACATACTATATATCCATTGCATCTGAAAAGAATGCCCAGCTGAATGATGATAGTAGGAGTATAGGAAGGTTAGCCTGGTCAAGATGTTCACTTAAAGGATGTGAAATGCTGTCAAACATATTAGCCACTCATAGCTGCTTAGTACTGAAAACTCAACGCTGCCTTTTTTTTCAAATTCAAAGAAAATACAGCTCTTTGATTCATCTTCTACTTGAGTCAGCATCATGTTTTCTTGTGTTATTAGAGGCAACATCAGTGAAACTGTGGAATGGTATTAACAAAAAACAACAACAACAACAACAACAAAAAGTTGTATTCTGGAGTTACATTACTATTAAACCAAAAAGTTGGTACATTTTGAACTTTCATTGTGATATGCATCGCTTTAAAAATAGAAATGTAAGTAACAAGAATTAGTTATACTAAACCCCAAATTCACTTTACCTGATATTATCAGCTAAGTCTTTGAAAGAACTTTAGAAACACCTGTATTTTAAATTGCAGCTGATAAAACAGCAAAGCTCTTGCTGAAGATAATAACCTAAAAAAGGGATAGCATCACAGTAGCATCAGACAATGCCATTCAATTGTCTGTTCTGCTATTTGTAAAGCAATGTGTTATTATTTCTTGATTTAGGATTATGAAGAACATTGCTCAGGTAATATTCACTTATTTTGGCAAGCATTTCATGCACGGAATCAGATAAACAAGATGCTATCTTCTGAGACTGCTGAAAAACAACAAATTCCTTTTTGTCATTTTAAAAAGTGTAACTGCAAGCTTTCTCACTCTATAAGCATTTTAGTATGTGATGCAGGATCCAAAACTCAAGCCATTAATATAGGTCTCTTTGAGTTTTAAGACTGAAAGAAGAAAGAAATTGCCTTGGGTTGTCAGTGCTGAAACAGCAGAAACTAGGGCAAATATACAATTTATTGAAAGAAATTTGTTCATAACAAAGAAAAAAAAAGTAGCCAGCTACTTTGAATAAAATAGTTATCTATATAACTGGTTCAAGTATAACATACTGATTTTGAAACTCTATATCTTTACACAGTAAACGAACAGTTATATACTCTATTTATTAAAGATGCATCTATTAATATTTAAAGAAGAAAAACAAAGGAAAAAAATAAATAAATTCCCTGTGAAATCATTCAGTGTGGGAATACTGTCTATGTATGGGGGTGTACCTGAATATATTTCTTTACACTTATAAATGAAGCATAATAGCAAAAAGTCACTAGAGGATATAAAATAGAGAAGGAAAACCCAGACTTCAGCTTTAACCATGATTTTTTTCCTTATGCTAAAAAGAAAATACTGACACAAATGACAACCTTTTTTTTTTTTTTTTCCCTGTTATTTAGAGAATGGGTGATCATGTTGGAGCAATATTCTTTTGCACACTACAGATTAGTACTGAGTGAAATACTCACTGCTGAGGAGAAAATGATTCACGTTTCTTGGAGCTTTTATCAATATTTGACCCAGTCAATGGTACATTTGTCTGTGAAAATGCACTTAAATAGCATATGTTATTTCTTTAAAAAGCAAAGTGTTTTCTTCTAATCTTGGAGGTAATTTGAGCATGGATATAGCTAAGTTTTAGAAAATGCTACTTTTTCCTTCTCCAAGGTAATAACTGGTTTTGATTTTCAGATGAAAGTCAAATAACTGTACTTGCTACTCTTTGGTTTCAGAAAAACTGAAAAGTCATATATGAACATCAGAGGAGTGTCTGGTATAACAATTACAAAATACTGAAATATTTAAGGGGGTGTTGTTTGCTGTTGTTTTTTAAGAAAATTAAGAAATGAAATTTTATGCTATCATTAAAGGCCTTATCCTGTGTGCATGAAAGTCAAAAGGATCGTTGTTTTCCACGTTCAAGCTCAAATTACTTTCAAAATAAATAAAGGAAGAACAAAAGAAATTTTCCAAAAAATAAAAAATAAATAAAGGAGGGGGGGGTTGGATTCCAGCAAGTTAGGTGTCTACCTTTTTCTTTAGTCAGTTCTCTTAAGCAGGTCTTTCCCAGGACCTAGCCTGTCTCAGCTTCTTCTGAGACGGATAGTCGAGGCTGACTCTTTTACAGGAAATATGACAGTGGTCTTTTATCTTTTCTTAAGACTTTATGCTAGAACACTTTCCTAGGAAGCTGGGGAGGAAGATGCCTAATTCAGCTATTCAGCTGCACAGGAATTAAAATTATATCTTAAGAACGTACTTTTAATCATCATTTAATCATCGGGGGAGAAACCTGCTTTTCTTTTTTTTTTTTTGGTAGCCTGAAAAGATGCAAAACCCTGAGGACATAACAGAATAGAAAGATAAGAGGGAACTGGTGTCTCAGCTGGGAAATACTGAAGCCTATTCATTGTAATATGTTTCTATTGTATTAGACCACCACAGGAAGAAACTTTTTTAAAAAATAAAAAATAAAAAGAACTATTTGCTAGATTAGACCTATTCAAATTAGGTTATTTTACCATTTGGAGTCAAATATCCTCTTCTTTTGTACCATGTTTCTTTACAGTTTCAGCAGAAATGGAAAGGTGACTTTCCAGAATTTAGAAGATATGATTTTTTTCTCTCTCAAGATAATGTAAATCTAAAAGGAAAATTTTCAGGTTTCCCTGACAAGTGCTATAAGCAGCAAGCAATTGTGAAGTTACTGAACAGCTCTACAAGCTAAATGATCAGAATTATGACTGTCTTTTCAGAATGCTCTTGTAAATCTGGGTGTCTGTTCAGTTGTGCCTTACTCAGGTAGAGAAATAAGTATGAAATAGATAATTATATCCCCCTAAATAAATACCTCTGAAAACGTGTGAAAGCATTCAAGATGTCAGTTAATCCTTTTGGTGCCTATAAACTTAGGCACTGATGTAAAAGGATACATACATATGGAATAGCTGTTCAGGAATTAGGGAGGACTTCAGGTGCCCTTGATAAGATTTCAGCACAACTAACACCATTCAGAAATTCACTGATCTGTTTCAAAGAACCAAGCAAATAGCTTGATGCAGGAGATGAGGTGACTGTAACTTAATCATTCCTTGTAGAGAAAAGTTCACCAAACAAGGGCAAAAGGAAAGAAAAAATAATTCAACCCTAGGAAAAGGTGAAATATTTTATGAATATTTGAATGGATTTGGTGTAGCTACTTTTTCATCAGTCTGTGACACTCTACTATGACTGAATTTTTCTAATTCATATTTCATTTGATTAAAAATAGCCCTAATGCATAAGAAAACGGAAAAAATAGGACATGGTTCTCCATCACTTATATTTTATAGAGTTAGATAAAAAATGATAAAAAAATAAAGGTATAAAATATGTTATTAAATCTACCAATCTTATTAGATATATATCTTTCTCAGTGATAATTTTGAAAATTGCCACAATTTTACACCATTTCTGAGAGTATCTGAGACATCCATGCACTGATATATACATTCTCCAAATTCACCAAGCACTTGGATAACCTAATAATTTTTAAGCATAAATTTTGTTAAAATCAATGTAGGGTTCAAAACATGTTCTGGGGGACCTCATCCAACTCTGATTATGAACAGTGTTCTCCTTTGCAAAAATTACTCACCTGTTTAAAAAATCCCAAATGCTAGAATGTCAGAAAATGAAAAATGATGAAATACGTTCCATCTCCAAATAAGGTATAAATCTTCATTGCTTGTTAGCATATACCTGACAAATGCTTCCTCCCCCTACACACAAATATGTAAAGATGTCCAAAAGTCAAAATAACAGCTTTTTAGAAGATGGTTTTGGATTAGGCCTATAAAATACATCATTTGTAATAGATCTACAGTTAGAGTACAAATTTAAAATCTAACTGTTATATACACAGCATCATTTAAAGGAGGAACAGGATTAGGCTGACTCCATCGTGAAGAGCTTCTTCCCCATTTCTGCTTTTACTCTTACAGTTTATCTTACTCTGTGCTAATAAGGATATTTTTCTGTGTCTGCCTGCTCTTAAGTGAGTGAGATAAGTAGTCTTCTTAGAGGAAAATGGTTTTGTACGTGCCCTTGTTTCCTGCACTGGCACACAATGAAGTTAACTGGTATTCATTTAAGAATTTGACTTTTCTGTGAGTGGTGACATTAGTATTTACACATTTTATCTCTACATTAACATCTGTTAGTATGAAAAGGTATTAATATGTCTTTTACACTGCAGAAAAAAAAAAAAAAAAAAAAAAAAAAAAAAAAGATATATGGAAATAGTGGAGAATACCTGTAATAAACTGAGGGTTTATGCTGCTTGCCTGTATGAATAAGGAAAAGTAAGGGAGATAACCTTTCTCCCCTTTCTTTCTCTGGTCTCTGCAGTATCTGGAAGTTAAGGAACAAGAGGGCAAAAGTTATGGAGAAAGGTAATTTTGTTCATTAGACCAACTGATAAAGTTGGCAAAAAAAAAGAAGTTTTTGTGCACAAAAGCCTTTCTTCAGAGATAAATAAGCACTGAAGCTCCTTTCCCTGAATTGCTGGTTAGGGAGTAAGAGAAGTGAAAGGCTTGTTCCCTGCATCCCGATTCTGCTGCTACAATCAACGCAGCAGCATGTGAAAGTTTCAAAGTCACTTATCCCCATTAACGTTATACTGTGGTATTGCAAATATTAATTGCTAGATGGTGCCTTGCAGATATAATTGTCCTTTCTGCTGTGGTTCCACTAAACATTACCATGTCACCTCTTGAGAATGGTGACAAAAGCACAGTCAGTCACAGCTCGTGTCCTCCTTTTCACTGTTGTCTGCTTGCCCCAATGCCTGAATATCTTGTCAAATTTAATCCAAGTCAAGGGAGAGAAGCAGGGTTTAGAGCCATGTTTCCTAACACAGTATTTTTACTTCAGTTATGAAAGAAAGCAGGCTTTTTTTTTTAGAAATATCTTTGATTCTTGGTACCAAGTATAGAACGAGTACACATGGCCTACACACTTCTCTATGATGCACAGGCATGCCAGTTTTTTTACAATGTTTTCAAATGGATATTTAACAATTATTTGAAAATCCAATATGCAAAATATGGCTTTTAAAGTTCTGCTGCATTGAGACATCACAGTCCAGTCACTGCCATAGCTTGGGACTCACAGTTTTTCAAGATTCTAACAAGTGTCAGGACAATTGTTCCAATCAATTTTCTATTACATGTGGGAAATTATCCTGGAATTCCCAAGAACAGGTTTCACATTGAAATACACACAAATCCTATTTTAGGACTTTTTTATTATACTCTTTGTTAGTTTTTTACCCCACATCCTGCATCATATTAAGGGACACAAATTGGCTCTGTAGAATAGAAAAGAAATAGAATAAAATGTAAGATAATAATCAGATGAGTTTCCTATAGTGCTGAGAACCAGAAAAATGCATTGGATAGATGGCATTGTTTTAACATAGGAATCTTAAAGGTCTAGACTCATTTGGGCACCGTCATTATAACCAGCGTTCAGAGGGAGACACACCATGTCAGGTTATAAATGATATCTTCAGCTTTTATTCTCTGATATAAAAGCAGGAAAGTTCAAACAGGTCCATATTTCTGTAAATAAACAATACCCTATTACAGTGTTTTGTGAATGTGTCAAGTTTTGAAAAGGCAGATTGTGATCTTGGCTTTTTGTCCACACCAGGAATTAAGAGGCTGTTCAGCATTCATGATGCCTACATTTGCTGCTTGTAAAACCAATACCAAGATTAAAAACAAGGAGCTTACACAGGACCATTGATTCACCTTTTTTACAGGTAGATGGGAATGGTCAACTAGAAGAAAGTGTACATCTGGACATTTCTCTCCAGTGCACAGGCTGAGTAGTCATATAAAACTGCAAGCTCTAAATAAAAGACATACATACTGGCATATTTCTACAACTGAAAAAGGAGAGAAATGTGAGAGCATAGGACTTTTTGTGGCTTTGAGTCATGATGTGACTTTTTTAGGCTTTTTCATTTTCATTGTTGTTAATGTATGAGTTAATCCTAATTTAATTTTTGCACTATGGTAAAAGAAGCCACTCCTAACTCCTGCTATCTGGAGTTCCACCATTCCAACTGTCCTAATAAATGAAAGAGGGGGTTACTCAAGATCTAGACCTCTGCTCATCTACACATGCTCAACTGGTACTTCTTTCCCTAATTATGCTTTGGACTACTCCAAATATCTCTCTTCAAGACACAGTCTGAGCAGGCTTTTGGAAACAGTTTTCTTCATGAACTGATCCCAGCAGTCTACACAGATGAAACCATGCCAGTTTTCTCTCCAAATATTCTACACAGTCCTCCAATACCATCCTCACAGACTAATCACCCAGTTGCACATGACAGATCCTCATGTGACACGTCAAAACTGCCAATACATGATCCCTTGAGTTTCCTAATAAAAATTAGGAAGCTCTAGGAAGCTGCAACATAGCTTTCACATTAGTTCAGCATTTTAATCTGGAAAATAACACACCTGTCGCAAAATCTCACACCTGTAAAATAAAGGTGCTCCCTTAAGTCCTTAAGGATTTAGCTGAAACAGTCAAGTGCTATGCAGTATGGATCTGAGAAACCTCTACTAGGCTAGATAGCTCTATGCAGTGCGGAAATGAGCTAGTCCTTTTCACTTACCTCAGACACTGAGACTTGCAGTTCTCAGAAACTCTCACTCCTTTACTGTTTTTTACTTAGTAGTATATGCACAGTCTCATGTTGCTGTCCTCTCCCTAGCCATTACTATATCTCTTTACCCCACTATCTGTATATTCATTTTGTATGAAATGTATCAATAGTTACAGCATTGCCCTGAGAAAGCAAATATGTGAATGTGGGAATCCACAAATACAAATCATAATTTAAAAAATGAGACATTTACATCATTTGGGGGGTCTTTTATACAGATACTGCTTATCATATTTTTTTTCAAATGCACTAGCAGATGACTGTAACAACTTCTAGTGCTATTCTAAAGGCAGACCTCTTTTATAAGCTCAGCACTCCAGTCGTCTTCCCACTCATTACATCCTACATGTTGTCAATCTTAGTTTCAAAAACTGTCAGTCAGAAATGCAGTGGGAGATATGTGTAGCATTTTTTTAAGTACACTAAGGTGGGCATTTCTTTGATTTTCCTTTATTCTCTTGATTGCAAAGTACAGTATGTGTCTTACATGCATGCAAGCAAACACAAAAGTACATTAAAAACAGTATTTTGAAAACTGAAAACAGAACTTTGGTACAGTAACCCTTACAGCTAATCAAAGTCTTTTTGTTAATCAAACATCATCCTGATTATTTAATACAGTTGTTCCAGGTATTATAAGGTCATCTTTATATTTAAGGTTCCTGATTTAGTAAGAACAGTGATAAAATATTAACAAAAGAGGGAAAATAAAAGTCACAATAATTTTCTGAACAACATTGTAACTTCTACTATAATATTGGTATCAGGAGAAGGAAGAGAAGAAGGCAAACTGTTTGACTGAATATAGAATATCAGAGACGTGCTCGGGCGAGGCTTATCGTGCCATCTCTACAGAGCACATGACGTGCTGTGCTCTCAGACGGGCAACAGCCTGCTCCCAGCACAGGTGAGGAGGCAACAAGAGAACAGGCCATTCAGCTGAGCATCGCCTGCGTGCAACTCTGGCCAGCTTCATTTGAGTGTTTGTTTCCTTTCTCTTTCTTTCTTATGATGAAGAAGTCTCTCTCTTTCTTATGATGATCAAGAAGTTAAGCAGTGGTGGTGGTGATTACATCTTTTAAAAGTACTCTACTTATACAGTTTGAAATAGCTGAGGTCTTCATGTCTGACAAATGCTGGTTGCAATAAAAATATTTACATACTCCTAACTGCAGTGTCTGTCAGATGTTGCTAAAATTACCAGTGTTGCTCAATACTAAAGGCAACATGAGTGATTGTCAGCCACTAGAAGAAATAGGTTCTGTGCTCAGAAAGAAAGAAAAAAATAAAAAATAATAATAATAATAATAATAAAAATCTATTCTAGCTTCTCAACTTTTTAAAACTTCTTTATGTGCTTCAAAACTGACTTGCTTTAATGAGGCAATGTTTTCACTTCTCTTCCAATTCCTGACACATAGGGTACCAAGAGAATAGACTAATTTTCTATTTGTCTGGCTGCTGTTTTCTGCAATGACTCTTTGAACTATAATCTATTTTATGGCTAATCCCTTAGTTTAATTCTCTATTTATTGGCATAACTGACAAGAGAGAGGTAGCTAAATATCATTCTAAACCCCTCACCCTATTAAGGGGCAAAAGAATTTAAGTACCTAGAGAATGCAAATATCATACAGATGAGCTTACACACTTCAATATTTTTGACACTATATTTCACACTTCCTCAGCATTTTCATCCATAACTGTGCTTTTCAAAATGTCATTGCTTTATTTTTAGTGAAAAGTAGATCTCAATTCATTGTCTAGAGGAATAGTAGATGCCAAAATCTCTGGATTGTACCTCTGTGTCATTCTTCTCTGCATGTCACATCCAGAAATGAGGGTCATTTCTAGAAATGCAGGGTCATTTCTAAAAATGCAGCTTCAGAATAGAAGTAAACTGATGGCTCATGTGACCACAGTCACAAAGTAGAAAGTATTTTAAAAATGCTAAAAAAAAAAAAAAGTGTGGACAAGATGGACCAGAGCTAATTTCTGAGCACCTTCAGAGACTGATATTTTTTCATAGATCTTCTGAAGTGCTTCTGACCTCAGCTTACCTTGCCTTTCTTTCCATTGTGAAACACTTAGACATTTTTGGAAAAGACTCTATATAAGGCTAGATTTTTAGTTCAATGAGATACCTATGCATTAGAGTAAGGGAGACCTAAGATAAAGGAATACAAGAATATGTAAAATTAAGTGGATGTTGTGCATTCTCTAAATCCTTCGCTTTCCAGAAGGCAAAGAAATAGGCAGAGTATACATGGGATCATGCTCATTTGCCTAGAGCTGGTGAACCAAGTGTGGGAAGTAAGACTTTACTGTTGGTACTTGGCAGTAGCGATCACCACAATTCTAGTGCTAAAAGTGGCAGTTGATTAAGAGTTCCTAGAACCACAGACATCCTCTTAGGATGCTCAGATAAGAACAATTCTCGTTGCCATTTACTGATTTGTGTCCTGGAGATGAAAGTAGCCCCAAATTAGCGACTAAAAATGGCAATTTATCTATTAAATATTTGCAGAATAACCAGAAGTATTTATGAGTACTTCAGAATGGTGTTGGTCCACAAAAGTGAATGATAACTATATGATAACAATTTACTCTACAAAAACGTAAGAAATTGGAAAGAGAAGACAATTAGTAGAACTCTTGGAGAAGGAGAAAGAATAACTCTCAACTATCTGTACAATTGCTATACAGTATGATTCTTCATAACTCAGCTAAATTGTTTCCTGTTTGCGTTTCCTTTAAAAACATGGCTATGCAGATATTACCTTAATGAACTGAGAGATAGCAAAGAGATTTTAGCATTGAAGAAATCGACTGGAAAAAAAAAAAAAAAAAAAAAAAAGGTTCAAAATTAATTAAATCATGCAGGTGACAAGATGAATTCAGCAATTCTTTAAAATTTCATATTTATAGAATAATCCTTCAGCATAAGTAATTTTAAATCCTTACCAAATCGTTCAGCAGGTAGTAGGCTGTGAAAAAGAGATTTGATTAATACAGACTGTATGGTTTTCAGCATTGATTTTTCACTCTGACAAAAAGTACCAAGTAAAAGAAGGTTCCCTGAAGTACTAAAATAATCTGTGGCAAAGAAATGGGCAAAATTATGAAACATAAATTCCAGATGGCTGTGTTTTCATGTACAAATGGACGGGTGTCATAATACCACTCCTGACTGCATTTTTTTTTACATAAAAGACACCAGAAATAAAATGTATCAGAAAACCACATTCAGTTCTGAATATCAATTTTAGGAGTCTAATGCAGAAAATTAAATGACTGGCTGCATCACAATTATTTAGAGTGTTTAACATCTCTGTACAATAAAAAATTAAGTACAGGCTGCACAAAAAGCTGTCCAATGCTATCTAACTGAAATATTAAGTGCAGTTTTGCCTCTGAGCTCCCATACCTTTTTCTAGATGTTATGTGTCTTGTTCACTTAGAGCAGATTTATTTGTAGAGGCTACCAATTAAGCCAAACAAAACTTTCTTTAACAGTGGCTAATTGTCCAGTTTTGCACAGTAATTTACCCAGAAAGTCTGAAAAGGGCTCAATTCACCTGGAGATATTAAAATCAGTTTCTCAGGTCTACCCTTCCTATTGAAGTTCAGCTACAGTTCAGCCATGTATGCAGAAGTTCACAGGCCTGAACAAGAGCTGTAGTGTACTAGACAAAGCACATGGGGTATGCTCTGAATTTTGAGTTTTTTCATTTCATATCAGAAAGACACTGAACCAAAAAAAAACATATATGAAGAAAGGGTACTTTGAAAATTTAGGGGTTAGACTCTCTCCTGACTGTACTAGGCAAAATCCTCCCACTCCTCGAGCAGTGTCCCAGAGACTGAGGATCACCTCAAATTTCATAGTCTGAAAGATGGGTTTCTCCATTGTGAAGCAGTGCTAACAGTGGCATTCTGAACTGCTGTTTTGAGTGTAATAGTTTAACTTCTACTTAAAGTTCACTTTAACTGTTCAACGTGAGTCTCGCTACCTATAATACTTTATTCAAGCAACTGCAGGTCTACATTCTACTGCTACACAATATTCTTCCAATAGTATTTTAAAGAGTAGAGTTTGAAATGTCAGGCCTTTCCAAAACAAGGGAATGCTTCAAATCAAATTTGTTACAGACATACAGGCCAAGAAAATGGATCTGTTTAAAACACAGTTACAGACTAGACAATACAAGATGAATACTAATATTATCTACTACTTTTACTGGATTTTTTTTTACTGAATTAAAATGTCTCACAGAAATTTAGAGAAGGTAAACGTAAAAGAGAAATACAGTTTTCTAGTAGCTGGGTAAAATTAGACAGCAGTAGGATACTTTGGTTAAAGTGAAAAATTATTAACAGGCATATTTAAAATAGAATAGAGATAATAGAAATTATCAAGAGTAACTTTGAAATTTTTTATATCACACACACATAAAGAGCAGTCTTTGAAGATAAGACCTTCTTGTAGAAATATTTGTTTATAACAAAAGAAAATAGCAATTTAATTCTTTGGTGTTGTATCAGAAATGCATTGAAAATATGTCCCTTACAACCCTAACCATTTTGTTTTATTCTGTGAATAAATGTATGACAAGTAAAAGATATTGACATCAAAATGTATTCAAAAGCAAAAGAAAATGGTGTACATGTCTTTGTGCCAGAATCTTTGCAGAGGTAACTCAAGATATGAGAATGGTGTTTCAGGGTATGTCTCCTCAGGACATCAGTGCCATTCAGAAACAGTTGACAAGATACGTGTGAGCTAAGTCACCTATGCATGCTGTCAAACAACTTAGAACTCCATTTCACTTCACTCTGCAGTTCATTGACTGTTCACATTGCTTGTATGTCAGTTTGCTCCTGGGCTCTCGTTTGAACTGTCACAGCTAGTTTTCTCTCAGGGAAACTTCAAGTGTGAACTTGGGGATAATTTACTCCAAAGTAAAGTAAGGCAGTATGAACAAAACTGCAACAGGGTTGTCTTGGCACTTGCACCACCAGTCAAACACACACACACTTGTAAACAGCAAAACCAGATGTCAGCTGCCCACATGTTCTTATGCCATACATCCAGCCACACAACATACACTTTTGGTGTCATTTCAGAAAAAAAAAAAAAAAAAAAAAAAAAAAAGTGATGCTAGAAACAGTGTTGCTGAATTACTAAAGTGCTTGGCCCAGATTAGTAGCCCTCTCTCTAGCTCTTCTATTACGCCGAACAGACATTGAACACACACTCCCTTGCCTGAATTAATGCAGCAAGGTTCATATAAGCCAACAGCTGAAGACAGGGTTTGCTGGGTTTTGGCCTGCTGTATGCTGTGTACACACACTGTCAGTTTCTCAAAACAAGTAAAATAAAAGGTGTAGACTTCTAATATTTAACAGGAACATGGTCCCAGGGTTGCAGAAGTATTTGCTGATGGATCATTGAAACAAGGTTCAGTTCAGAATACAAAGACTTCATGCTGTCAAATGTCATGCAATTAATATTACATGACATTTTATTAAAGCATATCTTGAAATAATTAACAATGGAAGGTAGTACCTTCCAAATACTAGCACTATCATGAGAAAACCCTGATGAACAAATGATAAAGTTTTCACTCTCTTAGTTCTTTACCAGCCAACACAGGGAGCAAGAAGACATACTGAACAGTTGGAACACATACATTTCTTTAAAATGTAAGGAGTATGCTAAATAACCAGGGTTCCCCTGAAATAAATGTATATGATAATATATTAAAGACAGCACAGTAGAGCTGAATGAAGATTCTGCAACCATTTCTCTGTATATGAACACTTGTCTTTTAAATCTTATCTTTTATTATTAGTTTATATTTACTAGCATGTAGCAATCTTGTTATCAGTCTTCTCAATCAAGTGGATATACTTGAGCTAAAAACTCATTTTTATAATCCTGGTTGTATTTTTTTTAAGAATAAGATAATATCAGGGCAGCACCATTATTAATGCCTATAGCCAAAGATTTGATGTTACTTTCATTTTTTCCAAAACTGTTCACATGAAAATAACACAAGCTGAAACTAGCTACAAGGTGACAAAATTTATCTGCAGTGACTTGAATATTTACCATATTATTTATCTTTTCTCCCTATTTATAAGGAAAGTTTACCATACTTAGAAGAAAAAAAAATAATAAATAAACAACAGATCAGAGGAAGAGTAGGAATCAAAATAAATATGTATGCTCATGGGAACAAAGCCTATTCTACCAAGGTAGGTTTGTCTGTTTCTTAGAGGGAAAAGGAAAAAAAAAAAAAAAAAAAAAGGCAAGAAAGCAGAAAGCAAAACTTAAAAAATGAGACTTCAGTCTTTATGGCTTTGACACCCCAAGATTTCTGTAGAACAGTGTGTGGTGGAGTCAAAATGTTCTGCACTACTTCTAGGACATACACTTTGCCTTGCCAAGTACACCAGGGCTCAGTAACACACTCACACAGCCAACACATCTTCAGTGTTTAAAGTTTAATTAAAAAAAAAAAAAAAAATCCACACACTGAATTGAAGGGAAATCAGCATTCCCCTTTTGAAGAAGATTTGAGTTAAACCTACCTCAGTTTAAATCATTGGCTTAGAGAATTCAAACATTTCCATTATGTCTAGAGCAGTAAGGCACTCCCTCCAGTAGTGCCTGAAAGAACCATTTCTTCTTCCTTCCTTCCTTTTCTTTGAAATCGGTTTCTCTCACCATAGGAAACTTGCTGGCAAATTGAGAAGTGCAAAGAAATATTAAGATAAGATAGTGAAAGAGGTGGGAACAGAATTCTATCAGGAACTCTGGGCCTAATTCATGTGCCTTGAAGCTGAAAGAGAATTATATAATGTGAGGTTTTCTATGTCAGACACCCACTATTATAAATTACACAAGGAAATGCCTCTTAGAAATGTTTATGGTAATGCTTTTTCCTTGGTTAGCAATGCCAAGATACCAACATCCGTATACATATATATATATATATTAAATATATATATATATATATATTCTCAGTGTTTCAATCTCAATTTTTCTCAATGTTTCAATTTATATAAAGAATTCACTGAGTTTATTATACCACCTACTTGAATTGAATGGGGAGGAATTAACACAACACCAAAATCTAGTGAGGTATGTCTCAAAAACTAGTACAACTACTTATTAAATTACTTGTTCTGTCACTTTAATGAAGATATTTGGAAGAAAAAAAAATGTATTTACTGCAATCAGAGAACTGATTCTTCATTACAGTAATCTAATCAGTGGGAAAAGCAAAGGATTTGCTATAATCTATATCACTATACTCTTTCACAACAAGAAAAATAAAAAGAATCCATTTCAATAAAAGAATAATTGAAAAATATGAGGTGACAAGGAAGATAGCCATTCCAAAAGTAGCAGCTGCTTCTAGTCATTCAGACTCAGCATAAAATTAATCTTTATGAGATTTTAGCACTGCACAGAAAAGTTTAGATTAGCACATTATATACGGAAGACTTAGGCAGCAATATATATTTTTTTCTTCCTTTCCTTTGTCATTAATAGGGTCCATTAATAAGGCCCTTGGTGTGAAGATAGAGATGTAGGGAGTTTCTACTGCCATCTGTTGATGAATTAGGATAGAACTGAAGTCCACAGGAGAAGGAGATTGATGCCATCATTCCTTGGTGAACACAGGAAAAAAAAAAAAAAAAAAAAAAAAAAAAAAAGTCTGTGTCAGCTTTCCCATGTAGTTCTTTGGGACTCACAAGAACTGCATCCAAGCTCCATACACCATGGAAAGAAAGAAAAGGTTCTGCTTTGTAACCACTCAAAGGTTCTGCCCAAAGGTAATGCAACTGATCCCATCCTACTGCCAAGGTTTTTGTGAGGAAATAATATGGATGTGATTGCAGTAAGGCATCTTTGCAGTAAAAGAGTCCACTGTTAAAAGTGGTGGAGATCAGCAGCAGAAAATCTAAATATGATTGCTAACTTCCACCCTGATGTCTCCTAAAACTTTCAGAAGCTAACCCAACAGTACAATGGATCAAGACATGGTATTAAATATGCATAGTCTGTCATGGTTACTGTATTGCAAAAAGACAAACAGAAATAACGTATGTACTCAGACTCAATACTGAAAGGACAGCAATTCTACTTGAGTAAGAATATTATTGTTTGGTAGGTAGCTTTTATAATTGCATAGACTGTTTGAATAGACCTAAATCTATATTGGACCAATTTTGGACCAAAGTATTGCAAGATTACAACTGTGATTGCTTTTCTTAAAATTCATTTTTATATATGTATATTCTTAATATATGATCTTTGCAGGGAATTACTGAAATAATTTCTTCAGCATTCACTACACTTTAATATTCATCAGCCCTTCTAAATTGCTGGAAAGAATGTAGTTAATTTATTTTTTGTAGTTCATTTCTTTATTTTTTTACCAAAATTATGAATATCTGAAGTAAACATTTTTATTTTTTAAATTTCTTATTAGTAGAAGAAATTTGATCCAAATATGAGTTTAATAGGTGCAAGGTAGTAGACAAAGGTAATATCTATATTCCACTGCTTATGAATACAATAAGATATATTTAGTTCTCTTTGAGGGAAGTTTGTTAGTTTCTGTTCTGCTCTCTACCTCACTGCTGTTATGACACATAGTTCCACCCTTTACTGATTGGGCATTACTGATTTAGAAAATTCATGGGGTGTAAATGTTCAACAACCTGCTAATTTGTTCTTGGAACTTTTTTTTTTTTTTTTTTTTTTGGTCCTCAATTGAGTCAAAGCTTTAGGAGGCTTATGGAAATCAAGATTCATTCATTGAAAATGAAAATTCTCAAACTAAAATTGAAGTTCTCCCTCTGAAATCCAAATACTTCCTATCAAACACAAAGGACTGACCATCTTGAATCCAGAAAACTGACCCCCTTGTAAGCCGCTTACATCATGCGAAGAGCTTGATCAGTAAAGCAGCATGGGGAGACCTAGTAGCCTGAGGGTATCTCAGATTTCCAAGATAATACTGATACCAAACTATAGCTAGCATCAGGGAACTAAAGAAACTATATGACAAAGGAATATTTGCTTATCTAATATATTTTCCTGTGATTAGAGAGAGTTTTTCCACCATGTTGTCCTTTTCTCCTGTTTCCCATTTTTTTCACGATGCTATAATTGCCCATCTTCTTTCCTTCAGTTTGCTACTTCTGGCAGTGCCAGCCTGGACACAGCCTAATTTAATACATTCATTGGATAATACTATGTTCTGTGTCTCACCTTTAATGTGAGTAAAAGCAGCCTCACTCACTGAGAAACAATGAACTAAAGCACTAAAGTGCAGTTGGTATTTTACTATTTATATAAGCCAGTGGTTGATAAATTCTTCTGGAGTTTTCCCCACATAAATTATTGGGTTCTTTTATGTATTTATGATATATTTTTCTTTGTTTAATATCTCAGTTCAGTAGTTGCATGAGAGTGAATCTGGCACATTAGGAGACCCAGGGAAGGCATTTATTTTTCAAAGCCTTATAAAAGAAGTTTAAAGTTACAGGTCCTTGCAAAGGCCAAGTGAAGCTCCAAAATATTGGCTTCAGATAACAGAAAAATTGCAAGCAAATAAAAAAATTGATTTTGAAACTTAAATGCAAATTCTATAGTAGTTTGACTATTTAATTTCCACCAGCTTTTTTCTCCATGAAGATTTTTATTCTGAAGATTGCCTACTATTCGGTCTTTCTAAAACAACAGTTAAATTTTCCCGGAATGTTTAATTCTTCATGTGTCTAAGAACTACAGCGAAGAGCTCAAAATTGATCACATATTTGATGCTTCCCTTTATTGTATGTTTGTACGTGACAGGTATAGCCTTGTAACATTTTCTATATTTCCTCTCCCACTACATCCTACAACACAGTAACCTTCACACTGACTGAGAATAGCTGGATACTGCTTCCTGCATGGTTTCTCAATTGCTGGCAATTTACTTGGCCAGATGGGGTTTCTGTGGAGAAATGTGAAGGCTAAGTGTGCCCCTGCAGAGCTCTTGGCTCCTGCTGACTCAGCAAGTGAAGGACACAATCAAATAGTATAACTTTCACCTCTTTTCTCACTTTCTATTTTGCTTCCTTCCACTCATTGACAACTGTCTGAACTATTATTTCAGGTGACTTTTTTTTTTTTTTTTTTCTAGTTAGGATCTGCAGTAGCTTGAAATTAAGGGAATCTTTACCAGTCTTACTCTAAGTTCCTACAGAGAAAATGTAAAGTCACAAAGACTAAAGTGAGTCATGAAGCTTTAGCGGACACAAAAAGCAGAAGCAGTGCATGTAGGTAATATGAAATGGTAGCTCAGAGTTCTTCAGTCATGAATGGAGGATATTGCAGTGTCTGCATATTGTCTCTATAAGAGTAGCAGAGTGAAGCATCAGTCGTTTTTTACTGTTACTGATACTAGGAAAGCATTAAGAGCAGAAGCAGCAGCTGAGATATGATTTTTTTTCTGGAGAAGCCTTAAAAAAGACTAACTGAGGGCAGATAGTGAGGGAAATGAGATTTAAGCCCCATTATAAATGGAAATGTCTTCAAATAGAGTACTTTTGAAAATGTGCTGAGGCACCAGACCATTTAAAAGTCATGGGAACATATTCATTAACCACATTAAAGTGAAGGAAAGTCCCATAATACACGCATACATTTACAAGTGATTGACTTCAGAATGCCTTAAATTGGCACGTAGATATTTTTATAAGAAGTAGACAGCTCTGGGATACAAAACACTGAAGAAAGCCAACCAGTCAACCAAAAAAGCTTATCAAGAGTAGGATGCAAACAAGTGGGATTCGGGCTGCATTTTACTTGTACATCAAATATGAGAGTTTGGCTCTCTTCTTTAAAATGGAAATGTGTCCTTTTTTTAGAAAGGTATGCCTTTTTCTTCTTAAATATGTTTCAAGTCCCACTGAACATCCAGAGGATAGGAATATTTTTCTATCTCTACAGTTTGCAATAAAGTTTAATGAAGAATTACTAATAGAAATCTTGCTTTTGAAAACATAAAGCAAGAACTAAATATTTAAAAGCTTACTTTCACCTTTATAAAGAGCAAAGTATTATTTTAAAAAAACAGTATTTCATGAATGATTAGTCCTCAGTCTGACCCAAGGGCAGTTTTTTGAATCAGCAAGTCAGGGGGCTTGAGTGGTGGCTTTGATGACAGTGTGGGCATGGTGAGAAAGCACTGTTATATGGGCTGTTCTCAGACTTATATCTTAAATTTCCAGCATGACTGAGGAACAGTAATGATGCTTTCATTCTTCTACAGGCAGTTAGCTGACATCTAATCCTTCTTGCTAATTAAAAACAAGTGTATTTTCTAAAAAGCTACTATTTCTTCTTTTAAAGTACATATAACAGAAACAAAAGCAGCCTAAATGATTGGTGCCAAGTCTTTCTGCAGATGAAACTAACTAGAGAAAAGTGACCATAATTTGCACTTCACTGATAAACAATTTTCATATCCTATTGACGAATCTATTATTTTACAGAATTTTACATCTGTCAACAGCTGCTTGCCAAATATTTTCTGTCTATTGTGAGGTAACCAAATATACTTTTATATATATATATACATATGCATGTATTTCAGGGAAAGGAATCCCTGAAATTGGACCTAGGTAAATCAATTTGTCTGGCAAGACTTTCTTCCATTTCCCTCAATGGGAAAAAAATCTTGATTACACTAAACTATGTCTCAAGGTACTTTCTTCCTACCCGAGTTGTAGCACAGTGGACACAAAACCTGCCAAAAGTGGGAGATTGGGTGGAAGCGTACATGAGATTTTCTGGAGGAAAAGGAGGGAAATAAATGTTACCTAATTCTGTAGACTAATAATATAGTTAATTGAATATAGGGTAGCTGTGTTTTTCTCCAGTTCTCCAATTCCTCTTTGTATAATATCTCAAATGACTTTAATTAAGTGTTTTGAACCGCTTATATATTTTAAAATGCATATTCCTTTGAGAAAAACAGAGATATTCCTGGATGAAAGGAACTGGCTGAAGTTTTTACTTCCACAGATAGGTATTCCAGACTGATTTAACCTATCCTAACTAACCTAATCTCAGTAAAATGTAACTGGTCACACAAACTTTTTTTTACAGAATGGTACCTACTTGTCATTACATATATGTTACCTCTCTGGCAACCTGATCACCTAGTCCAACCTCTGACCTAACACTAACAAGTCCTCCACTAAACCATATCCCTAAGCTCTACATCTAAATGTCTTTAAAGACCTCCAGGGATGGTGACTCAACCACTTCCCTGGGCAGCCTAGTCCAATGCCTAACAACCCTTTCAGTAAAGAAGTTTTTCCTAATATCCAACCTAAACCTCCCCTGGCGCAACTTTAGCCCATTCCCCCTTGTCCTATAACTAGGCATGTGGGAGAATAGACCAATCCCCACCTCACTACAGCATCCTTTAAAGTACCTATAGAGAGCGATAAGGTCGCCCCTGAGCCTCCTCTTCTCCAGGCTAAACAACCCCAGCTCCCTCAGCCGCTCCTCATAAGACTTGTACTCCAGACCCTTCACCAGCTTTGTTGCCCTTCTCTGGACAGGCTCGAGCACCTCGAAGTCCTTCTAGTGAGGGGCCCAAAACTGAACATAGTACTCAGGGTGCAGCCTTACCAGAGCCAAGTACAGGGGGACAATCACTTCCCTAGTCCTGCTGGCTGCACTGTTTCTTATGCAAGCCAGTATGTTGTTGGCCTTCTTGGCCACCTGAGCACACTGCTGGCGCATATTCAGCTGACTATCTACCAATACTCCCAGGTCCTTCTCTGCCAGGCATCTTTCCAACCACTCATCTCCCAGCCGGTAGCACTGCTTGGGGTTGTTGGGCCCCAGGTGCAGGACCCAGCACTTGGCCTTGTTGAACTTCATACAGCTGGCCTCAGCCCATCGGTCCAGCTTATCCAGATCCTCCTGCAGAGCCTTCCTACCCTCGAACAGATCAACACATGCACCTAACTTGGTG
The DNA here is from genome assembly GCF_011077185.1 of Oxyura jamaicensis. Taxonomy (NCBI): domain Eukaryota; kingdom Metazoa; phylum Chordata; class Aves; order Anseriformes; family Anatidae; genus Oxyura; species Oxyura jamaicensis. The sequence goes on along the minus strand of NC_048896.1, from coordinate 75,546,417 downwards.
TCATCTGCAAACTTACTGAGGCTGCACTCGATCCCCTCATCCAGATCATCAATAAAGATATTGAAGAGAACTGGCCCTAATGCTGAGCCCTGGGGGACACCACTAGTGATCAGCCTGCAGCTGTATTTAACTCCATTCACCATGACTCTTTAGGCCTGGCTACCCAGCCAGTATTTAACCCAACGAAGCGTACACCAGTCCAAGCCATGAGCAGCCAGTCTCTTCAGGAGAATGCTGTGGGAAACGGTGTCAAAAGCCTTACTGAAGTCAAGGTAGACCACATCCACAGCCTTTCCCTCAGCCACTAAGTGCATCACTTTGTCATAGAGGAAGATCAGGTTTGTCAAGCATGACCTGCCTTTCATGAACCCATGCTGACTGGGCCTGATCACCTGGTTGCCCTACAAGTGCCATGTGATGACACTTAAGATAATCTGCAACATGAGCTTCCCCAGCACTGAAGTCAGACTGACAGGCCTATAGTTCCCTGGGTCTACCCTCCAGCCCTTTTTGTAGATGGGCATCACATTTTCTAGCCACCAGTCTATTGGGACTCCCTTGATAGCCAGGACTGCTGATAAACGATGGAAAGCAGCTTGGTCAACTCTTCCGCCAGTTCTCTCAGTACCCTCAGGTGAATCAATCCCATCCGGCCCCATTGACTTGAGTACATCTAAGTGCTGTAGCAGGTCGCCAACCATTTCCTTGTGGATTATAGGGGCAACATTCTGCTCCCCTCCCCTTTCCACCAGCTCAGGGTACTGGGTATCCAGAGTTACATTCTGTCTATGAAACTTAGAAGGACTTAATCATCCATTCTAACAAATGTTATCACACATAAAGCAAAAGATGCCCACAGAGAAGACTGGAACATTTGGGAAATTCTACCATCTGTGCATCTCCCACTTATTCAAGAGTCTTCCCCCACACCCTAGTTCTTTTTTCTCCAAAGACCTCTGCACCTAAATGCATTTCCTTTCGTAGAGATAGGGATCTTTGCTGTCCTCTGTCTTCAACACAGATTACTATGTGCCACACAATTATGTTAAGAGGACATTAGTAGGATCATAAAATGAAATGCTCATTTCATAATTAGAAAATTATGGAAATGAAGTTATAGGTGGAATCATAGTTCTGCCCACTTGTACAGTCTGACATAGCTTTCATTAGAGTCATATCTTTCCCCAAGAGCCCTACTTTCTTTGTTATATAGAAATGACCTTCTCTGAAGTGAAATCAAAAAGGAAAACAGTGTTTCATAGTGTTAGAACACTGTACTTTAAAGCTGGAATCTGGCACTCACTTCCACCATAGATTTCCTCCACACTATTAAGTTACAGACAGAACATTTTGATTGCAATTTCATCTGAATTCTTACCTGAAATCCTGAGACTAATTTACAGAGAAGTGAGCATCCCAAATGTATCTTATGTCAGTGAAAGGTTTGTTTTGTGCATGTAAAAACTAAATAATTCTAAGCATTTCCCAAATCTAAATAAAATTAGCTATCCTAAATCTGTGGATATTTTTGATCATTTCCATATCATCTTCCCATTTGTAATGCTGGAATCATAATAACCTCCGTGATAATACAGTTATTCATAAATTAATTACAATTTTTAATAGTTTAGACAATGCAGTGATGTACATCATAAAAATTAAATTTAATAATTGTAAGTCCAAGATGTGCAGTAAATAAGGCCTTGAGTCAAACTTTGAATGTGGAAAGATCAAAATACTAAATAGTTACTTATCAAGTGTAACATTACACATTTGTTCTTTGTAATTAAATAAAAAATAAATGTTAATGTTTAAATTTGTTAATATGTATTTGTTTCATTATTTCATGTCTTTATGTTTCATTTATTTATTATTTACTTATTCATTATTTGAAATTGAAATTCAGTGGAGGAAAGAGTATATGAACATGTAATAAGGCGCAATGACATCTGAATCAAGGGTTTGCTGACAGCATTGTTCTGATATTTTCTAACTTGTGTTTAATCTGGCAATACTAATAGTGTTAGAGAGTCAGAATCACAGAATGTTTGAGGTTGGAAGGGACCTCTGAAGGTCATCTAGGTCAACCCCACTGCTCAGACAGGGCTACCTAGGGCCAGTTGCACAAAACCAAGTCCAGATGGCTTCATGTTCTTGATAATAGTCTTAAGTTTGGACATTAATTTTGACTATATCATTTCCCAGTCAAAAAATAAACATATATATATATATAAGTCATATGCTATATTAGTGATGCGTGCATGGTTGGTCATAAGGACATCATTTTGTTCTGCTGAATAAGCCTTTGCTATTTATTTGAACAGCTAAATATAGATGATGTTACCATTCTTTATAGAGAGCATGAATGGGATAACTTTATAATAAATTTCACACTTCCTTTTGACATCACTGATACTTAGAAAGTACAATAATCTTTCTTCATCATTTTCTTACTATTCAGACCTTTCATCCAGGTGTTTACACCTGGTAGATCCTCAGTCCACATTGTCATGTCCCAAAGAGAGATCACATATCTGAAGAGAGTATTTTCTGGACAATGAGCTAAAACTGTCAAGGTGTTAGCCAATTACATTTTAGACCACACCCAATGTGAATTAAATCTTTGGGAGAATTATTTTCAGAAAATTTAGGCATACCCCACTAATTTTATGTAAAGTTTTTCAGTGGATTATTGCTTGAACAAACTTGGGTGGATTTTAATATTCAGACAAAAGGTAGCATCTTGAAAAAAGATCAGGTTCTTAGTGAAATGTACAAAAGTGCTGAAAATTGTTTAAATAAGACTTTCTGTAAAATTCATAATCAATTGTGTAAAATTCAACAGTCTATCTTCATTATCACATATCATTGAATCAATATGGCTTTTTTTCAAAAATTTAACTACAGTTTCAAACCTGGAGGGAAGAAGTTATATTCTAAAGCTCAGTAAAGTAATAACTGACTTTTAAAAAGGCAGATATATTGTGGGAACTGTCATGAAGTCAAAATCTCTGAAGTTACTCTTCTTACTTATAACTTTCAGAATAGTACTAATACCAAGTTAAGTCATTAACTTGTCCCAGGAATAGCACATTGGATAAAAAGCAGATTTTTTTTTCTTCTCCTTACTTTGTCTTTATGAACTTTTTGGAGCTGTAGTAAATTAGATACATCCACAATAAGAGCCATGGAGTCTCCTTTGAGAAGAAATAGAAGTTTATCACAAAAATGCCAAAACGTTTTAAAAAAGAAAAACTAAAGTTAATAAATAAAAGATAAATAACTCATTTAAAAAGTAGATTTTCCCAACTGTGTTGACACGTTTTAAAATGATTTCATTTTAAAATGAAAATTGGAACTCCCTCAGCTTTCCGAAATCTGCATTTTCTCATTTCTCTCTTATAAAATTTTAATCGCATTTGTTCATAAAATTAAATATATATATATATTCTTCCTCCTATTATTCTATTTTTATTCTTCTCTTTCTAATCTCACTCTCTAACCTTCTCTAAGGTTCTTGATGGAAGAATTGTCTTGGAACAATTTATTGTAGTGTCTGGATTTTGCTTGTACATCAAGGTTTAAAACTTTAAAAATCTCACCACCTTGTTTATATTCAGCCTGGTAACATCTAGTAACTGGTAATATCTCTCTTCATTTGAATTGACATTTGACATTCTGAACAGCCCTCTTCTTGTAAAATGCCAAACCCATACATGTTTTCAGTTTGTTGTTGTTGTTTCTTTCTTTCTTTCACCTGGATCTTCTTCCAGCTATATATTATTCAACTATTTAAAGACACAAAATTCCTTTCCTTCTTCTTTTGTCCTGGAATGATCTAGGGTCCTCTATTTAGCTTTTCACTCTTATTCTCCTTCTTTTTCTGTGATGTACTCAGATGTGCAAAATAATGAACTTGCATGTGAATGATGTAGACAGTATGTAGACAATCCATAGACAAGACAGATGCACATTGGCAAAGAGACATGTAGTGGCAAAACAGCAGAATATGTAAATAGTGTATCACCTTGTAGACCTTACCAAAGCATCAAATATAACCCTTCAGATCTTATTTAGAAAATCGCTAGGAAAAGCAATGGCTTCACTTTTGTAAACCAGGTAATACATAAACAAAATTAAGTAATTTTAGAATTATTTACATAGATATGCCCAATCAAATTAATACATTGTTCAGTTTTAAACTAGGATCATGATGATGAAGTGAGGAAAACAGTTAACGAAAGTAAAGATGTGAAAGAATTATCATATCTGAAATGAAACTCACTCAAAGGCTACAAAATACTCAAATCAAAGAGCCTTACTGCAGAATCCTGAAACCAAAGAGTCTAGAACAAGGATTCTTAGTAAGCATATCAGGATGAGCATTCAAGGCTAATGAGCAGGTTGCCTTTGAGAATGGCCATTGTAGGGAGGAAGTAATCAGATCTCTCAATATGATTTTCAGATGGTTTTAGAATGCAAAGCTTCAGAGTAAATTTTGAGACAAGGAATGAGTAACAGCACAAAAGCACCAAGAAAACATTAAAATCTATCTAAAGTTTTCAACAAGTAGATCATACCATTTACTTGATAGCTTTCTTTAATCATTTATGTTCTAAGCAAAGCAAATGGAGAAAATCTCACTCATCTGGATTTCAAAACAGCTTGTCACACTGTCTCATAAGAAAATTATTAGTTAACACTGAGAAAATAAAATAATCAGATTGGGACAACAGATTGTGTTATGTGTTTGTATCTTCAGATGGGTGCTATTAAAGGGATTCCTCGAGGACAGTCTTGCAATAGACCAATTTTAATATTTAAATGAAAGACTAGATTAAAAAAAAAAAAATGTGCAGATAACCCAAGTTTGGGAATCATTGAAAACACAAAAAACATACAAGAATAATCATATGACCATGATGATTTCTATAATAGAAATAGCATTAAACTTAGTAGTACAAATAGCAGGGCAGTAAGATTTTCTGCTGTGAATTGATAGCTCATCAGATGAAAATTACAGAGAAAAAGAAAGATCTAGACTACCAAGTAGAGAACGACTGTCAGCTACCAAAACATTATGTAGCTATCAAAAATGCTGATATGAAGTATTAGACATGGGATGGAAAGGAAAGGAGTGGCTAATGCTATTACATCAGGTAGAATATAGATAGAAATCATAAGCAATCCCTGTTCTCCATGTTAAATAAAGATTCACTAAAAGATTCACTAAAAATGGAGTGGTTATGAAGGGGAAGTCAGCATAATGTCAGGAATGCAGAACATATTTCATCAGACAAAAATGAAAAAATATGTATTATTTTGTGAAGAAGACTAACATGAGAGAAATGCTTTCTGTAAATACCTGAATGGATAAGCAAATATTGCAGAAGTTTATAGTCAGGTATTGAACTTTGAGATCAATATCAACATAAGAATGAATAGGTACATAACAAATAAATGTAAGATTACAAGAAAAAATAAGAAAAGTATTTTAGCCATGTGAGTGACAAAGTCCAGGCCTTTTTCTGTAGTGTGTAAAACTGTTAATTGATTTTAAGAGATACCTATATAGAAAGAGAGTTACAGTTAGAAATATACATATATATTTATTTTAAGCAACAGGAGTGCTTGCATTAGCAAACTATAGGATATAGGATTCAGCATTCAAGGATCCACTTACAGCTTATTCTGAGTCATAAAGGTGATCTCTGAGGTCAGCCAAAATATCATTTACATTACTGAGTGGTTTAATAGCATTTATTTTGATTAAAATGCACATCGTTTTCCTCATTCACCTGCTTAAGATCTGCATGAATGTTTTAAGCATCATGCACTCACTCGGTGCCTAACAAAGCTTATTTAGTCAATGAACTTCCACTGACTTCTGTATGCTTTGGATTAGGTTCTCTATCCTTACTTATCAACCAGCTTCTGCAGGCTTCCAGTATTATCACAATATTTGACTGCTTTTCTCTTTTCCCATGATCTTAAAAAACAAAGACAGAGGTACACTTTGGTTGCACAGTCTGTTCTTTAATGTGCTTAAATTGCAGTTATTTCCTGCTGATCCCTGAATGAGGTTTAGTTTGTTGAGCAACTTTTTAATCATCTCACAAATGAATGAACTGGAAGATATGTCAGGCTTCTACCAGAAGATGAAAAATGTAGGAACTTAACAGTACCTCTCTTCTTATAGATATATTGTAGGTCGTAAAACTCCACTCCATACAGTACTGCTTACCCTTATAAAGGAAGCTAAAAATGTAGTTATGCAATGGATGATCTCAAGAAAACTTTTCAAAATAATGTTGACATTAAAGTATGGCTAACTGTGCATGGCAAAAAGTGCAAAAGAGGCAGCAGGAGGACAAATAATTTCAAAGACTGGCTATGTAATCTTGCCTACAGGAAGGGTGGCTCAACCCACTCCCTCTTATTTTGGAGAATAAAGGTAGCTGTGCAAAGCATTTCATAAGCAGCATATTGATCGGTGCTTAGCAGCCTAAAATGTATTTGCTTGCTGGATGGATTTGGCTTTATCTTTTTCCTCAGTGTTTATGGGATCTTTCTTTAGGACGAGACAAGCAGGGCCTTCCCCGACCTCAAATTCTTATTTTGGCTAACTGCCAAAGCTCTTCAATGGAGCTATGCAATATAGGAAAAGGTGCAGGGAAAGTTCAGGGTACTGACTCTTCACACTGTTTCTTCCTCTGTCACACCACTAACAGTAGATGGGAGCAGGTGAATGGCCCTTACACTTTTTAGTGAATAGTCACAACTCCGTTAGGGTCCAACAAAGGATTAGAGGAAAAAAATGTATGCTTCTGCAATGAACAGCTAAATAAGAGTTATAAGAGTTAGAAGAATATAAACTGTAAGTTTTCTAATATTGCACTTTTCATATGAAAAGAAATTAGAAGACTAACATTATAAAATATCTAGTAAATCTGTTTTATTCTTTACAGGTCAAGGCCAAATGGTCCAATAAATAATCAACAGCCTGGTCCTACTCTAAATTACTTCCCTTGTCAGCATATTTAATTCCTTAATTTATAATAACTGTGTATTTATATGGCCCTTATTTCAGCTGAAGAGCAATGATTATTTCTGATGAACTAAACAGAAACATTAAAGTTCAGAAATAAGTAAGTGAATATGTGTAGACTTAAAAAATAAATTTTAGGTATAATCAATAATATATATTGGAGTTAACTTATAGAAGAGAATAGAACTGTACAGAATTCAATCATCCATAACAACATTTTAATTTTAATATCAAAGGTTCTTTCTCTGAATTCTGCAGCATGGCCATCTTGCTTGGATATATCCTCTTCTATTCAAACAGGCAGTTGACACAGTAGATTCATGAAGACATGCCAGATCTGTTATGCTATCCCAAATTATATTAATAATAAATTAAAGCTGAACAGAATGCACTAGGGATATCAGAAAAAAAGATTTTGTGATCTGGTGCTTCTCATTTTTAGATATTACAGAAAACTTTAACTCACAGCAAAGATACTTGTAGCACCCCAATAATAAAATTATTAATAATAATAATAATAATAAAATGTAGAGCATAGAACTGAAGTTATATTATGTGGAGAAGGTTTCAAGAGTACATAGAGGCAAAATGGTTTCAGAAAGCCTGTTTACACCGTTCCTTATATAAAGGCTTGTTAACAGAAACAAGTGAGAACAGGAACTTCAGAATAACTTTATTATAATATGTTTTACTGATATCCATCAGGTTTCACAATAGAAGACTCCCTTGTATATATAGTTCTCTGGAACTCAAATTTTAAACTCTCCTTAGAATGAACTGTTTTGACTTTCCAGCAGTCCATCAAATAAAGAGGAAATAACTGCCACGTATTCAAAGACAAATACTGAGTTGAATCCAGAATGCATTAAAAAACTATAGAAGTGCAAACCTGTGGTCTGATGAACTTGGAAAGACCCATTTGTTAGTGGCTTGCTGGGTGACTGAGCAGGTCATTGCAGTTCCCACTGTCTCAAAGGGATAAGTTACAAAGTACTTCGTGCTTCAACATGTTCACTGTTAATAGCAACTTTATATAAAAAGCATTATATCAAAAAATATATAAAGCATTATTTCAAAAAATCTTACATTATTTCCAAAAGTAACTGGTGTTCTGTGCTACTGAATCCATATGTATAAGTGTACCCATGTAATATTTTCAGTGACAATTAACACATTTTTCTTTCTTTGTCTATCCTACCTGGTTCTTATACCTTTCATTTAAATTAAATCCAGTTTTAATTATCTCCCCTCAGTGTGTCATTATATCTTCTGATGTAGAATATATGCTAATGATCCATAATTTCCCCTCTCGTCTTTGCACATGCAATTCATGCACACACACTTTACATGTGTTTTTTTCTATAGTTTTCTTTGTATTTAAAGAAATTGAACAATAGTTTAAATTAAAATAAATAAATAAATAAAATCTATGAAACAATGAGGCTGTGTGCAGCACTTTTTTCTATCCTTACTAATCCAGGACATCCAGTAGTTGCCTATGAAGCATAAATATACCCCATATCTACCTTCCCTCCTGAAAAGTCATATGCTTTTTAAAGACCTTTCATTAATTTTTCCTTCTGATTTCAAGCATAATCTATCTGTCATTTATGCATGATTTTGAATGGTTAGAATTTTTGTCATATGGAAAAAAACCACTGTCTGCAAAACACCTTTCAGAACAGATCCTATTGAATAATGACAAGCAAGCAAGCAAGCAGAAAGAAGGAAGGAAGGAAGGAAGGAAGGAAGGAAGGAAGGAAGGAAGGAA
>NC_048896.1:75493139-75537588 GCF_011077185.1 Oxyura jamaicensis | reverse complement strand
GGAAGGAAGGAAGGAAGGAAGGAAGGAAGGAAGGAAGGAAGGAAGGATTAATCTTTGCAATATGTAAAGAAGTCTATATGCACTGCAAAAATATAAATAAATAAAAATAAAAATCCTAGTAAACAGACTGACTACCCCCTCACTAAATGTTACTTTTCAGCATTCTTTGTAAATGTGAGAACTGTGAAATAATGATGGAATCATGCTTATGCAAGAAAGCAACCTTCTATTTTGAACAGACCTCAAATATTACTGTAAGAATGATACAAGATTTAACCACTGTTGTCCAACACAAATTGTTTATACTCTGTCAGGAACTTTCATAGTGTCATCTAGTTCAAAATTCTCACAGTGAGTAAAAATGAGAGGATTTAAACAACATAACTAGTTCCGTGTTTAGCTAGCATTCAAGTTAAACAAGCACAGATGCAGCTATTATCTGCTTAGAAGTAAATCTGTGGTTTCTCTATTTAAACTCCTAAGTTTGAACGTCCATCAGAAAGGCTGTTGCTGCAATGAATAATTTAATCACTTCTGCCTACTTCCTGCTGCTACACAGCAAGCATTTTTGCAAAGCTGTGAAAGACACCGGGCAAGTGTCAGCACTCCCTATAATTCAGCCGACCTCCCACTATATTCACTGCAACGAACTAAGGGAGCTCTGAAGCGGCCAGAGGGAGGTTGTGGTAGGGGAGGGAGGTGAAGAGATCACAACAGAATTGCACCAGATCAGCAAGACATTTTAGAAAGATGAAAGGTCAACGCGGGCTTAGTGCTGTTGTGGTGTCATTTCATCTGTTTGTCCCTTGGTGGAGTTCTTGAGTTAGTTTCTCCCCTCAGTCAAACGGCTTTAACTGCTTTATGGAGAGGTTTTGTCGCTGTTTTTCTCTTGCTTTAGAATTTGCTGTCATGTTTACTGTATTTAACCTTTTCCTCGTATTATTACCAATACGTTACTTCCAAGCCCACCTGATTTTTTCCCCCTTCGGGAGCTTGTTCTTTTGTGTGCGCGCCTGCGTGAGCGCAAATTAACACATAATAATATACATTAACGTATAGTGATAGAGCTAGTTAAATAACCCGTCTGTCTTTAAGCCGAGGTGGGCTCCCACTGCAGCCCCTAGAAGTGATGCTCCGGTTGGAGCCAGCGGCGTCTCTAAACTGCAGAACCCAATTGTCCTGGGCTGAAAGGGCCGAGGGCGAATTGGGACGGGGGCGGCAGGAGCCGGCTCCGCCAAGACATGCAGATCCTCTAGCCACTAATGGCATCTGCATATTTTAGCCATGACCCCTGGCTTTCCAATCACCAGCTACAACAGCAACAAAGACCTGCTGCAGAGCGTCGGAAAGGGAGCTTCGGGGGAGGGGAGCGGGATGCAGAGGAGCTGAGGAAACTCCCAGCCTGCTTTAGGATTTCCCCACATACAGAAGGCTGCGAATGTCAGTAAGACGGATTCCTTCCCACACGCAAGATGCCACCTCGGTGGCCTTATCAGATGTTCCCTTTAAGGACACGAGCTCTTATTTCCCCTCTGTGTATCTCCAGCATCTCGGGCTCTTTTATTTATAATAGCCGATTACATTTGTTATCCCTCTTCCCACTTGATCTCTCCAGATCAGGAGGGCAAATGCCGGATCGTGGCCGCCTGTGTGCATCTGGGGGAGGGCGGCAGGGGGGAGGGCGGCAGAGGGGAGGGGGGGGAGGGCTGTACTTCGCAACAGATTTCACCGAGAGGGCGAAATCTCCCACGCCCGAAACAGCTGGGCTCGGTCCTACCGCCCCCCCAAACAGCCGTGAGCGCCCTGACCGACGTGCCGGGGTATCGGGGAGAGGGGGCGGGGGTGATTCGCCTCTCCTCCCCTCCCCTTAGGAAGAAGCGGGGTGCGGGGTTGGGGGGGGGCACGGCCAGCACGGCCCCGTCCCCCTCCCGGCTGCCAAGACACGTGGACCAGGAGCGGCGCTGCCATTCACCATGCAGCGCACGTCGGGCCCATTTCCCACGCCGTTTGCCTGCCCTGGGGGAGGAAAGGAGGAGGGGGAGGAAGGGGGGACGATAGAAAAGTGGGGGGGAGCCGTTACCTCTGCTCCGAAAGAGGAACCAATCCACTGTGAAGGACGCAGCACTCCCGAGCAGGAAAGACATTGCACATTCAGAGAGAGATTGCATGCGAAGACACTGCAAAAGAGAAAAAACGGAGGGGGCTGGGGAGCGCAAACCGCATGTGAAAGACATAGTGTGTGTAAGAGAGGACAGAGAGGGTAGGAAGGGGAGGGAGGAGAGATTGCACATGGCAAGAGAAAGAAATCACTCATTTGCTTGGAAAAGGCTCTCGCAAAGCAGACCGTAGTAGAAATGGGAGACAAGGGGGAAGGAGACGCAGAGAAGAGGCGAGGAGCCCATGTCGTGCAACAGCCCGGAATCCGATTAAAGTTTATGACGGGGAGGTTAAAAGCGCTTTCATCCCGCCCCTCCCTTGTCGAATACATTAGGTTTCCTGGCTACGTTTAAAAGCACAAAGGGAAGGGAGCAGGGGGAGCTTCGGGCTGCAATTGTATTGCTAGTGCGGGGAGCCGGTGTAATGCAGTATGCTGGTATTCCCTACGTACTGGTATGTCTGGATCTTACAATGTGGGCAAAATTTCCTCCTCTCGAAGCTCCAGAACAGCGAGGGGGAATTTTGATAAATTCAAGTTGCTTGGCAAATATAATAGGGATTTGGTATTAATCCTACTTAACCCGCTGCGAAGATGCTGAGCTCCCGAGCCCCCCTCCTCCGTCCGGGACTGCGGCGGTGAGCACTGAGCCTGCGCCGAGCCGGGCTTTCTCGCTGATGCTGCAGATATAAAGCCTAGTGTCTTCAGCATTTGCGAGGGAGGGTTTTCGCGTCCTGGCGAGGCGGGGAGAGGGGCCGGAGCCGAAGCCTTGCAGCTCTCCGGAGCGGGGAGCAGTCACTCCCGCTTCCGAGCGGACTTCACGCAGCGTGGTTCTGCCCCTGTGTGCCTCTGGACTCCCCAGAGAAAGAGGTGGCAACCTTCCCTCCCTCCCACATTCACTCGCCGCCCCGAATGACAAAGACAAGCTGTGACCATTGCTTTGAACCACCTCGGTATCCGGCCGCTTTTGCTCAGATGTCACCGCGATGAAAGACAATTCATTATACTCGCCTGCATGCACGCGTCTTTATTCAGAATGACCGCTTAATGCAAGGAATACGCGCATCCACAGATCCCACAGCAACTTGTTTTCCCACAGGGGGGGAGAGCAGCTGGATTCGTGCCTCCCCCCGGCCCCCCCCCCCCCCCCCGGCCGGGGCGCGCGGGCCCCGCCCCGGGCCGGGCCCGCGGGCGCGCCGGCGCTCGCCCTCAGGTCCCCCCTCTCCCTCCAGCCTGCCAGGGTACCCCCTTTTTTCCCTCCCAGAACCCACCGGAGAGGGCAGACACAGGAGCCAGGCACAACCCGCAGCGCAGGGGCAGGGGTACGCAAATGCCAGAGGCGATTAAATGGCACAAAGTCAAAAGGAGAAACGAACTAGGGACGCTAGGATAAGCAAAGTTGAACGGAGAGCTTAACGTTAAAGTTTATTTCCCACTTACCCAGGTAGGTGACGCTACATTTTAGCAACCATCGAAGCTGCAAGTCTGCTCGGAAATAAATCTGTTCTTACGTGTGCTTATTCTACTAGCCCTCTCGCCCCCCTCCCTGATCTTTTCTCCGTTTTTTCTTTTTTTTTTTTTTTTTTTTTTTTTTCCCTAGGAAACCCACAAGCACGCTGAAAAGGCACATTCAAATCATGGAAATAGGAAGTGCAGGAAAACAAAGCCCAAAAGGCTCAAACAGCACTGAGAAACAGGACGAAAGTCTGAGATCTAAGGCAGCCCCCCTTCCTCCCTGGAGTTTTATGCCGTTCCGGTGACTGCAGCTATTTCACAAAAGCACTGACACGACAGGGGAAGGTGGGAATCTGTGCGAAATGAGTTTTCTTACCAGCGTGATTCCGCAAAATGCAGAGCCCCGAGCGTACACCAGTTCTGCCTAAGAGAAAGGCGAATAAACATTTGCTTAAAAAAAATCGTTGCTCGGTTCACAGTCTACAGCAGAGGTGGGGAGGGAGCGGGTAGGAGAGAATCACTATAGATCACGGGTTAGAGACAGCAACAGCAGCAACGCTCGGGCGTGTAATGAGAATCGGTTCTGAGGACTGAACTGGTGTTTTGTGATGAGCAGCTATCCCACTTGCAGCACTAGCAGCAGCAGAGACAGAGGGTAAGGCTGGGCTTTCTGGAGTGCAGCGCTTGACTCGTCCTCCTCCTCCTCCCTCCTCCTCCTCCCTCCCTCTCTCACTCTCGCTCTCCCTTTCGCTCTCTCTCTCTCTCTCTCTTTCTGTGTGTATGTAGCGCAGGCGGCTGTACTGCTGCAGCGTCAGGGAAGAGCTACCGAGAGAGGCTTCAGCAGCTCCCACCACTTTGGGCAAACTTGTCGGTTTACTGCCTTTTTTTTTTTCTTTTTTTTTTCTTCCGAGTGGGAAGCTTCTCAGTTGCCATTCAACATTTTAAAGCACAAGCCGCTCTTCCGTGAAAGCGCCTGAGCCACACTTCTCTGAAAGACACAGGAGGGAATACACAATTGCAGATTTCACCCACCGTGGCGGTGCAGATCACAGGAAACAACTGACTGATATAATTTTATTTGCAAATAGAACTCCGTGGGTTTTTTTTTTGCCTTTTTTTTTTTTTTTTTTTTTTTTTTTTTAATCGCGCCGCCGCGGCTCTTTTCCCCTCCCCTTTGCCATTCCGCTTATATGGATGTAATTCAGAATCTGTGTTAATTCACGTGGGGGATCCAGTTACATCTTGTTCCGCTCCGGGTGTATTAACGAGAGACCAATAATCGCCTTTGGACACATAGTTTTGTTGCTAACCTTTGAACTGAAAGGATCAAGTTCAGATCTGGTTACCTGCATTGGGACGGGAAGGAAGAGGAGAGAGAGAGGGAGAGGGAGAGAGAGACTGCAATCTCATTTGTGAATCGCTCTCAGTGCTGCAGATCCAGATTGCTATAACACATGCAGTGCAAATGCAGGTAAGGCACACACACAAACTGCGGATGCAAAAACAAACTTGGGACTGTTGTGTGTGTAATGTTCATATCTACAGCCTTGCAAATTCCGGGCAAACGGCTTCTGCAGTTTCTGTATCGTTGCTTTGTGACTAATGACCTTGCGCAGAGTTGTTAAAAAAAAATCCTCTCCGGAGAAAGAGCTGAACATTTCAGGCGATCTCTGAAGATGGATTTGGGTGCTTTTCTGCCAACCAAAGGGGATATCTTATGGACTGCTCTGTAATACACGGGGTTCTTCTACCAATTGTGCAGCTACCGACATTATTGGGATTTTTTTTTCTTTGCCTTTTAAATTATTATATATTTTTAAAGAACTTCCCGTTGCTAAAAGGATTTGGAGTTTTCCCGGACACAAGCCCTTTGAATAAAGCAAATCACAATTTTTTTTCCTGTGTGTGCAGAGAGGGGAAAGAATAAAGCTAATGCATTGGTCGTAAACGGCAGAGAGAGAGAGAGAGAGAGAGAGAGAGAGAGAGGAGAGAGAGAGAGAGAGAGTGTGTGAATTGTAGTTAACTCTAGTGTCGAAGAAGACGACCTGGAGGGCTTCAAATCGCGCAGTGCTGCTCCTGCTTTTATTGCAAACCTTGCAAAGTGATTACAGTAAAATCAGAGAGGAGGAGGAGAAGGGGGAGGAGGAGGAAAATCCCAACCTATCTGCCGAGATGAATCTTTAAAAAGCAAAATACACTGTCCCGTGAACTGTAAGTATATCGCAACTGGAAAGGAGGGAGAGCAGCAGAGAAGCCAACAGCAGGCTTTTGCCCACCGATTGCACCAGCCATGAGACAATAAGTTTCCAGGAGCAGAAGGATTTTATAATTGATCACCTCGGACGCTCAGCCGTTCTGTTGGCTTACCAGGGGAGTTTACTGGGGGGCGGGTGGGAGTGAGAGGAGGGGGGTTTTCGGTGCGAAAAAGATGAGGAAGATGCGGACTCTCCTTGGCTTTGTGCATTGCTGCTGCTGCTGCTTCTTGCTCCTCCTGCCTCCGCCGCTCTTGGTCAGCCTTGCAGCGGCCAAGCAGCTCCTGAGGTACCGACTGGCCGAGGAGGGACCAGCCGACATCCGCATCGGCAACGTGGCTGCCGACCTGGGGATCGTGACGGGCTCCGGAGAGGTGACATTCAGCCTGGAATCGGGCTCCGACTACCTCAAGATCGATAACATGACCGGGGAGCTGAGCACCACGGAGCGGCGCATCGACCGCGAGAAGCTGCCGCAGTGCCAGATGATCTTCGACGAGAACGAGTGCTTCCTAGACTTCGAGGTGTCGGTCATCGGCCCGTCGCAGAGCTGGGTGGACCTCTTCGAGGGCCGGGTCATCATCCTGGACATCAACGACAACACCCCCACCTTCCCTTCCCCTGTCCTCACGCTCACCGTGGAGGAGAACCGGCCCGTGGGGACCCTTTACCTGCTCCCCACCGCCACCGACAGGGACTTCGGCCGCAATGGCATCGAGCGCTACGAGCTGCTGCAGGAGCCCGGCGGGGACGGGGGACGGCGCGGTGGCGGTGGTGGCGGAGGCGGCGGCGGGGGCGGCGGCGGGGGGGGGATCGGTGCCCACCGGCTCGGAGAGCGCCCTCTACCCCGGCGGCAGCAAGCGGAGGCAGGAGGCGGATGCGGCGGCCCGCAGCAGCGTGTTCGAGCTGCAGGTGGCCGACACCCTAGACGGGGAGAAGCAGCCGCAGCTGATCGTCAAGGGGGCGCTGGACCGCGAGCAGCGGGACTCCTATGAGCTGAGCCTCCGCGTGCGGGACGGCGGCGACCCGGCGCGCTCGTCGCAGGCCATCCTGCGGGTGCTGATCACCGACGTGAACGACAACAGCCCCCGCTTCGAGAAAAGCGTCTACGAGGCGGACCTGGCCGAGAACAGCAGCCCCGGGACCCCCATCCTGCAGTTGCGAGCCGCCGACCTGGACGTGGGGGTGAACGGGCAGATCGAGTACGTCTTCGGGGCGGCCACCGAGTCCGTTAGGCGCCTGCTGCGGCTGGACGAGACCTCGGGCTGGCTCAGCGTCTTGCATCGCATCGACCGGGAGGAGGTGAACCAGCTTCGCTTCACCGTGATGGCCCGCGACCGCGGGCAGCCCCCCAAGACGGACAAGGCCACGGTGGTGCTGAACATCCGCGACGAGAACGACAACGTGCCCACCATCGACATCCGGAAAATCGGGCGCATCCCGCTGCGGGACGGGGTAGCCAGCGTGGCCGAGGACGTCCTGGTAGACACCCCCATCGCCCTAGTGCAGGTGTCGGACCGGGACCAGGGTGAAAACGGCGTGGTGACCTGCACCGTGGTGGGCGACGTGCCCTTCCAGCTCAAGCCGGCCAGCGAGGGCGAAGGGGAGCCGCAGAACAAGCGCAAGTATTTCCTCCACACTTCGGCCCCTCTGGACTACGAGGCAGTCCGCGACTACAACGTGGTCATCGTGGCCGTGGACTCGGGCAGCCCCAGCCTGTCCAGCAACAACTCTTTGCTGGTGCGGGTCGCCGACACCAACGACAACCCTCCCGTGTTCGGCCAGGCCGTGCTGGAGGTCTCCTTCCCGGAGAACAACCTGCCCGGTGAGAGGGTGGCCACGGTGGTGGCCACGGATGCGGACAGTGGCAAGAACGCCGAGCTCACCTACTCCCTGGAGCCCTCGCCCCTCTCCTCGGAGACGCCGGGTGGCATCTTCAGCATCGACCCCGACTCTGGGGACGTGTCGGTGCAGGCGGTGCTGGACCGCGAGCAGCGCGACACCTACGAGTTCCAGGTGACGGCCCGGGACAAGGGAGTGCCGTCGCTGCAGGGCTCCACCACGGTGGTGGTGCGGGTGGCCGACCGCAACGACAACGAGCCGCGCTTCATGCAGGATGTGTTCACTTTCTACGTGAAGGAGAACCTGCAGCCCAACAGCCCCGTGGGCATGGTGACCGTGATGGACTTCGACAAGGGGCGCAACGCCGAGCTCAGCCTCTCCATCCAGCCCGGCGAGCACGACCAGGCAGCTGGCATCTTCTCCATCGAGAACGACACGGGAACCATCTACTCCACCGTCTCCTTCGACCGGGAGCAGCAGACCAGCTACACCTTCAAAGTGAAGGCGGTGGACGGGGGCGAGCCGCCGCGCTCGGCCACCGCTACCGTGTCCCTCTTCGTGATGGACGAGAACGACAATGCGCCCGCCGTCACCTTCCCCAGCAACAGCTCCTACACCGTGCTGCCGCCCTCCAGCAACATGCGCACTGTGGTGGCCACAGTGGTGGCCACCGACGCCGACACTGGCCTCAACGCCGACCTCAACTACAGCATTATCGGGGGCAACCCCTTCAAGCTCTTCGAAATCGACCCGTCCAGCGGCGTGGTGTCGCTGGTGGGCAAGCTGGCCCCCAAGCACTACGGCCTGCACCGCCTCGTGGTGCAGGTGAATGACAGCGGGCAGCCGCCCCAGTCCACAACTGCCCTGCTCCACGTCTTTGTCAACGAGAGCCTGTCCAACGCCACCGTGGTGGAGAGCCAGGTGGCCCGCAGCCTCCACACGCCTCTGGCCCAGGACATCGCCGGCGACCCCAGCTATGAGCTGAGCAAGCAGCGGCTTAGCATCGTCATCGGTGTGGTGGCCGGTATCATGACAGTCATCCTCCTCATCCTGGTGGTGGTCATGGCCCGCTACTGCCGCTCCAAGGGCAAACATGGCTACGAGGCCGGCAAGAAGGACCACGAGGACTTCTTCACCCCTCAGCAGCACGACAAGGCCAAGAAGCCCAAGAAGGACAAGAAAGTCAAGAAGGGCAAGCAGCCCCTCTACAGCAGCATCGTCACCGTCGAGGCCTCCAAGCCCAACGGGCAGCGCTACGACAGCGTCAACGAAAAGCTCTCGGACAGCCCCGGCATGGGGCGCTACCGCTCGGTCAACGGGGGCCCGGGCAGCCCCGACCTGGCCAGGCACTACAAGTCCAGTTCGCCGCTGCCCACCGTCCAGCTGCACCCCCAGTCCCCCACCGCCGGCAAAAAGCATCAGGCCGTGCAGGACCTGCCCCCGGCCAACACCTTCGTGGGCGCCGGCGACAACATCTCCATCGGCTCGGACCACTGCTCCGAGTACAGCTGCCAGGCCAGCAGCAAGTACGGCAAGCAGGTAAGGGAGCCGCGCCGCGCGCACATCCCCGGCACGCGCGGGCACGCGTACACGCGCACGGGCATGCGCACGCTGGGGGCGGGGGAGCACCGGTGCCGGCCTTCGCTTTCCCCTCCCCCGACATGAGCACACACGACCACCAGGCGCAACCCCGAATAGCCCCCCCCAAGCCATGCCCCCAAGCCAGGTGCACACCACGCAGGAAGGATAGTCAGAGATCTTTATTATTACCATTTGCGGGATACTCCCCGCAATCACCCCACCAGCCCGTCCCTGCGGCCGCACCGGCGGGGGGCGCCCCCCCCCCGGGTGCTGAGCCCCCTCCCCGTGTCCTCCTGCCCCAGCCGGCAGCTGGCCACGGGGGCGGGCTGCAGGCAGCCGTCGCAGACAGCGAGCAAACCCGAAATAACTTGCCTGTGGGTTGTCACACCTCCTTAGGGCCTGTTTTGTGGGCGGGGTGGGGGGCGCGAACCCCAAGCGGGCTGTTCTGCCGCCCCCAGGCCCGGCCTGGCTCTCACCGGAGGCTGAGCCGCAGGGGAGGCTGAGCTGCGGGGGAGGCGAGCTGGGAGGAAAGTGGTGTTTTTTTTTTTTTTTTTTTTGGTTCGGGGGGGAGGCAGGGGTTTTGCTGCCGGCCTGATGTTTGCTGGAGCGGTGGGTGAGAGTGGATTTGCAGCCGCCGCATTTAAACGTTAATGGCTGTAATTATCAGGTCGTTCATTAGGATCGCAACACTAAATAATCTAAAAAGCCTATCTGTGCTCTAATTTACATCACGGAGATTACACTGATGTTCAGCGGTTGCTCTGAACACACATAAATGTTAGTGAGCTTAGAATCGGACCCCAGCATGCGTTCAAGGCTTTTTTTTTTTTTTTTTTTTTAAATGTACGTCACATGAAATTACTTAATTCAAACTGAGAGGCCCTAATTTGCCAGCCCAGCTGGTGCACAACTACGTCTGCAGAGAGGCTGACTTCCCTGAGACCTCTCGGAGCGAGGTGAGCCTTTCTTCGCCGGTACACTAAGCGGCTGGTTCTGATCTCCACCGTGCTGGTGGAGGTCGGCTTGGTGAAGCCCCAGCAGTATAGAAGTGGTAGCGGCAGGGACTTCCCTAGAAGCCTTGAAATAATACAGGGATAGCACAGTGGAGAAACAAGCTCCTAAATGAAAGCTTTATTTTGTAAGACACATATGTAGCCTGAACAGAAACCATTTCTCTTCTTGGGAGTGCTTTTTGGGCTGCTGTATAAATGAGATAGATATTTAACATTTGGTGATTCCCATTACATCCTTCCACATAAGATAATATTCTGAGTGTTTCCTCAGCTACAGCGTGTGTTACACAAGAATCTCCAGATAAATTAATGCTGATTCATGCAAATACAGAGCCAAGTCTGAAACAGGAAAATTCTGACTAGTTTGACAAAAATGCTTTCTTTTCAACTTAATAACTTGCAAATATGGCATTTTTTATGCTTTGAAACGTCTGCTAGACTACTACAATTGAAGTTCTATGGTGTGTAACCAGTATTTGCATTCTGCTCAGAAATACTTAAGATACTGTAAAAGGAAACGAATTGTATCAGCCACGCAGTCTTCCAGATCACCAAAAACGTGTCTGATGTGTTATCTGCTAGTATTTTTGTTTATGTGTATGTCACACAGATAGCTTGGAGAATATTTGACACGTCTTTTCTGGGTGATACATCTCATCAGTTTTCTCCTAGAGAGAACGTTATAATTTTAGTTTAAAAATACAGCCAGTATAAAATACGAAGTATTGAGAAAGTTCCTAAGCTTCCATCTAGTAAGACTTATTAAGCCCATAGTAGATTATGCCTTCTTAGGGAACGCTGGAACAACAAAGTAGAAGTGGAACAAATGCTAATCAGATGCTACTTCTTTCTTGCTGCTGCAAATCACCTAAACATATGAATTAAAAACTTTTAAAAGTGTAATTTATTTTCAATGGTGAATAGCTTGCCTGCTGAATGTACTAATGGTAAAGGATTGTTACATAAAAATGACTATTTTTCTCGATTAAATGCCTTACTCGAGGTTATGTTAAAAATATTTTTGGGTTACTTAACATTTTGGAAGGACTTATTTTTTTAATACACGATACTTTAGAAGACTTATTTGTAAAAAGAAAAAAAAATAATAATAAAAGAAAATAAAAAAAGGCTTTATTACATTTTTACTTGCAGCAGTCAAGCTGAAAGAAATGCATTCTGAATTGCTCCATTATTTATCCATTTGGTATAAAACCAGTTCCTCAGTGTTGATAGTTTTCCTGTGCTACATGTCTAGTTCATAAGTGAAGGCAAGTTTACTTGAGTAGTTTATAGCCAGTATTCTAAATGCCTTAGTTATGTCTTTTTGTTTTTAAATATGTTGAACGTACTTGTATGCTTGCTAAGGATGTGCCTAACTTAGTTAAGGAAAGTTTCTAAATAACTGCAGAGACTGCCAGGCATAAAATTTCTGTTACCAGTTTCCTGAGGGTAGTTGCCAGCATATTGCTGAGTGACATTTATATAGTTTTGTTCATGCTTTTGCACACTAGTATACACATTAAGATGTATTTGCATAAACAGTATGTAGACTTTTCACTTCTCAAACATTGACAGTGGAGTATTTTTCAGTTTATCAGGCAAAATGCATTAGCATTTATAACACCCAAACCACGTGGAACACTTGTTCAGCACGTTGAGAGAGAATTGTGAAGCACTTTGCAGATAAATTGGTATGATGTAGTGTGTATCACAGTGTTTCATAGTTCAGCTGTCCATATGAAATAGAGCCAATGGGATAGTAACATGAACATTATGGGGAGATCAGGTGAAATCTCTGTTGCTGCCTTTGTTTACGCATTGACAGTTCCATATGTTCTAAGGAGTCATTAGAAGGAGTATAAAGTTTTAAAATAAATAAGTGTACACAGCTGGAAGTATCTATTCTAAGTTACTAGAGGTGAGAGAAATAGTCATTTTCCATTAATGTAATTAGAATTTTAATTGATAGTTCCACATACACACAGTATCTTAATCAGGAAATAAAATCTCTACTTTGGTGACCGATTGGTGCACGCAAGTGAATGCAAGCTGTTTTCATTCTGATTCATGGTAATGCATTGCATATCTTACATGAATTCCCAAATATATCTTGTCTGATACACTATAGGAGAAACTAACCAGAGAAAGCTAAAAATGATTTGTAACTCTCCTCTTTTAAGTATTTTATTATGAAGTTTAAACTTAAATTCTATTCAAGACTTCTAACATTTCACCATCACTTTTCTAAAAGATCTTTTACAAGTTTGAAACTTATTCATCTTTTGTTGTTGTTGTTGTTTGTTTGTTTTGTTTTCCCATAGTATTACTCTGAAATATTCTTCTAGCCTCCCATTTAGCTATTCTCCCCATTCAGTAAAGTTCCTACATATCTGGAAGCTAATGTTTAAATCCCTAGTATTCCAAAGGTCTTAATCACTTGCCAAAAGTTAAACCTGTGTTTTGTCAGAAGGGTTTTGCTGAATCGGGATGAGTCTAAGGAAGTGCTTTCCTGGATCACAGTTTTTAAATCTGAACCCTCCAGGTGCTGCACAATGCCAGTCAGGGGCCTGGGTACTATTAACTTCCAATAAAGACATACGAAGATAAGGAAAAGTCAGTGAATAACAGCAATCTCTTAGCAACTTGGGGGGTTGCATCCTTAATTCTAAAATATAGTTTATAATTATAAACAACGGTGTGTTTTCGCATATTATTTACAAGTATATATTTTTAATGTATACTGTTTTCTACACCTTCTTTCACCATGAAAAATAATGTCATGTGAGCAGGTTTATTTAATTGAAACTTTTCATTGTTACTGAGATTAGCATGTTAATGATTCATTTTTGAAGGACCAGCCTTTAAAGCCTGTTCTTTTTCTTTTTTTTTTTTTTTTTTTCTCCCATCATTTTCTCTTGGTTTCTCCTTTACTTGCTTCACTCAACAAACAATGCTCATTGTTTACTTGAAACACAGCATTTGTTTCATTTTATTTTTTTTTATTTCTATCGAAGAGATACAGGTTACTATCAGTAGAATTAGAATAACCAATACTGAGCAGCATTGTAATTTTTCTTGGAGTGTATTCCTTCCTGGCCAATTCTGTAATCCTGTATGAATTGTCCCTATGCCTTTTCTCATTGGAAATATACTGACTGCTTAGTGAAGAAAAACATTTGCAAACTGGAGTGTGCTGACACACTAGTCAAACGCATTTCCTGTTGTCACAGAAGTGACTTGGGATGTTCCATTACTGAGGAGGAAACAGGACCCAAGGCTAGTTTTCCAAAGATTTAATCAAAGTTTAATTTCCATGAAAGTGAAATACATGAAAATTATTATTATTATTATTTTAAAAAAGAACTTGTATGGTAGTCATTTAATCTGTTATTAACCTTTCTAACATTAAACAGTGTGTTACACTGCAGAAGCATTTTGATGAGTTGGGTATCAACTATGTGAATTGTATCTATAAACAAAATGGCACCATTTCCTCGTAAATATGTACATGGACTAGCATCTTAATGGGACCCAAAGTTCATGCATTAAGGGGTTTAGCCATGCAAGAAAACATCACCTTTTTATGTTTAGACACACAAATACATGCATAGATTTAGATCAAAGACAGCTTTTTAAGTCACATAACAACTTTCAGTAATAAAGTGTATCCATAACTTTCAGCTTATCAAATATCCTACAGTATAACAATAAAAATAATAATGTTATGTTAGCTCTAGTCCAATGCAGAGAAAAAAAAGAGAACGTATTCATAAAATATAAAGAATTATATTGTCGACTTCTTTCAGACATTTGGTGCAAGGTGTCCAGAAATGTCTTTCAGTTTTCTGTTCTCAATTTGCATTATATTAAATACTTTGCAATTAGTTTTTAAGTGACCCACATTTGACCTTTAGTAACGAATTATGATGAAAGAGGGGCTAATTAAACATGAAATAGATTGATTGTTGATGCTTTAATTATCTCTATTTAACACAAAGTGTTTCAATGATAAGTACAGCCTTTATTTTTTTTTTTTCCTCTTCAGTAAAATCATCTTGTACAATGTGCAAATGACTAAGTTACCACTGAATCATTCTGCACTCCCAGGAGATGTACATAACCAAAAGGGACAGGATCTGAGTAAAGGAGGATTCATGCTTTGAATAAGTAACGAACTGTACTATTATAGGCAAGGGTGTGAAAGAAACATCTTTAAAAGGATAGAATCTGATTTATCAACTCAGACAGCTCTCTGGCATTGTACATACCAAAACAAGCCTGGGTTATACCCATGGTTAGCAGTTGCATCCATGCTGTGTCAGTCATTGTACTGTAGCAGTGTATTTCTGAACATGTATCTTTATTTTAATTTGTACATTGAGTAGCCTCGTTTCCTAGTATTTGGGATATATGATGGTTTGGCCAACTAGCTGTGTTTCACAGAAATACATTTCCTGAAGCTTCAGACACTTTAAGGACTTTTCTTCAAAAATTTAGTTTTTTTTTTTTTTTTTTTTTTTATGTAGTTAATGATCTGTTGGGCTACTTTGAAGTATAAAACTTATCTAATGGGTTTTGCTTTAAATTATAACAGAATAAGCAGACTTCAATAACAGTTGACATTGTGCTTTTAAATTAATAGACTAACGTCACAAGCACTGTGAATTCTCTAATGTATTTGCAGAACTGTTAGTGTTTAATTACAAATCTTAACACAATCTTAAGAACCCCTGTTCTTAAGAGAGCAAATCTTTTGACTATAGATATATGGGAAATAGTGATATAGACATGAGCAATTCAGTACAGTTTTTAGTAAGACAGTTTTCTAACTGATTTTAGCAATTCTGCTTCCAAGAGATATTTATAAATCGTTAAAGCTACAAAACAATTTCCTTTTTTTTTTTCAGTCTTAGACTGCATGTAATATGTTCCATGTAATTTATTTTCTCCTATTCTCCAATTTTATTTCATTTTAGGAATTTATCTGTGTGTGCTCAGGAGATGCTATTTCGATATTTCTTTTCCCCTGATTTCCCTTTCCTAGAAGAAGAGATTTTTTGTCTGTGTGTTATCAGATTTTGGACTTTGCTAACTTATTCTACATATTCAATTTCATCAGTAATTAAAACAAACAAAAATTATGTAGACCAATAGTTAGCATCCACAATCAAATCAATCTTTCTTATGACTCATAAAAATTTGTATTAGTTCACTTTTTGGATCAAGGTAGTAAAAGAAAACTCTGACATTGATATGGGTGTATGTCAAGTTTATTGACTGTAAAGTTTAATGAAAAGTATGTTGGTGACATGGACTATGCAATTCAAGTTTTTTAAACACTGTATGCTGCAAATCCCAGTAGCAATATAAGAATGTTTAAAATACTTTTATTTAAAATCATTTTAATTATTATCTTCCAATTGGTCTCACAGTACCTAGTCCTAGTTTGCCTTGTTAACCTCCTGTCCTACAAAATGCATATTGCTAATTATATAGTAAAAAAGAAAAAGAAAAAAATCACCGATACGCTGTATCCTTTCACTTTTTTTTTTTTTAATTATTATTATTATTTATCCTGTTGCAATCCTACAGACAACATAGTTTGATGCTTTTAAACCTTAATTAAATGTAAGGAAAAATAATTTGTGAATATATGGTCTGACTAGAACAGCAGGTGAAATTAAACAATAGGGTCTGTCTGAGTTTTGTCTTCTATTTAAACAAATCTCTGAGAAGGGAGAGAACATGCACGCGCTATGCCAATACTAAACTTCACATACTTTAGGCATCAGAGCCTTTTAAAGGTCATTTACTTTGCTGTTGTGGATGGCAAAATCTCATGTTAATGCTGATGTTAGTGAAGTTAGCTGGGGCATCTAAAATGTGGTCACAACAATAGAAATGACAAAGGAGGATTTAAAACTTCATTTCTTATTTTAGTGCTCTCAGCTAAATATTTATAGGGGAAATTGCAGGTCATGAATGGATGTCAAAATCTCAAACTGCAGTTATACCAAAGCACCAGTTAGGCACGTTCCTAAACATTGTGAGTGTTCTATAAATTCTGCTTAACATGCTTGCTCTTTCTTATATCTTGCCTGATGAAGTTCTAAAACTACAGTTAAGAGCAACTTTTGATTGTCTTCCAAAAATAGTGAAAAGTTTTAATAATACAAATAAAACATATGAGCAGCCTGGAGAATTTTTATTTTTTTTGGTGGAAAATTGAAGAAGGGTAAAAGTTCTGGGGGTTAGAATTTTTAAAAGAAACAGTATTCTGGTCACATTTGCAACTGATAGGTGTATAATGTGATGTACTTTTTAATTTTATTCTTTACATCTTTCAAACAATCCTCTCATTTTGGTAACACAGATGTTTAACAATTACTAGCTTTTAAAATGCTGTAGCATAACCCCAAAAGCATAATTTATTTTTACGGAGTGGATCACAAATTGCACAAAAAATATTAAAAGATGAAGAAAAACATGATGTTTGTCTTTCAAAACATAATTTATGTTATTAACTACCAACAATAGTGAGTATATTTTTTTTAAAGACAAACATCCATTCTGTCAGCTGAGATTTTGTTACAGATTTAATGTTCTGGATCAAACAACCTAATAAATAATGATATGCAATCCCTGAATGAAAGAAATATATTGTTATAAGTAGCAATCCTGCAGTTTCAGGAAAAAATAATATTTACCAAATTATTTGATTTAGAGCCTGTTATTATCTACAATTTTGACTTTATATTATCTGTAATATAAAGTCACATTTGTAAAAGACCAGGTACAGAAGGTAGATACTAGATGAGCTGCTGAAAATCAGTCATGGATTTACAGTAGAAAAAGAATGCAGAAGTACTGATTTCATCCTTTAAAAATTCAGAAAGAATTTTATCTTGAAGCCTTGTCTGATCCAATTCCTTTATGGTTCTGGGTGAGTAATAAATGTTTGTAACATGACAGGATAAAAAATCCTGCATTACTGTCATATGATGGCTATGGAGATTCCTCCATAAACTCCGTAAAAAGTAGTTTCTTGACTTGTGGTTGTGGCTAGGTTCCTAGGGGAATGTGCCTTTTGTGCAACGTGCCAAGTGTTTTCTCTGTGGTAGTACTTCTCAAAGAATTGGGGAGGGGTTGCCATAATTTATTCTGTCTATGCATGTATAGTTGTCAAGGACTTTTCAGCCTTTGAGCAGTATAAAATATGAGAAGTGGCCCCTACTTCCTCTGGATACCATATTAATGTAAGGAAGAATTGCTTCCACTCATTCTCAGAGGCATATCCTTTGGAAAAATGTCCTTTACCAGGACAATACTTACACAGAGATAGAACTTGATGTATCTAAGCTCAGTGTTATGCTGAAAAATGAACCTAAGGAATTAATGGAGGCTGTCATGGTGTTCTGGGTCTGATTTAGGTATCAAAATGTATATGTCCTTGTGTCACTTTAGATAGCTTGAAGTATGAGACATCTGCACAGAGCTGCACAGACAGGTATATGATTCAAGACCTGGATGTCTTCTAGGGCACTCCTCTGTAACTACAGCCTGAGGCCAAAAAAAAAAAAAAAAAAAAAAAAAAAAAAAAAAAAAAAAAAAAAAAACAAAAAAAAACAGCAATTGCCAAGTCATTTTTTTTATTTAAAGAAACAATACATAAAATAAAATTAAGCATTCTTTGATACCTTTGTAAATGTAATGCATTTGGGCAAGGTTAAAAATGAATTCTACAATAAGAACTTAAGCACGGTTTTCATGTGTGCCATGCGTGTGCCTATTAATAGAACATGCATGTGCAGATATATGTTCATATATATACTGATATTAAGTTAACAAATTATTTTGAATTGGTACAAAATTTCCATTTTAACAGGAACAATAATGACAACAATTAGCTGTTTTTTCATGCACCTTCAGAGCATTCAAGGTGTTTATCTCATGTTGGGTTAAACTAAGGATAATCCTATGAGAGTCAATACAACTTAATTAGTATCAATCATTGCAAACTAAATCCAATGCTATAATATCAGAGACTAATTTACATTAAAATACAGATACAGAAGACCATTATTATCAGTTTGTATGTTATGAATCAAATCTCACTCATTTAACTTACTAGCATGTGTATGTATATAAAATGTGAAATAACAGAGAGCAGGTTTCAATGGTATAATACATCCAAATGTAGTATTAGCTTTGTAACAGGATCTTGGAATGCTGTAACCTTAATGAAATTTCAAAAAGTCTAATGGTAGTATTAAACACAGTCTTACTGTAACTAAGGGTGTGCCAGGAGTTTAGATGGCAAGATACCTGTGTTAAGCTAACTGACTGGTCACAGTGTTATTCTTGAAGTTGTGTGATACTTTTATTAGGCATAGATGTGAGAAAGGCTTAGTCTGAAAATTCATATCCTCTTTATAGAACAAAACTTTGTGTCTCAGATAAAATCTGGCCATTTTCTAGGCAAATCTGTTTAATATATTTGGGAGTCCTTTTTTAAAAAACAAAACAACATTCACTTTTTAACAAGAGTGAATACTTTAGTAGTTTGTAAGATTTCTAAAGACAAAAACAAAAAACAAAACAAAACAAAAAAAAACAGAAATGGAAATACAGATGGTAGAACAACAGCAAATTAAAGTGTTAGTTACTTCAACCGCCCCAAAAATTGTCACAGTGATATTTGAAGCTCCTATTTTGCCATCTTTTTTGTTCATGTTTTTTCACTGCTTTCAACATATATTTGGTGTCCTATTCCATCATGTCACTCCTGTTCTATGTGAAGTTACATTGTCATAAAATTAGAGTAATGAAATGGTGAATCAGTTTCATTATCTCAATCCACAAGTTCTGAATTGGCTTTAATGACATACACGTGCCTTGTGTGATAGTGGGAGAGGATATCCATCACTCTGTTGAATCAGAAAAATACTATTTTCAATAAGCATGTAATTACAGTTGTAGCACAAGTTTACAGGAGTGCAGTAATTGATTTATTTTAAACAAAAGTTTTCAAGTAATGTTATGACTTCTTTTATGGAAGGAATAATTGCTCTAGAAGCTAGACATCTCCATTTAACACAGGTCACTAAATGATCAACCATTGAACCTTAGCCTAGATAGTAGATAAGAACTGTCATGTAGATTTAGAAAACTCATTCAGAAGGCTTCGCTGACTGTATACTGATGGTTTTATTCTGAGTCCTGCATCTTAAGGGCCTTAAAATATCACTTTATTTTAATGGATATTTTTCTGAATATGAATAAAACCCACCCATTTCTAGAGCAAGTATTAATTCATATCTGTAAAACAGAGCAATACCCATTTTTCCTGGTGGCTTTCAACTAGAGATTACAACATGTTGTCTGGGTCATGTATTTTACTATACATATAAAACAGACTAGAATACCATATCTGAACTATCTAACAACAGTGCTGATAAACAGTAGTATTTAATAAGAATGACAGACAACTAATATTGAAGTGAAGGAGGTGTTTCACCAGGATATGGGGCTTCAGATTTCGTGCCAGCAGCTCCCTTGAACAGATCTGAAACCAGTATAGTTATGTAAGTTGGTGCAGCACAGTAGCTCATGCTGTTTAAATTCTATAAGGCCACATCTGTAATAGTGTGTTACTGAAATGAATAGTGCTTGTGTTGTGTTGTGTGCATGGGTTTAGAAAAATACAAAGGAGAGGTTTAGTTTAGAAGTAAAGGAAACTTGGTTAGCTCTTTGCAAAACTGCACAACCTTCACTGTCTGCATTTCACAGGAACCACTGGACACTTACATAATTTGTCCTATCCTTTTTGTGCAACACTAGTTCTTTAAATATTTGTATATGAATTGTTGCTAGTATTCTGGATCCTTTTACATTTTCTTGAGTGTGGAGGAAAAGTTAAACAACAGTGTGAAATTCCTTTATGGAGAATAAATTAAGAAAATGTCTTCATTTTATTTTGAAATATTTTATTGTGAAATATATTATCATTCATGAGATATTGAAGTCAATTGGAGGATACTGTACTCATTTGGCCCTTCTGCTGAATGAATTGAAAGTTCATCTTGGACTTTCTAATAATGAATATTAGTGCACCTTTCTAGGAAGCTTGAAAGCTAAATTTATGTATTATTTTCTTTAGTTGTTCTTTATTAAATATATAAAGTGACCGAACTCTTCAAATTATACAGTAACCTTCCTGGAGAGTTAATGTTACAGAAATATGAAAGGACTGGCTAAACTGTCTCTCTATCAAATATTTCTAAAAGGCTTTATGTATTTGTAAGACTTCATGATCTACTATTGATGCAAATTACTAAGGATAAAATAAAATCCATCTGTTATCAAAGAAAAAAATAAATGAAGTAAGTCCCAGGATTTGAAAGACTTAGCATTAAGGACTAAGAATTCATACTTTGTGATGGGTTTATAGTAATTGACAATAGAAAAGACTTTTTAGCATTCACAATGTTTCTCTCTCTCTCTTTTTTTTTTTTAATCGAAATAAAATGACTTTGCCATAAAAGCTTCTCTTGTAACATATCTTGCTTCATTGCATAATTTTGTATTCTTTGCTGAAATATCTCAATTAAAATATGACCTACACCATTTCACGTCTTGTTGGACATTACTGGTTTTGTTATTATTACCCTTACATTTAATCAAATTGTCTGTAGCTAAATAAATAACATTTCATCAAGAGCCGTTGGATTTCAATCAGCTAGGAAACAGATTACTGGCACGAGAACAGATCTAAGGCTAGTGTATCCAATCTGCAACTAATTGTGTGCTGATAATAGCACTGCCCACAGGCAAATCTTGCTGTCCTGGTACATGATAGATTTTCCTGTATGTTAATATTAAATCAGATGGAGACATTTTGTAATATTGTTACAGTTACTATCTTTAACCTTTCTTTTTTAATCTAAAATATATGCTGTTTGGAGATACTACCTCTGTGTTTCATTCCTGAAATTTAATGGAGAAAATATTTCAAGGAAAATATAGTAGCCATGCTTTTTTCTTTAGCTGCTCCTCTTAAAACAGTCCTTTTTATAGGAGATGAAGTACTGTTGATACTTAAATAAGTATTTACCTGGAAGTCACATACTCTCCTTGTCTCAGAGGGGAGAGGAGCATATCTGACAGCTTGAATCTTGCAGCAGAAAGCAGTGCTATTGCTTGGTGGTGAGAGGGGTTGTTTGGAGTGCACATCAAGGAGTACTCTATGGGTGAGCTGCAGACTACATACTAACCATGTACCACGTGCAAAATACTGCATTGGAACATTACAAACATTTACATTTTTCCAATCTGAAGATGAGAGTGACTACTGAAGTACATAGAAGTCCTTGTCCTACGGGGTCTCCACAAATGCATAGCATACAGTAGCAAGTGCTTTTACCAAAGGAAACCATAGAATAACACATATTGTAGTCAGCACATTATAAGTGGTCTGAAAGCAAACTGTCTGCTGATCTATGTACGTTGTTCTTGTGAAATGATTCCAACAGTTTGAAATCTATTTTTCACCTTGCTAGTTATGCAAACAGCTCTTCACGTTTTCACTAAAGCAAGTGGGAATTGTTCACTGTCACAAATAATAAATAACAAGAGTACCCGATCTGCGCAGCATGGAAGTGATAAAAACACATGCTTATGAGTGCTTGAGATTTCACAGCTATTAATTTTGAACTTTCTGATTGCAGTTCTGTTTTACAAGAGTAGATGCTGTTAGGGCAGCAGTGTACTTGTGACAATGAAGGATTATGACAACATCCATTTATCATAACAAACTTGATAAATTCAGTGTAAGAGATGGTCAGAAATTTCCCTGAAACCTGAAGTCATAAAATGCATCTTGCCTTTACTGAAAAAATATATTTTTTTCCATTACCACTAATATTTAATGCAAAATTAATACTAACATATGCTTGATAAGGTTTCTTTATGCATGATGAAAGGTACAGCTCTTACCGGTGTTAGTAGATTCCTTAACACATACATTAAGGAACATGAAGTTTGTGCAGAATGCTGCTGTATATGCAACATGTATTCACATAAAGAGGTCTTTTACAAAAGGTCAGCTAAATCTATAGCACATGTACAGTTTTTTTTTTTTTTTTTAAAAAAGAAAAAGAAAAAAATAGAAAATAAAAAGACAGAAGGACTCTTCAGGCTTCAAATAACATTTTTTTTTTTTTTAAAAAAAAAAAAAACTTTTTAAAAGTCATCTTAGCATTAAAACTCCAAATTACAAGATTTGCCTGAAAGCATACTTCCCAGCTACCTCTGTGTAGATGTGGTAGATAAAACTAATTTTCAGATAGCAGTATTCACAGTGTGGTAGGAATGTTTCAAATCAGCAACCATATTTTTGGTTTATGGGTACAAATGGGATTTCAGTTAATAATTAGGCATCATTCTGAAGCTGTGTATTGTAAGACAGCAAAATGTATAGAAGCTGAATGCTCAATTTGTAGTATTTCTGTTCATATTTCACAGCCATACCAGAGGAAAAAAAATCTTTGATATAGAGTAGAAAAATATCCTGAATAAAGGTAGTGTGAAATAAATAAAAATGTCTAGGATTTTTTTTTTCTTTTTAATCCTTACTGTTCTAAGGAAGAAATCTCCGGCCTTTCTAAAATCCTCACTGAGATGGTATTTTTTTATTTTTTATTTTTTCCCCACATTTTAAGAATATCATCAAAGCCATACTAATCTGGATCAAAGCATGTCTCAGAGTCCTGAAATCTCTGAAGAAAACATTTCGCTGTCTTTCCTATTTCTGACATCATCATAGAGATTTACCTTCAATTTTGCTAAAAATTTTAGAGATAAAAATTAGTTTATTTACAAAGCAGGGGTTTAAAGGTTTTAATCAACAACTTCTGGTTCATCACAAAATTAATAAGAAAGAATTGCAGATCCACTTCACTGCTGTCAGTGAAGTGTCTAGCTCAGTAAGCAGGAGTTTTGACTATTGATAGCAATGCATTTCTGATTAGTTTTAAGGTGTATCCCATGTTTAAGGCAAAAGCACATTTTTGTGCCTACCACCTTTTTTTTTTTTTTTTCTGTAGTGGAAAACTGCAGATATTTATTTTTGTCTCCCAAAGGAAAGGTCTAGTATTTAAGCTAGACTTTTCTTCTAGAAAAGGAGAACATAGTTCTTTTTTCTTTCTGTCTGTCTGTCTTTTTTCCCCTAGAATTGTGCTTGGAACTCAGAAAGAAGAGCTGTTTCTTAAATCATTCTGGTACAGTAGTTTCTGTCTGAGTCTTTTATTTAATAATTGAAAAAATGTTTTGGGAGAACTTTGTCAAGTAAAAATGATGCTCTGTATGTTCCTTTTCCTCTTCATCAAAAGCAATGCATATTTTAGACACTGGGGGATGTGGATAGGAAAGCTCCATCTTTCCATGCTGTTATGATTGTCTACTTTTTTTTTTTTTCCCCTCTTACTTTTGAAATGGTTTTGAAGGGACTCTTAACATGGACCATAGGGCAGCTAACTAGTACTAAGAAATGAGGGATTAAATCAAAGAAAACCTGAGATGGGAGTAATTGCCTCCAAAAGCTTCTCTCCCCATTTTTCGTTTGTTTTAAATACAAAGATTCTGTTTAAGTAAGCTCATCTCATGAGCTTTAAAAGAATCATTTGCATGTTGGCTTCATGAATAGCTGGTTTGAGAGCCAAATAAAGTCAATCTGATAAACTATTTGTTTTAGGAGGGAGAATTTTTCTGGAGTAGGCAGTAGAACACAGATCAACAGTATAATACTCACATACATGGGAATTTTACTCACATATAGAATAGAATAGGTCACTGATGATTTTTAAAGGTCCCACAGAAGGGACCTTCAAAGATCATCTAGTCCAACTGACCACTTCAGAGCTAAACAAATGTTATTGAGAGCATTATTCAAATGTCTTTTGAACAGTGACAGGTCTGGTACATCAACTGCCTCTCTAGGAAGACTGTTCCAGTGTTTGACCACCCTCAGAGAAAAGTTTCTCTTAATGTCTGAACCTCCCTTTGTGCTGCTTTGTGCTGTTCCAATGTGTCCTATCATTGGTTGCTAGGAGGAAGACACCACCACCTTGCTCTCCACTTTCCCTCCATGGGAAGTTGTAGAGGAAATCCTTTAATATATGTATTCTAATCCCAGTTATCGTGCCCTGAGTTTTTATTCTGACCTTCCAAGTGACAGTGTGAAAACTTCTAGGTTTTAATTTCAGTCTCTCTTCTTCTCACCAAACCAGTCTAGTTTTCTCATATAGAAGTCAGGTACTGCTGAGCACTAGAGGTCAAATGCTAAGATGTGAAGACAACATTATTTAAATTTCATTATTTCTGCTGGATTGTGGGAAGCATTGGAGATTCAAAAGTATGTTACTCTTGGTTGTTTTGTTTGTTTTTGTTGTTCTTATCGTTTTTAATTAACTTCTTCTGTAGAACCATATGTATTTGAAAGTATGCATGTATGTTGACAGGTAAAATAGTGAAGACAGGAAAGAGTTTCATTTACAAGGTTTCCCTGTGCCTTAAAATAGCAGTACATGTCCATATGCCATTTTGGATTCTATTTTCCCAAAGGGGATCTTTCCTTTGTTAAAATAATGTCAAAACAAAATTCCCAACTCAGGCTGATTTCTGCAGCCATGAATCAAAATCACAAGGTAAACTCAGAAGCAGTCTAGCAAACACCTATGGCTGACCTGTGCTGCAGAGTAAAGAGCGGGAACGTCAGTTTTATGGCTATTCATCTCTGTTTTTCATGAAATATTTTATTTACAAAAGAGCACAAATAAAGTGGTGCCCATCTTGTCTACTTTTCCATAATTCAAGAGCTAGGAAGCCTTATTTGTGAGAAGCTTATTCTGTGACTTTGTGTGTAATTGACAGTGAAGGGGGAAAACGAGGCAATGTTATGCCTTCACTAGCTCTTTGTAAAGGAAAGAATATACTTACTCATTAATGACCCAAGCTATTAATAGGTTTATGGTTTATAGCACATCCTTAGAGGGGGCTAAGAGAATTTACGGATTTAACACACAACCTTAAAGGGGTCTAAGAGAATTTTAAAGAAAGAGATAGTCAGACTGGAAATTTCTGAGTAAACATTTACCTGTCTTCTTGGCAGTACATAATTAAATTATCTGTTGACATTTTGCAGGCACAGAAAAAAAAAAGAAAGGTACAGACAAAGGAATAGAAGCATACTGATGATGTATTGTTAGAGTTTAAGTAAAATAAACGATTAGCATCTAAAATACAGAGCAGAGGTAATAAAAATAATTTCAAGCTACTATCCACAGTGCATAGCATCCAGTAATACAATTTAGTTCATTACATTTCTGTATGATGCAGTATTATTATATTCTCTCTGTGTGTCCTGGGCTTATACTAGTTCAAATTCTTGGACTAGTACCTAACAATAGATGCTTCAAGATGGCCTGCAAATGAATGCATTCATATAATTGTAAAATAATGAAACCACATCAAAGGTGGTTTTGTTCTGTTTTGTTTAAATCAAATATTCTTATTTGTATTCAATGGAGCAGGAAGGAGAAGAAGAATTTGTGTGAGTACAGGACCTTGTTAAAAGAGTTATGAGTTTCCCTAACAAAAGTTCAGATTTGTTTTATTCTAAACATGCCCTCTGTATTAAGCTTTTGGTTTCTAGTCCATAAGAAATGGATAATAGCATTTTTCGGAGTACAGGGATGTTATGAGTTCAGACAGAGGTCAGTAATGGCACCTGTGTTCTTACTAAGTGCAGAATTTTGTCCAAACTCTGAAATTTAGCTGGCAAGTGAGAGTCCCAGTACCCCAGGTACCAGGTTCCCTCACCTGGTTGTGCTGCCATACACTCTGAGGGAAGTGCAAGAAAGCACAAATTGTAAGGTTACTATATTCAGGTTTAGAAGTGTTTAGAAGTATTAGGGTTCTTTCTAGAGGGCACTTTGAAATAACGCTGGTAAGATGCTGATATATGTTTATAGAGTTGGTTTACAATGCAATGGTGTGCAACATGTAATGGATTTCAACATCTTAACAGATTAAATTTGGTTCTTCTTTGAACATGTCATGTTACATTTCTCAGATGTTTTCCTCCTATTTCCTATGTCAGAATTAAATTTCTATTTACTGATTTATGTTGATAATAATGTCTAAATTTATCCAACTAATGTTCATTCTCAGTCTATATTTCATTATTAAAATATAGAAGATATTTCAACCTAATATTAGGGCATAGTGGTCTTATTTAGCACTATTAAAATAAGCTTATCTTCCTGCACATAGGTGACACAGGGTTTCAAAATTTCCCTGTACTAGTCTAAACTGTGTTCCCTTTAAAGACTCAATTAACTAGGAAAAAATTATTCTGAACTCATTTGTATGAATGTACTTTAATCAACATACCTGTTGTTAGATTCCTAAATCTGTATTAGTTCTCAAGATAAAAATGAGGTACAGATATCCATTTTCATAAAGAATCACATTTTTTAAAGCTGTTTAAAAATTGTTTTAAAAATTGGCCCTTTGTCCAACTCATCCCATCTCAGCATGTTTGTCATCTGGCACAAGTTACTTATATAGGGCCACTTCAAAAAAAGAGAGATAGGTACCTTCAGAAGTCAAGCTATTCTATCTATTTTAAGTAGGTGCTCTCCCCTTTCCATTGATTGTATAAGATGACTAATTTAGGTGGCTTCCAAGTCACTAAATTTAGATGAGATTCCAGCCATACTCTGTCAGTTACAATTTTTCTGAGCATGTTATATTCCATCAGTAAAAATGACAGTGCAGACCTACAAAACAAAAACAAACAAAAAACTATTTTAATGTATTTCTGTACGTTTTGACTGCTGGAGCATGGACAAGTGGTATATATGGTAATATGGCAATTAACTCTTTACCGTAGTTATTTTGAGTAAATAGTGTCAGTGATGTGATGCTGTACTGATACAGGAGGCCATGAGTTCATCTTCAGGATTCCTGCAGATTTTGCTTTCACCTCTAAAGCATTTGCAGAATATTCTGATGCTTTGTTTTGTCCTTCTCGCCCTAGGCAATCCTTGCACTGAATAAACATCAGAGTTAATTAAAGAAAAAAAAAATCTTATGTATTTATTACATTTCATAAATAATATTCATGGCTTTTGCTGTTTCTGTATTCAAGCCTAGAAAATGAGGAATGTGCAAGATGAGATACAAGAAAGTATCTCATACTAGCTTTCCTAGTAACTAGGATAACAGGCAACAGTCACAAGTATTTTAACTGTTTTATGGTTTGTCCTCTGTTTGGCATCTGTTTAACCAATATGGCTTGAACTCTTATAGTCAAGAGAAAATAACAGGTAGATTAATTTTATATCATGATAAATGCTTTGAAGTTGTATATAAATGTGCCAAATTATTTATTTATTTATTTATTTATTTATTGTGATTGTAGGAACATCAGATCTGGTAATGCAGTGGTTCTTCTTTAATCATAATGTCAATGCTGAAGATTATGAGTGAGGTTTGCTAAATTGATCTCTTAGTTGAACCTCTTCAGGAAGAAAAAAATAAACAAGAATGGGAAGGAAATATTTGCAATGTTAATACTCAAAAAAATAATGATAAAAACTGAAATTGTTAAGGTAACTTATAGAAGTTCAAAGCAACCAAATTCCTATGTGTAAGATTAACAACACTGTTTGTTTGCAAAGTAATTTGTAAGAAAAGCTGTCTAATAAAAACTATTGTCTTGGCTTTGTGATAACATAATACAGCATTTTGTTAGAATTTCTGCAGTGTTCCTGTTATTATGACTTTATAAAAACTGCATCTGTCATTGATCTTTCTTTACCCTTAAAATGCATAATTTATTTGTAGAAATATTAAATGATGTGAAAGCAGGAACACAATTGCTCTAGTGCATGAAGTTTTCATTTTGAAAAGAGAAAAATTATAGCACTCTGAATGTTAGATTATTATGTTTCCAGAGTCTGTGCCTGTAAATTCAAAGTCATGTCCTATTCCCTCTCTGCTGAGAAACAACTGACAGTTTTGAGGTCGAAAAAATCATGGGGATAGATCAAGGAGATTCAACTCAGAAAATGACAAGCATGCATTTCTTTTCCCCAAGGGGAAAAAATGCTTGGAAATATTTGCACACTTGGAAATATAGTGGCTGTCTGAACAGAGAGATAGAGGTGTATTGGGAATCTTAACAGAAATGGCTCAGTGGGAGTCCGTCCAACTAATACAGACTCTTACATCCCTGATAAAAGTCTGCCTAGCAGCAGATGAGAACTATATGGGAGCTAATTGAATATATCTTTGTGAAGAATAAGATGCTGTGATAGAGAGGTCTTTACAGTTGTGTATTGGCTACAATAAGGAGAAATTACTCAGTACCATGAGTTTTTGCAACAGATGCTATCACTCTTTTATTTCACACATTGGTTGAATGTCAGCACGTGGTTATTATAATATGATGACTATACATGACCTTGCTCTCCATGGAAGACAACATAATGTATGGATTACCTGGACTTTAAATAATCAGTTTGAACTTTATTAGCCTATATTCCTTCCAGTACAGGAGCATTAGATGTTTCTCACACATATATGGTTATTTTACATAAATAAACATCCTCTTAGCTTTCACAAACTTTTTAGACATTGTCTATGGATTTCTAGAGGGTCTACAAATCTCATACTGATACAAATCATTTTGTAAAATGTACAGCTAGTTCCTGCAATTGGTTTCTCTATCATCACAGAAACTTAATGTCATTTTCATCAAAACAAAATTGTAAGCTACACTTTGGTAGTTCTTACAGATTTTTCATCTATAAAACAAAACAAAACGAACAAACAAAAAAAAAAAACAAACATAAAACAGGCAAACAG
This sequence comes from Oxyura jamaicensis, assembly GCF_011077185.1. Classification (NCBI taxonomy): domain Eukaryota; kingdom Metazoa; phylum Chordata; class Aves; order Anseriformes; family Anatidae; genus Oxyura; species Oxyura jamaicensis. The sequence continues at coordinate 75,508,360 of NC_048896.1, read as the reverse complement.
CCAGAATGAACACAGAGTTAGCAATTTTATTGCATTATTAGTTCTTGATTTAAGGAATTTGAGGAAGATACGTAAGATTTAGTTGTGCCTGTCTCCAAGCTACTGCTTTAATGCAGGGTTGACTTCTGTTCTAGCAAAAGACCATTTGGGGAGCAGTGTGTTGCTGAAATACAGTCATTTTTGTCATTTTTTTGGGGGGGGTTGGGGCTGTAAAGAGGAAAAAAAGATAAATGTCAAAGTGGTTTGAAAAGGGTATTTTCTGTCCTTTTCACTGATCTGGAACAGGACATATTTTGAAATAAAAGACCCATGTATCTGTTCTTTAGTATTTCTATCTGACATTTTTAAAAACAAACATAAATCACATACTTGATATAGAATACTTGATATTGAAACAAATAAAAGGCACAATCCTGCATACCCTGCTAAAAATTATCTATACAGTACCTAACATAATTTTTTTAATATCCTGATTGTCCTCAGGCTTACTATTAAATTATTAGAGTTGTTATTTTCAACGCCTGAAAAGTCTGCTTTTTCTGTAATTGATGTTTTGACAAATGCTAATAGAAAAGTTATTTCTATTTGCCACCTCTGATAGTTTGATTCATAGTATTTACTTTAAAATTTATGATTCTGCAATGTTGCATTTTAATGTTTTTTTTCGTTATTGATAATTAATAGTAATATTAAATATGATTATGAGCAAGTATGCTTAATTAGATATACCATTAAGTAAATAATTATAATTATTTAATTACTCTAAAGAAAAAAGGAATACAAGATTAAAAAATGTGCTCCTCTGGATTTTGTAAATTGACTAATATTTTAAGGAACTTTTGGAATTTAGCACCTGCACATAGATATTAAGCTGGTTGCATTTACTTTACTATAATCTTTCAGTTAAAGCCGTAGATATTTTAGAAAAAAAAAAAAAGTGTATATGTTCAAATACAGTATATAAGTTTATTATTGTATTGTTTTGTATATTTACCTGTTCTAAGCACCTATTCTATTCTAAACTTTTCAAGATTTTAAAAATCTTGAAAAGATTTTAAAATCTTTTTAGAGATCATTTTAGATCTCATTTTAGATCTCGTTTTAGATCTTGTTTATTTTTAGAGAAAAATATTTAAATGATGTGTAAATTTTGAAGTTAAATGATTGTAGATTAAGAAGTGGCATGAGAAATATTTCAGTGGAGAGTGGAGGAACTGGAAAGTGTTTTTAGCATGAGTGTTTTTACAGTTGTAGCTAACATCAATACAATAATATTTTATAGAAGGAAATATTCAGATATACAATGATCAGCAGACATGGTACATTTATATCACTCCTTTTCTGTTTGTTTGCTTGTTCATTTTAATTTAATTTTGTTTTGCTTTTAAGAAGCAAAGCCTGCCAGAATGCTGGGCTACAAATTTTGTTGTGGATTTTATACACTGATTGATTGCTGCCATTTCGTTGGTTGCTGGTGGCTCTGTCTCAGTGCAATACATTAAAATAATTTGTTATATTTCTAGCAGCTATGGAAAAGTTATGTTCTTTGGTGTTTCTCTGATGATTTAAAATTTTTAGACATGAAAATTCTTACTGTCTATGGAAGGAGTGATTCTGGCAAATGGTATAAATACACCCACTATGAAAGTGATTGGGGATTGCAGGCATCTGTCTGCTGGCTTTCAGAAGTGATTGAAATTCACTGTGATGTACTCAGGTGTATCCCATTCTTCTCCCATAATCTCAGCAGGCAAGATCCAGTAGAGGAGAATAACTAATTCAGTATCTGTGATAAGAAGTTACAAATGTCAGCATAGCCTCCTTCTAAGTCATTGTGTTCCAGGAAGATGCCAGAGAAGTTAGTATATTACTCACTGCAGTTTCAGCATTTATCCGCTGATGAGGCCTACTTGAGGGTAATCTGCATTACATGTCCTGTGTAGTATCCTGTCCAGCAATATCAGATTAAAATTTTATTTTGATATTATCTTGGTAGAAGAAAATTAGAGGCTTTTGCTTTCTTTTGAAATAATCTCTAAGCCAGTGATATCTGCAGCTAGTTTCCATTACTTTTTTAAAAGCTGACCTTATGTGCTGGGGCTTTGACCTTTTTCTATTTATGCCGATGAACTGCCATTTTAGTTTATTATTTTTAAAGAAATGAAAGGCTACATTTTTACATAAATACACACATGTACATACACAAAATGCAAACATTGCTATTTCTTGATGTTATTCACAGGTACTAGGAAAGTAGTTAAGGCAGCTGCTGTTGTTGCAGAGTTTTGACAAACATGTTCCAGAATTACTATATTTTATTTTGTGCTTTTTTACATTTTTATGAAAAAAAAAACCAAATAGCGTATTTAAATTTATAGGATCATACCTGTTCTTTGTGAGATCAATTAGCACGTTTCTCTTACTCTCCAGAATAGGTTGGCTGGGTTCAAGTTGCCTACTGTGAACAGCTCCTGTGATGGCTGTTGACTGGCTGTGCAGTAGCATACTGGTTGGCATCAGCCAAAATTGTGCAAAAGGTTGTGCTAATAATTTAGCACTATGGGTGCATTGATCCCACTTAATTTACTACTATAGATAGTGCTTTACTGTCCATTCAAAAGGCTTTTATTTTATTACGTTTCCAGGTGTAAAAGCACACTGGAAGAAACCTCCTAAATTGACACTTATGTAATTAAAATAGTATGTTCATGTATGAACATATTTATATGTGGAAAATAAAGTTGTATGTGACAACTCTATATAGATATACTTAAAATATCAGCTAGACTTTTATGTGACTTTGCATTCACAAATAAAATTTTTTTGTACACACACAAAAATGACTCATAAAGTATAAGACTGTGATTGTGTTCAGGTTATTACAAATGCAAAGCAAAGTGAACTAATACCCAGAAGTCCTAAATATTATGTGGTACATATGTATATTTTTAAGTGGATTTTATTCTGACAGTCTAAACGGTTAAAAAAAAATATGATAGATAAATTCTCTCTGACATCATCATTGCTACTATGATTACAGTGCTTTACAGAATTGGGGATCTTTCCCTCGTTCCAGATTATTAAGCAAAATCTCATAGGAAGAATAATGCCCACAGCATTTCCCACTAAGCACTTGGAAGTGCTCTTTGTAGGAATATTAGAAATGAAATTGTGAACTCAAATTCTCATCTCAGCCTAGATGTAAAAATACACTGGAAAAATTATGCTAAATTTACATTTCTATAAGTGAAAATAGAATATGTCCCATGATATTATTACCACAGATCCCTGAAAAATGGTAATTGAAATATTCCCTCTCTTAACACTAAAACTGAACCCCCTGCTGTTGGGAACGAACTTAAATTCCTGTTGTTGGGAAATATGTTAGCTCAGGATGGTCATGGGTACCACAAATTGCTAAGAGCTTTCCCTGAACAGAATGTAACTAAGTAGTTATCAGCAGAAAGTAGTGGTATTGAGTGAATCTCAGGAAATTTTGACGTAACATTCTGAGGTTCTTGTTCACTTCTTGAGGCAAGATTGGAATTTCTCATTGCAGTAAACTAATCAAAATGCATTAGAGATAGCAGTGGGAGTTCTGGAAAGGTTTTGTTAGCCTCTTCATTCTGGGGATCCTCATTAAAATGTGCTAATACAGACATGAAAGCTCCGAAATGGCTAATACTAGTGAACAAAATAGTATAACTGTTAATATCACAGTTTGATACATGCTTAAATTACTAAGGAAAGATTTACTGAAACGTTTTTTTTAAGTGATAAAAAGCATCAAAATATCACTCTTTCACACTCAGGTAACCCCCAGATGGCTGGAGGGATAGTTAGGAGGAAAATAAAAATAAAAATAAAAAAATATCTGGCCACGTTTGAGAGGTTTCAGCACCCAAAATAAATTGAGAATTGCATGAGAAATAACTGCTTAGAATAAAAGTGGTATTTCAAACTCACTTACCATGTATGTAACTCAGAAAAGCACTACAGTAAATTTTAATTATTCTAGCTACATAAAAAGGCCAGTGAAACTATGTGCTATTCCAAGGCCCATGTTTGCTTATGTTCAAATAATTCTGGTGTCAATCACTCTTTACATATCTATTCAGTTATCTATTCAGGTGGTTGGGATTGATCAAAATGGCTGGCAGTGCTTGAAAAAAATGCATCAGGTGTATGTGAGCTACCAGCTTTCCATATGGTTCGTTCTCTGTACTCAGAGATTTTGTTCTCTGGATTCCCAGTACCCTGAGCTGGTGGAAGGGGATGGGGAGCAGGATGTGGCCCTCACCATCCACGAAGAACTGGTTGGTGACCTGCTACGGCACTTGGATGTGCACAAGTCGATGGGGCCGGATGGGATCCACCCAAGGGTACTGAGAGAACTGGCAGAGGAGCTGGCCAAGCCACTATCCATCATTTATCAGCAGTCCTGGCTATCGGGGGAGGTCCCAGCTGACTGGCGGCTAGCGAATGTGACGCCCATCTACAAGAAGGGCCGGAGGGCTGACCCGGGGAACTACAGGCCTGTCAGTTTGACCTCAGTACCAGGGAAGCTCATGGAGCAGATCCTCTTGGGAGTCATTATGCGGCACTTGAAGGGCAAGCAGGCGATCAGGCCCAGTCAGCATGGGTTTATGGAAGGCAGGTCCTGCTTGACGAACCTGATCTCCTTCTATGACAAAGTGTCGCGCTGGGTGGACGAGGGAAAGGCTGTGGATGTGGTCTACCTTGACTTCAGCAAGGCTTTTGACACCGTCTCCCACAGCATTCTCCTCAAGAAACTGGCTGCTCTTGGCTTGGACTGGCGCACGCTTCGTTGGGTTAGAAACTGGCTGGATAGCCGGGCCCAGAGAGTTGTGGTAAATGGAGTCAAATCCAGTTGGAGGCCAGTCACTAGTGGCGTCCCCCAGGGCTCGGTGCTGGGGCCGGTCCTCTTTAACATCTTCATCAATGATCTGGACGAGGGCATTGAGTGCACCCTCAGTAAGTTTGCAGATGACACCAAGTTAGGTGCGTGTGTCGATCTGCTCGAGGGTAGGAAGGCTCTGCAGGAGGATCTGGATAGGCTGCACCGATGGGCTGGGGTCAACTGTATGAAGTTTAACAAGGCCAAGTGCCAGGTCCTGCACCTGGGGCGCAATAACCCCAAGCAGAGCTACAGGCTGGGAGATGAGTGGTTGGAGAGCTGCCAGGCGGAGAAGGACCTGGGAGTGATAGTGGACAGTCGGCTGAATATGAGCCAGCAGTGTGCTCAGGTGGCCAAGAAGGCCAACGGCATCCTGGCTTGTATCAGAAATAGTGTGACCAGCAGGGCCAGGGAGGTGATCGTCCCCCTGTACTCGGCTCTGGTGAGGCCGCACCTCGAGTACTGTGTTCAGTTTTGGGCCCCTCGCTACAAGAAGGACATCGAGGTGCTTGAGCGGGTCCAAAGGAGGGCAACGAAGCTGGTGAGGGACCTGGAGAACAAGTCCTACGAGGAGCGGCTGAAGGAGCTGGGCTTATTCAGCCTGGAGAAGAGGAGGCTCAGGGGCGACCTTATCACTCTCTACAGATACCTTAAAGGAGGCTGTAGAGAGGTGGGGGTTGGCCTGTTCTCCCACGTGCCTGGTGACAGGACGAGGGGGAATGGGCTAAAGTTGCGCCAGGGGAGTTTTAGGTTACATGTTAGGAAGAGCTTCTTTACTGAAAGGGTTGTGAGGCATTGGAACAGGCTGCCCAGGGAAGTGGTGGAGTCACCATCCCTGGAAGTCTTCAAAAGACGTTTAGATGTAGAGCTTAGGGATATGGTTTAGTGGGGACTGTTAGTGTTAGGTTAGAGGTTGGACTCGATGATCTTGAGGTCTCTTCCAACCTAGAAATTCTGTGATTCTGTGATTCTGTTTGAATATGTCCTGAAATCAGTTCTGCTTCATAGAGGTCAAACTCTTGTACACTCATAAGTCACCTGGGAAGATGGCTGTCGTAAGGCAACTGCAGTAGTGATATGAGCACAAATCTAACACTTAATTCTTTTTCTTCTATTGGAAAATATGTACTGATTTATTTCAAATTGTTTGGAATCTGAGAGGTTTTCTACTTTAAAGAATTGTGAATTAAAGGCATTAGAAAACAAGCTCCTAACAGGAATGACGCTCTCATGCAATGTAGGAACTACTGGCCTGAATAATAATAATAATCATCATAATAATATATTTGCAAAGTTGAGGTATTTTTTTGGCTGTAAAAAATTGAGGTTATGTGATAATACTGTCGTGGGAATTACATAAGATTTATTTTATTTTATTTTATTTTATTTTAATTTAGCAAGAATTACACACTGGTATATTTTCAGCAATTCTGGTGTTCCTAAGAGGTTTTCAGCTTTAACATTAATTTGTCTTTAACTATAGTACATTACTTTGGCTATTGTTACGGATTGACATCAGCCAACAGTCAAACACCCACATAGCTGCTCCCTCTCTCCCCTCTTCCATGCAATGGGCAGAAAGTAGAAGGAAGGTGATGAGAAATGGATTGAGATAGACAGTTGCAGGTGAAACAAAAGCTGTGCACACAAGCAAAGCTTAATAAGAAATTAATTCATTAATTTCCATCTGCAGGCAGATGTCCAGCCGCTTCCTGGAAAACAGGGTCTCATCTTGCATAATGGTTACTTGGGAAGAAAAATGCCATCACCATGAATATCTTTCCTTCCTTCTGTTTTTCCTTGAGCTTTTAGTGCTGAGCACATCATTGTGTGGTATGGAATATCCTTTTGATTAGTTTGGGTCAGCTGTCCTGTCATTGTCACCTCCCAGTTTCTTACTCACCCCCAAACTACTTCCTAGCAGAGTGCAACAAGAAAAACCCTTGAACTCTGTGCAAGCCTTGCTCAGCAACAGCCACAAGATTAGTGTCATCAACACTGTTTACCTTGTGTCACGAGACACAGAGCACAAGATAGAAAATGGTGAATCTGTCTCAGATAATGTAACAGGTTGAATTCCAAAGCTAGTAGAAGTCTTAACGTTGACCTTAGAGCCAACTGGATCAGCACCTGTTTGAAAATTCATGTGAACTCAGAGAAAATTATTCACAGCTGCATATACCTACTTGTAGCAGAAGGGAAACTTAGCAAACTTTTTTTTTTTCCTTTTTTTTTCCATGTTTTTTTTTTTTTTTTTTTTTTTTTTTTTTTTTCTGCTGTACTCTGTGCTAGTAATTGCTCTGGTATGTTGAAAAACATCTGTATTTCTGAAGTTGCATCAAATGTCAAATTATATCAACATTTGTGGTAGAATCTTTTATAACTGAGATCCTGATGGCTTCTGAATAACATAAAATTGGAGAAATATGTTACAATCATACAGAATGATGATAAAGAAAAAACAAAAGCATGCTGGACAGCCAGTATGATGATATCTTAATAAGTCAGGATGCTCTCCACAACCTTTGATGAAGCTAACTTTATAAGGCAGCATGGTATTTTGTAATGTGAATATTTGATCTAGCAGAGAAGAAAAAAAATGTTTACCTTCAGATGTTCTCTCTTTCAGTCCTTGAACATTAAAAGAGCCTGGGGAACCATTTGGAGAGCATAAATTGATTATTGTTGTTTGTCTTTGTAAACAGAAGTTTCTAATTCACAAATTTAAAGATAAATTGTGTTTAAGACACGTTCAGGCAAGCAATTGCAGTTTAGCTGAAACACTTTAAAAATAGATATTTTTAAATGAAACCATTTTGACAGAACTGGGTTAAGAAGTAATTTCACATATGGTTCTTCTGGCAGATGTAAGGAACTTCTTACTTCCAACAGGAAAGAGTAGGGAGAACCAGCTGGTAAGAACAGGGGGCAATACCTTTTAGCCTAAAGCAGAATGCTTAATTGTCATCCTGTGGTAGGAATTTCAAAGTGCATTTAGATTTAGAAATCGGTCTTCTGAAGAAAAAGGAAATGAAATAAGTGATTTGATTTTAGCTGAGTACTATGCTAGATGGTCACTGTTTTTATGGCTCTGAGATATGTGAAAGTGTTGAGATTTGCGTAATGACTGCATATGTAGCATTGTTCTGATGACTCCAATGCGTGCTTTTAGAAGCCAATCTATATTTCTTTTAGGTCATTATAATAATTTAATTGTAAAAGTAATAGTCTAATTCTGCTTAGAGGAGGGTTGTGAAAAGAACTGCTTTTTCTGCAAGTTCTTGAATGGCATGTTATGAACAGTTGGGATGTTTGTGCAATAGATTTCCAAACAAAATAGATGGCTGAGAACTATATTGGTCATCACTGCAAGTCATAGGACTGATAGAGTAAACGGAGATCTATATTGAAAGGGTAGTAAAGAAAAATTGTGTAGCTGGGCTGTTTTCCTTCAGGCTGTAATTATTACCTATGAGAGGTTTGCCTATTCAACCAATAACTTAAAGGAGTTCACAAGCAAAGAGACATAAAAATCAATTCTGTTTACATTGATGCTACCTTAAAAGAACAAGGGGGCGAAGCCAATGGAACAGATAATATGAACATTGTTGGCTCTTTACATTTGATTTCCCTAGTAAATGTCTCCTCTTCATTTAAAGTTTTTGCTCTACTTTTTCATTAATTTAATACAAGGTAATGAGTATTCCTTGCAAAACTTTTCCTACCCAAAACCTTTAAAACTTTATCTTGACCACAGCATTAGAAACACAGAATGAGTCTAACAGGCACAGGGAAGATTTGTTGGTGCCTAGCACATTACTTGCTAGATATTTTTGTCCAATCTAGTGTTTCAGACCTTGCATAGGGATAAAAATTTAGTGTTAGAAGGGAATTCATAGATATCTGGCATCTAAATTCTCAAAAACTTTCAAAAAGAGCATTCACTGCCTACCTAGGTAGAGCATACTAGTATTTTACAACTTCTGTGGAACTGTGTTTTTTTGTTGCTGTTATTTATTTGTTTGCTTCATTTTGTTTTCTGTAATTCTTTGTGCAGTCCACCTCTGTCCCTAGCTACTCAAGCCTTCCCCACATCTGGAGTCCACCTCCATTTGTTTTTATACTCTAAGGACTTAAAAATAGAAGAAACATTTCACAGAAACATGTGGCTGAGAGAAATGAATTAGAGAATTAGGGAGCATTCAGCAGGCAGGAGACAAATAATCCAGTGTGTGTGGTTTAAGGAAGGCAGTAACTGCCTAAATTGGATCTGTTGAAATGGTAATGTGGAAGCAAGGGCTAAGGTAGTTTCATTTTGACTCCCTAGAGAAAATGAAAAAAAAAAAAAAAAAAAAAAAAAAAAAAAAAAAAAAAAAGGTCTTTATTGCCTTTTTATAACATTTTGGGAAATGTTATTAGTCCTTTGGTATTTTTGAATAAACTATAATGAGGAAAGCTAATTCATGTTTCATGAACTTCTTGTAGTGGCTATCCTCTGGATTCTCTGATTTATCAGTGTATCTCAAATTCTGTTGCTTGAGCTGAAGCCAGTTCTGCATAGAGCAAAATGACTATCTCAGTGTTTGATGTTGTGGCATTTCCAACATTCTCCTTCCTGCATTCCTGGCAGGAAGAAGAATGCCTTTACTACACATTTTAGTACATGTTTGTCATTCCACAATAATTTCTCTTCCAATTTAACAACTTCTGCACACAAAATAATTCATTTGGCTTATATTTGTTTAAATTCTGAATCTTTCCTTTTTTTTTTTTTTTTTTTTTTTTTTTTTTCTTCCCAGTCCTACATTTTGCAGTTTCTGCTACTGAGTTTATTCTGTTGATTTCTCAAGGTCATTTGAATTCTGGTCTTGTTTCATCAGATACTCACAGCCTTTCCCAGTGTTGTATCATCCATAGTTTCTATAAGTGTATTCCATTTTTCAAGACGGATGAAATATTGAGCTCATGGCATCAAGCCTGCCAGAGTTCAAGAAGCATTTGGATGACACTGTCAGGTACACAGGCTGATTTTTGTGTGGTTCTGTCCACATCAGTTGAAGCTGATGATCCTTGTGGGTCACTTCCTACTCAGGATATTTTATGATTCTGTGAAATACTTACCAGACATAGAGATCATTACCAGATACTGAAGGCACATGTTATTTTGTAGTCATACCATAAATAGGAATATATCAAAATAGCAAGTTGCTTTAGGTAGTATGAACAGCATGGAATTAAAAAAAAAAAATCCTGAAAATATTTAAGTTTTGTGATATTGCAGCTGTACACAACCAAGCTTAGGTCACCAGTTAGTTAATGCTGGAAGTAAGCTGGTTCTATTATCTGCAAGATCCAGTCACACCAGGCACTGCAGCATAGGCCTACCTGTAAATCAGAGACAGAGAAGCAGTGATCTAATGCCAGGTTTGGCAGTCATAGAGATTGGCCCAGTCCTACAGACCAAAATGCTTATAAGTGCTATACAATCTATTTTTGTTCAGTCATATTCTTTCCTGCCAATGCAAGCTCTCTCTTTCTCTCCCTCTCTTTTTTTCTTTTTTCCTTTTTTTTTTTTTTTTGTATATGTTAATTTAAGAGCTGCTGTTTCTTGAAATACTAAGTCAGTAGGAATACATCTGTAGACGATAGCTGATAGTGCTGTATGTGTATCAGCTGTTAATCCAGTTGTCTGGACTTGCTAATTAAATACATCTGTATTGTTGTTCTTCCTAAAATTAGAAAAGCAGAAGTGGAGTAAATCAGCTGTAACAATTTTAGTTTCTTCTGCTGCAGAGGTAGACATATCATTGCTATCACCACAGTTAATGCAAGTCTTTCCTTTTAGTTTGACATTGTGTAGTGGAATGAATGAATATTTTTTTCATGGGTTATGCTCATGAGCTTTCCCACTCTGTTGTTGTTTCAAGAGGAGAAAGAATATTTTATGTATTATTTTTCCTTTCCTGCCTTTCAAAACCTTTTGATTGCTTTTAGGGAGGTATCTTAATGAATTTACAATTTCTTCAGACTTTTACTGCTAGGGAAAAGGGGAACAAGGAAGAGTTCTGATATTTTGTTCCCCCACCGATTTTGCTTTCTCGTTTACTCTATTATCTACCTTTGTTATTCTTTACAAGTCTTTGAAGCAGAAAATGGCAGCGGTAGAATAATGTGACTGAAGTGGATTTAACAAAGCTGTTCATAGAAACAAAGGGAAAGGGTATATCTGTTTCAAGATCCAGGAGAACAACGATGTATTGAGTGCTCAGTCTTGTAGGTATTTACATATGCGATCTTAGTTTACTTGCTATGAGCTTGCAATTGAGTTGAAACCTTTGCTAAAATAAGGTCTTAATTCACATGTGTATTCATCTGAAAACAACTTTTAAAATAAAAAGAAACTGGAAAAAGAGCAACAAACTAACTCCTGTGGAAAAACCTGTCTTTGATTTTAAGTTCAGCAATAGAAACATTTGCATTGACTTTACTTGATTTTTAAAGTTCCATTTATAAAATGTGATTTGCAAAATAGCTTTAGTTTGACATACAAAAAACAAAACTACTGCATTAATTTGTTTCTCTTTTTTTTTGTTAATAGAGTTATGCTTTTATGTTTGGATTTATTATTTATTTACATAACATATCTGTGATTTGTTCAAAGAAACATGAAAAACACACTTTCTTCAGAAGAAAATATGCGAAGGTTTCCTCATAATGATAATTTTCAATGTTATTTACTTTTTTCTGATGCTTATATGAGTGCTTAGACGGATTACTTCTGTTTTTATTCCAATAAATTGCACAGACTCTCTGCTTTTATTATAATGGAATATTTGGAAATCAGTGGGAGCAGTTAAATTGAAATGGCCAGCCACTAGAAGATATTCAAAGACCAAAAGAAATGCTACTTTCAAAGAAAAAGAGTTATTTGCCTTATTGGTATAATTTACTGATTTATTATTATTATTAGAGCATAAAGTAGAAGTCGGATCGTTAAGGAAACAGAAAAGAAATTAAAATAACAAGTAACAAAAAATAGTCTCTCAAATAAAGTTGTGTTCTCCCAAACTATTAAAAGTTTGTTTTTCAGGCATAATAAAGACAACTCTCAGTAGAATCAGTGAGAAGCAGTAGGTGATTAGTGCCTCTAAAGGTAACTCCTACAGGCTGGACCAGATCCATATTATTTTTTTGAGTGAGAGAATTAGAAAGAAATAATATTCAGTTGGAAGAAGAAATATTTACTCCAGAGGGCTGTACCATTCAGCCTCAGTGTATCCCATGGACAGATGATTTTATGACAGGAAACCTCGTATTCTCACATTGACTATTTTCTATCTAATACATGGTATTGTACAGCATTAAATAAAAAATAAAAAATCTGGGACATTGACTGAAGTAGGGATTAGATTTTAAAGAATTTGCTATATTGGACCTTGGGTTAGTTTAAATTTTCAGTCTGGGGATATAAAAACTGCTTCTTTTTGTTAGCTGCAGAAGCAGTTCAGTATGCTGGAGCTGTTTCTTTGGGAGGAAAAAGAGGCAAGTGCAGACTCCTGGCTGGAGCCCAGCTCCCTGTTAGAGTTCCAGAGCTTGTCCTGATTCACTTCTATTTGTTCTTCTCTAGCTTGCTCATTCATATGCTTTTCACTGAATCATGGAACAAGAAACTGTGAAATCCTTGGAGCAGTGGATTTCAGTATACTTTTTAGATCTCTAGATACTCCGTGATTGAATGTAGTTGACAATATTGTTAATACCGCGTTTTTCTTAAACAATATTTTTTTCCAATGTGTGCAGCAGAGTGTGGTGGATTTTTGTGTCTAGAAATGCTAAATTGAAACATTGTCATAGAAATTATCAACAGTTTTTCAAAATGCTAACCCTAGAAGAGAATGAATGCATAATCATTTTTACATATTTTTTTTCACAGAAGATTCATAAGTAAACTTCACAAAGTACTCTAAATAAATATTATATCTTTGCAAACAATTATAAATCTCTTTCCTAATATAAGTTCTGGTCCATTATTGAATAAACAGAGTAGATCAATTTTTGTGATGCAGACTTACTTGCTTCTCATTTCTCTGTGACACTAGTCCACAGGATTTTGTCTGTTGTTAGTTGTGAAGTGGTGATGGATGTACCTGTGGAACTTTGGATCTGACTGAATCATAAAAAATAATTCCTTGCCATTATGATAAAACTCTTGAATTTAACATGAACTGAATGCATGTTCTGAACAATGAAGTACATAGGTTTGATCTCATAAAATAAAGGGGGGGAAACGAGTGTTTCTTGGTTTTCTGGTTAGTTTATAAACTAAGTATGTAAGCAAATAGAAAAGGTTAAGAAAATATTACACTACCAAGACTAGATGGAAGAAAGGTGAAGGAAGCCTAGGTGGCTGATATTTTGAACCCTAGCTCTAACAAGTTTCAAAATCCTGTCATGTTTTATTCTGTTGTCATTCTGTCGGACTCTGTATCCAATTTAGAAGTGGCTAACTAAATACAGATGGGTATAAGGGAGACTAAAACAGTGTAACACTGCTTCTGCTTCCTCCAAATACAACATGTTGACAGCTACTTTATACCTGCTCCACCTTAGAGGTCTCATTCATGGGTTGGAATGTCAGACTTTATGATGCTTCCTGCCCATGGCTATCTAGCCCTTTGCCACTTGCTGGGCTATATGATTACTCAGGCAGAACTTACTGGATCAGTGCAAGTTGCAGCCCGAGTATTGAAGAATTGCTGCTCTTTTGCCTTAATATATATTGCAACAGTTTTCAGCTGCCTCCTAAAAAGTCTTACATTACTTCCACACCTGTAAGAGCAAGGGTGCAGTAAGGTGGACAGCTGAAGGAAAGATTGCTATTAGCTGTCTCAGGGAAAACTACTCTCTGTCTTGCATCAGAAACCCTCAGTTCAAACTCACATCAGTTAAATTCCCTTGCCTGTTACTTCTCAGCTGGCCAATTGATTTTAAGACAATGTACACACAGCAAAATGCACACAGAAGATCTGAAAGAAAGCAAGGTAGGATGTTTGTGGAACTGGAACAGACCTTTCTATGTGCCTCTCTGATAGGTAATCAGAGCATAGCATAAGGAATCAGTTTTCATCTTTCCAACCACATTAATTTAGCTCTTATGTAACGACTAGTACGTAGATCACAATGGCTTGCTTATCACTTTGAATTGGACTACAAGCATTTAGTTAGATGCTATATGACCATCCAGATGTGATGAATTCAAATTGGAACTGGAAACAGTTTTCCAGCCTTGATTCTAAGAATGTGTTTGAGTATGTTGTCAAAGTCAAAAAAAATTTTAGTCTGAAGATTTTTTGAACTTGTTTTTATGCAAGCTTAAATTTAAAACAGGATAAGTGTCCAAAATCTTTAGACTTTGTGTTCTTTGTTGTTGTTCTTTTGTTAGTCTTTTTTTTTTTTTTTTTTTTTTTTTTTTTTTCCTCCTCTGAGTGGGACAGCTATAAAATTCTAAGTGCTCTTGGAAAGTATTGGAAGTTCTCTGAGGAGTTCAAAGAATCCCTTGGGTGCTGAAAGAAACTGTCTCTTTAGAAATGTCAGGATGTTAATTAGTACTCCTTTCTTTGTTAGTGGTTAGCAACCAAGATTCATTGTCAGCTTTGGGTTAAACCATTAATGAAAAGGGTGTGTTAATTAAACAACTTGCTTATTTCTAATTGACAAAAGTATCCTAGCTCTCCTGAGACAGAACTGCACAGCAACGTCTGCTGAGAGACACTAGTGAGTTGGTAAGAGACGTCATAGAAAATATTAGATCATCCAGGGAAGTAGCAATAATGAAAATCCTGAGTGCTGAAGGCTTCGCAAGGGGCAAAAAATGGATACTGATATTCTCAGGAGTCTTCCTGTGTGTGTGTGTGTGTGTGTGTGTTTTGTTGTTGTTGGTTTTTTTTTGTTTGTTTGTTTGTTTTCCTTCCACTCAGCCTGCATGCAATTTCTGTGACTTGTTACAGCTAACACTCACTATTCGGAAGGGCATTGGCAAGATAGTTTGTAATTTTCAGTTTGTATTGCAGCATGATAAAAACAATAGTCAGCTCTTCTTTCTCTCTCTCTTTCTTTCTTTCCCTCTCTTTCTTTACTTGTTCTGGGTGCCATTGATTGAAAGAAAAAAAGAACACGGCATGTACAAAAACAGTTTCTGAGATAGAATGCATTTATTTCACAGTTAAGTGGCAACATTGCCTTTTTTGAGACAGTTTTCTTTTCTCTCCCTCTTTTCTCTCCCTCTTTTCTCTCCCTCTTTTCT
>NC_048896.1:75369479-75493129 GCF_011077185.1 Oxyura jamaicensis | reverse complement strand
TCTTTTCTCTCCCTCTTTTCTCTCCCTCTTTTCTCTCCCTCTTTTCTCTTTTTCTTTTCATTGGTAAATTCACTAATGTATTAAAGGAAAGTCCTGCTAATAATACACTCAGTTTAGGTTCTGTTACAAAGGAGTTGCGTTGACAGGTTTCTACAAAATTATTCTATCTCAGTATTTAAGTGTAAAGATAAATATGCTGCATATTTTAGTTGAAATAAAAAAGTGGAAAAAAAATGTGGATTTCACTGGTATCTGAGAAACAGAGCTGTGCTGCTACCTTAAAAACATAGGTCATGTTAAAGGTTTTACATGCAATTTTTCTCTGCAAGAGGTTAGAGCAACTTCAATGCTGATATCTTTATTCCCTAATATATTTAAGAGTCACATTTTTGAAAAGTATTGAATAAAACTTCTTCAGCAATAATTTGCTATGCACTAAAAGGTACTGTAGTCAATTAATACAAAACTGAATCTCAGAGCAATCTAGTTTGAATTTTGACTTATCACTTATTTAGAATATCTGGAATATGTTGTTATTTTATGGATTTAAATAGTGTGCCTTAATGGAAATGTATTATATCTTTTTTTCTTTTTTTTGCCTTTGAATACAACAAACTGTTTTCATTGTTAAAGGTATCACTTCTATTGAGAAGAAACTAGCTTCTCTTCTTTATAATTTCCTATATACGAAATGCCACATGTAGGAAGCTCTTGAAAGACACAAAAAATAAATTAGGAAACTAGATATGTCATTAATATATTAGGTTATTAGTTTGATAACTCACATGGCAACTATAACTTACGTGTTTCTTACACAATTTCAATTAATGGAGTTTCAAGATTTTGAACTGATGACAACTTTTATGTGATCTCGTTCATTATTCCTTTGGGAATGTCTATTACAGGCTTGCAAAAGATTTTTGAAGTCTATGCCATAAGCTGCTAAACTGCATTGTTTAGCTTTTGTCAATATGGTAGAAATTACAACATCAGTACTTCCATTTAATTCAGCAAGACTATTTGTATGAACAGGGTGAGAAGAATGTAGCAAACTATTTAAAAGCTTTTACTAGACTAACATGTGCAGTGCATTATGGCAGACTATTGAGGATAGTAGCTTGGAAAATAGTGCTTGTATGCTGTCATACAAGAAAATTATTACGTCAAATGGTTTAAATAGCACTCAAAAAAAAAACCAACTAACAATAACAAAAAAAAAGAAAAAACATTCTGAAGAATTGTATATTGATTAGTTACAAATTGAAATCTGAACCTGTTTAAGAAAACATGAAGGTTTATCACTGAAATTCATATTAGTTTTTGTTCTTTGTGATTACAAATACTGTGAAGACAGTAACAGGGAACTTTCCTGTTGTTCTAGAAAACAATTAAGTCTATATAGGATTAGAACATATTTAGTTTTTACAGAAAAAATTATTTTTGTTCTGTTTTTCTCCAGGCTACATCTGACTATCAGTTCAATGTTTACAGAAGTTGTATGTGGACTAGTTCTCTTGCAGGCAGCAAACAGTTTTGTATAACATCACCTTGTTTGGTTCTGCAAGGATTAGTGGAGTAGTCAAAAACAGATGCTAAATTTTATGTATTGATGCCTTTTTCTTGATGAAGTCTTGAAGATATGCAAGATTAAACAAAACAAAAAAAGACAAATAGACTTAACATTTAGTATGTTAGCTGAAAATAAGCTCAGAAGTGTTGGGTTTTTGTTTGTTTGCTTGTTTTAATTGTTTTATCTGTTAAACCTACAGTGAAACTTTGATTGGGCAGTATTGGTTGTTCCATCCCCGCACAAGGCAAGTGAGCAATACTGCTTCTTGTCTTGGATTTTAAAAATATTTAATTATGAGATACTACTGATGATTTTATCTGGTCTGCAACTTCTCAGTGTTGCCAGAAAGGTTAAAAACTTTGTCTTGACTTCTTTGCAATGTGCTATAGATGCATTTAAAAATGTATGAAATTGCTCTGGTCTTCCTTTTAGTTGTCCCAATACTTAAATGGTCCTGTGAGAAAACAGTTGAAGTAACTGATAAGAGCTTTTTGTACCTTTTGTTTGATTATATGATCATATTTATATTAGTTTATATTTTTATTTTTCTTATCCTTTCCTCTCCTATCCTTTTCTTCTCAACAAGGCCCTGGTGGGTAATGATCTTGGTCAGAAAGAGCTGTCAGAAAAAAAAATATATATATATATTGAAAAAACGATGGGTGGAATTTATAACAGCAAGCACATGTCTAAATGACTTTGACCTTCTTTGTTTAGTTCCTATGGCTGACTGAATGTAACTTGAAAAAAAATATTTATCTAAGAGTATTTCCTGCTTAGTAAGAAACTTGAAATTGATTTTAACTTGACACATTTCTTCTCTAAAGTAATATAAAATCTTTGTCTAATAAATGTATACAGAGGCTTTGTGGCCCATCAGGGTACCATGACATTCCAGTGTATTGATTCTGTGGTGTTAAAGGGTGACAGATTTGGTGTTAACGGGCCATCAGAGAATTGGGATTTGAACTGTACACAGTGAGAAGCACTGACTTCCCTGGAACATGATAGGCTTTCTAAAGCAGTGGAATTAACTGTAGTCTTACATAATTCCTCATGTGTAAACTTTAAAGATTTTGTATAATGATGCAGAAATTAAATTAAAATCTTAGCAAAAAAATCATGAAATGAAAAAGAATACTTATTGACCTCTTAGAACCAGAACCATCCTGCAGTTTTTTGTCTGTAAAAAGTCTTGACATCCAGAATTTAAAATTAGCTCTAAAAAGGAATATTTTGCTTTATACATTTTTTTTCTTTCTACAAAGTGTAATCTGTATCCAAGACAAAGATTTTAGCTTTTATCAGTGTAGTTCATTTCAGCATACAGTGTTTGTTTGCATTTCACTTAATGTCTTTTCTCTTTCCTTCATATAGTAGTCAAAAGGCCCATAAGTGTAAAACTGCTCTTGCTTTACAGGGAATCAAGTGATGACAAAAAGAGTATACCAACCAAACCTGCGGACTAGAGAGGGTTAGAAATTTTCTTCCATTTTACTGTTGTTCAAGTGAAGTGTTCTCTTTAGTTTTAATGACCTAAAGTGGTTCCTATTAAAACAGAATTTTGATTATTTTTTGATTGTATTGTGTTGATTATAATTATTGTACAGAAAACAACAACAACAACAACAAGATAAGTCAAAAAAACATGTGCCGATTCTAGCCATCTTTGTAAACTAGTTGTGGGAGTCCCAGATTTATGGATTTAAATGAGACAGAACTCAAATTTCAGATTTTAACATATACTTACTGTTTTGTGTACTTGAATATAAGTCATTCTGCAAAGGAGTATAGAAAGAATTCTATATTATATGTTTTCTCTGTTTTCTAACAACATAAGTATTTTGCTTAAGCAGATTTGCTAGGAAGTGACAGCTCTGAAAAATTGGACACAGTGGCTGGTGGAAGTATTTCAGTTCCAGGCAATCTAAGTAGTGTAGAAGAAGGAAAATGAAATATCACCATATTTTAAAGATGACAGTTTTGTCAAAGATTTCTTTTCAGTCTTCAACTTAAAACAAATCGAGTAAATCAAGTACATCTAAATGTATGCACTCGAAGATACACTGCTTTTTAGTTTAGTTTTGTTTTTTCCCCCTTTTTCTTTAGAAGCACAAAGAAGAACACTGAATTAGTAAATGTAAAACACTCTGTGTGGACCATAATTCTCCTGATTTAATTGTTATCTGCAATCAATTTTGCATCATAACACTCTAAGTACATACCTAAGTAAAGTCTGGTACAACGAGACCAAAACTGACTTTTATATTTTTCACAGTTAGGTTGTTGCTTAGAAATTAGTCTATTTTGTCTTGCATTCAAATTAACTTCAGTAACATCAGTGATATTTTTAGGAATAAAATCAGGACAGTATTTTGGTCAGATCAGGTTTTCTAAACATTTGGCAATATTTCATTTGATCGTTTGTTTTTAATTAGATAACAAGATAGCTGTGCTGATTTTAGGCATGATATCCATGTCTTTAGAAGAATGTTAATAGCTCCTTACCAATTAACATGGTTAAAACGTCCTAATGTAAATCACTGATTTTTTTTTAGAATATATTTTGTAACCATGTTTCTTTATTTCAATATCTGTTCAAAGAAGACAGTTCTGCCTGAAATCAGCAGATATAGAAAGCAGCCAGGAAAATTGAAATAAGGCATATTTTGGTGACATTTAATTTACCCCCTCTCAGTTTCATGGGTTCCTGATGCTGTGGCCCAAGAGCCAGGTGACGTGGCCTCCTTGTTTAAATCTTAAATTTTAACATGCATAGCCAAATAATTTTATTTATTTATTTATTTATTTTTTAAAGACCAACCTTACAAGGAGGAGGGGGAGAGAGCTTATTGAACATAACTCTTCCTACTTGAGCAGATGTAATCACTGATGATAAAATACCTGTTCCTCTTAAAGAGAAGTTCAGTATACCCAGAAAGGTTAATAACTGGGAAATAACTGAGAATTAAAGTTCTGTTTAGGGTGTACCCCACTGAGAGGGTGGTTGGGCACTGGTACAGGATCCCCAGGGAGGTGGTCATATTGCCAAGCCTGCTAGAGTTCAAGAAGCATTTGGACAACACTCTCAGATATATGGTCTGATTTTGGGGTGGTCCTGTGTGGAGCCAGGAGTTGGACTCCATGATCCTTGTGGGTCCTTTCCAGCTCAGACTATTCTATGACTGCATGATCACCAAGTAAAAGCTATCTCACTGTAGAACTCACAGATTGTGCAGATACAGGCAAAGAGAGGCTACTGTTCCTCTCACTATCTTTTTCCTCATGTTCTGCAATGAATCAGTCTTATCTGGTAATCTATTCCAAAGAGATCTTAACTACTTTGTTGTACTAAAACCTGTCATAGATACTTTCCTTCCTTTTAGTCTCCTCTGCATTATCCTGAAATGCATTTGCATTATTTTAAATTCAGCAGTCCCAACCAAAAAATCTGCAACCTTGCTTTTCAAGTTCCTGCGTGATACATAGGAAAGGCTTAAGTATTTTCCTTTCTAAAAAGCAGAGATTTTTCCATGGACCTATACCATATGTGTTTGGTTATAGGGGAGCCAAAAGTTTGATAGCAACCACTCAATATTTTATTTTTCTGACACACAGCATGGAAACTTTAAGGAAAAGAAGGACTCCAAATATCTCTAATTTTCTTGGAGAAACTAAACCATCTCACAACTTTGAAAATAATGAAGAAGCCTGTAACTGAAAAACTTCAACTCTAAAAGTAGCTTCTTTTAACTGCTGAGGAGCTATACTTATTTTCCCCAAATATTTTGTGAATAGACAGCTTTAAGTAGGGTTTTACTGTTGCACTTCTTATATGGAAAGAAGAAGAAATTGTCACCTGCTAAGTGGAAATACTGAGTCATGGAATAACTACACAATAGTTAGTGGTTTCTGTGCATTTCTAGCAAGCTTCTGTCTAGTTTACAAAGCTGGTATTTCTGTATTGTTTGCTTATGGAAGAATGCGATAAAAATGATATTTGGGCAATCCTTTTTAATTCCTTTTATAACACATGTTGGCTGTGTTTCAACATTTCGCTGCATCAGTGTGTGATAGCTAAATACAGAAAGATATATTTAAAAAAAAAATATGATTTTTTCCACAACGTTTTCTGTTTGTGGGTATTCTGACTGCAGAAGAAAGACTCAAATTAGAAGAAAAAAAAAAAAACTATTTAAAAAGTATCAGAAAAAAAAGGTTATTTAATTTTTGAGATGAAATCACCTTAGCACTCTTGCTATTTGAAGAAAAAGAGAAGACTTTCATTTGTAAAATGAATATATTTGAAATAGCAGATCTGCACGATACAAATCTAGAATTGTCATCTATCAAACTAGGTCGTTATACTCCACTTGACAGTCAGGCTAATCATAATTTCATCAGTGTATATGAGTCTTTAGAAACTTATTCTGAAATTAGAAAAAATATTTTTTATTTGTGTTGTCATCTGTCTGTCTGTCCATCCCCACCCCCACACCTCCTGTGCCCATCAAGATATGTGGCAGCAGTTCTAAGCAGTCTTACTAATGAATATTACAACTGATGGTGTGCTGGGTATGAGCAGCTGTGGGAAAGTAGACTATGTGATTTTTCTGTAACTTAAATTGATAAAGTGTTTCCACAATATGCACACACTGCATATTAGATATGATTTAGTATGAAAGAAGTGGAGATAAAATGATTTTTGGTCCTAAAATAATCCTTCTTCTATTTAACTGTAAAAAAAAAAAAATCCTTTTTGATCACAAATGCAGCATTGCCTATTCCCATATTAATTGCCTATTCCCATGTACCAAATCTGCAAAAATACATTTGTGGTGAGGAATATATGAGCAAAAGGATTAGTGTTCACCTAATATCTGTAAGCATGCAAAATATGTTTGGATCAACAGATTGCAGTTCAACGTGAGGTAATTTAGCTGATCTGAGAAATATTTGAATGCAACTTTCATTGCATTCCACTTATCAGTTCCTTTAAGATCTGTGTAGTGTGCAGTGTTATAGTATCATAGCCTCATTTGGACATATGACAGAGTTTCACATATATAACTACTGGAAAGTCTAGATGAATTGTGATCAGTTTAGGCTGAACATAAAAGGATGTCCAGGGAATGAAAGGTCACTTCATTAACTTTTTGTTTTTGTTTCTTTTTTTTTTTCTTTACATCATAATATATAAAAGATAAAAACAACTTTCTCTGTTTCTATTAACAAAAAGTGAATAGAGAAGAAAAAGCAATTATTTGCAGAGTGCAAAATCCTTATGATAGTTAGGCAGACTTTAATTAAACCAATCTACCACACTGTGTTCATAAGACACTATGAAATAAGCTCTTATTTGTTAATACACCATACTGCTCACTGATAAAGGACTTCAAAAGTTGCAACTTATCTAGAAGTATGGAATTTATAATTCTTTGAAAGAGAAGCAATATATACAAAAAAAAAAGTGTTTTGAACTTAGTTTTAAGAAAGTGAACAGTTGACAAGTCAAAAAGTTCTGTGCTGTCAGTATAACAATAGTATTTTGCAAATATATAACATAGTAACTAAGGTTCGCTTTATTCATTATGAGCTTAGCTCATCATTATGATGCTTCTGATGCTAGCATTTTGATGCTAATATAGGAGAGTATTCAGATAAATGTATGAGAATTAAAATATATATATATAAATTTTTAAAGAATTAAGAACTGAGAATTAAAAAACCTTATAAGCCTTTCGACTTCAACTTGGAATTATATGGAAGAGGGATTCAGAAAACCTAATGTCAGTTTTGGTCTACTGAACAACACCTATCTTATATACTTTCATTTTATGAGTCTGTGTTTTACATCCATGCTTTCTGCGATCTGTTCAAATAGTATATTTAGCCTATGCCCATATTAAATGTACAGACTGTTCCTTCTCTGCTAAACACTGGAATTTTCAAATCAGTGATAGCAGTGCTTAACTTCTGGCATATTTTCTTAGTGAACTTTGTCTTGCTTCCTTTTTTAAAAATTATTATTTTTACTATAACATGCACCCCCCCCCCCCCTTTTTCTCCTCTTTGCCTTATATCTTTTTCTCACACTTCTTTCCATAACATTTTTGTTTAGTTTTGGACTCTGTGAGGCTCTACCTTTGGAGCCGTACTGTGCCTTTGGCATAATCCTCTTTGCTGCCTGATTGCTGGAGTTTTATCCACCCAGGAAGCAGGTCTACTGCTGCTCCAGTGGAATTCCTGCTCCACACAGCATTACTGCATTTATTCTCCTCTTCAGTCAAGCTCTTGCTTTCCCCACTGAAGTAAGGGCAAGAGAAACCTCTGAAGCCCTTTGTACCCCAGGTGGGTCCACGTTGAACACGGATTACTGGCCCAGTGTCTCCGAATGGCTGAAGTGTGAAGCCATCTGTGAAGTCTGTTGTACCCATGAGATGAAAAATAATACATCACTTTGCAGAGTAAGCAATAAATGTATCAGCTTGCTATTTCTGCCACATCATAGCAGTCTATTTTAAATGTATCTATAAAGCATTTAATTCCATGAATAATGCTTCTCTCTCTTAAATCATTACTCTAAAAGTCTTCTTTCACCTTGTAGTTCAAATGAAGATCTTAGCAAGCAAAAAATTAAATTGACAGATACCAGTCCATGCAGATTATAAATCAGGCAGTGATTTTAAAAGTTCTTTTTAAAATAAAGAGCAGTTAATACCTTTAAAAATAAAACTGCATTTTATAATACATGTATTTGTTTTTCATCTCAGTTTTTGTATACATTTGACACAGAATTTTTTACCAATTTTTATTTCTTAGTGTAATGACTCTAGGAAATTATAAGTGTAATAGTGTCTGAAGTGAACAAAGGATCAGTAGCAGAGAACACAGACATTTTGCCTTTAGGCAGATTAACTCTGGGACTTGGAAAAGTACATTCCCTGTTCAATATATGTGGTTTATTCTCTTCAACATCTATCTACTCGTTGGTAGTAGGTATAGAGAATAGTTTTAGTGCTACTGACATAGGATAAAATTAGGTAATTAGAGATGGAAAAAACTTCTCATATCTTTGAGATGCAATAACTCTTGTTTAGTTATATTAACCAAAAGATAGCAGGGAAAAAGAAGTTGGGCATTTATTACCTTTAGAGGTAAAATATAATGTAAATGTGATAAAGAAATTAAGTTAATACTTTGTTTTAATTTTAAATACAGTCAATAATGTACTTTAGAGGCAAAAGCTGAAAGCCAATCTGAGATAGAAACAAAACTTGCAGTCTCATGTATGTAATTCAAGGAGCAACAGATAAGCATCATCGAATTCTGAGTGACACAGAAAAAGGCATTCCAGGTCTTCCTGTAAATAAACCTGATAGGGCAAAAAATGCTGTTTTGTTGGAGAATAGCAAATATACTATTTATATTTAAGTAGTGGGGAAGACAAGAATGGATGAAGGTATAAAAATATGACCTCATTTTTTTATTATTATTTTTTTTTAATCAAACAGTAGAGCAGATTCTATATGAAAAATCAAGTTGCTGACATAAAGGGAAAAAAAAAAGAAGATGGGCTAAGATGGAAACTGAAAATGGCTTTACTGAAAGGGGTTCATGTAAGCAAATCTGATATATTCCCTTGAAAAGATAACCAGTTTCCTAGAAAAAGAAGATTTAGTAATCTCATCTCTGTGGACTTCAGCAAGCAGTTCATACTTTGCCACCTGGAAAATTATTTGTTCATCTGAGGAAGATGGGGATTACTAAAGGAATTACAAAATGTGTGAGTTTCACTAAAATAAGGTGACAATGGGTATTGTTGCAAAGGTAATCATTATAAAAAGAGGGAAAGTTCAAGTCAAGCATCAGACTTAAGAATGTTTTTGCTTTATAGTTTCACTTTGGTGCAGAGAATGCAAGTGTAAAAATGAAACATGATAATGAAAGAAATGCAACTGTCATGAGTCTGGGGGAGGATTAGACTATGCTAGCTGAACAACTGGAAAAAGTTTTAGACTGTAGCAATAAAAAAAACAAACAAAAAAACAGCAAGAGCAATACTGTAATTTGTAAATTCAGTTAAGAAGTAATCAGATGGGAATTTGGTGAATAAGTTACAGTGGTTATGAGCACCAATGTGACATAGGCAAATTTGCTACTGCAAAATAAGGCTGCAGCAAGTTGTATGCTGCTCTGAGAGAATATTCCTATCATTCGAGGATGTGTACATGAGACTTTATTTGAAAGATTGTTATATTATTCTGGTCAAACATATTCAGGCAGAATTAAGCTTAGACTCAGAGATTCAGAAAGAACTGTTTCACAACTATGGGATATAGAGTTAGCTGTGCAAGAGATGACTGAAAGGGCTTTGCTCATTCAGACTTAAGGCTCTAAGAGACATGCTGTGGCAGGCTAAAATTGGATGGCAGAAGATGTTGCTATCCTCAAGGCATAAATACTTGAACCTCCTTTGACTCACTGTGTGAACCACTGGCTGGTATATTAGGGTAAACCAAAACTGGAATTGTTTTAGTTTAATACGCCCAGCTGAAGTCTGCAATAGCACACAAGCTCATTCATAGACATACCAAATAACCCTGCCCTGAAGGCTCTAAAGCCCATCAGAGGGGCGGAGCAGATGGATGAAGGTGGTAACTATTCCCGCCAGCTGGTTTTAAGTCACTGCTACATGAGCCTCAGACAGAGCCTTAAGAAAATAACTGGTGAGAAGAGATTTCATTGCTCTTCATAAACATATTGGGAATAAATACTAGCAAAAAATATCGGAGAGCTATGCTGATATAATAGCAATTAATATGCCACATATGTATTTAGGCTAAAAAAAATGAAATAAAAAATATATTTCAACCCTATGGATGTATGAACTGATGTAAAAATATCCTACTAGTTTTGAAGTGGGGTTTCATGGGTTTAGAAAAAGAATTGTATAGTTTTCCTTTTAGTATGTTCCTGTACTCCTAAGAAAAGGAGAAAATGAAAAGAAACAACAACAATAAAAAAGCCTGTGCCAGGCTTTTCTTGGGCTGGTTTCTTACCACTGGATTAAACTATTAGTAGCATTATCTACACCAAGATCAAACTATGTTCTGTAAGCTGTTTAAAGAGCAGCCCAAACCTCTCAGCATGATGTTTGCAGCATCACAAGCATCTAAGGATATCAGTACTTGCTGTTCTGTTTTTCTGTAAGCCTTTTTTTTTTTTTTTTTTTTTTTCCTTGACATGGCAGTATTATCCAGTTTTCAAGAAAGTCCAGACTGCTGGGTTAAGGTAGTAAAATATAACTTAAGTACGTAAGATTTTTATTATTATAGTCCTTCTTGTAAGGTTGTATTAATTTAATTGTTCAATAGGCTAAGATGTCAGAATTTTAATAAATGTATTATGGAAGTAATATGTAAACCATACAGGGGTTTGCATTATTGAGACTTTTAAGGTAGATTAATCCTATGTTACCCTACTCATTGCCTTCAAAAATATTATCAAATTATATTTCTGAGCACTGCCTACTAGAAGTAAGTCAATGCACATAAATTGAAAAGAGAACATTAATATCATTATACTGGCTTGTAATGAAGAAAGTTCTCTGCTCCAGGAATTGCATAGCGTTGTAGTAAACAACATTAAAAATGCAACATTTTTATTATTACAATGTTTGTTCTGGAGTAATTGATATAGTTAATAAATGGGAAATTTTATATTTTAATTTTCATTATTACTGGTAGTAGTAATACAGTAGGTATACTACCAGTAGGTATACTACCAGGTATACTGGTAGTAAGTATATGTTTATGATTGATTTACAACATTTTGTGTTTTTTAGAAGGAATCAATTGTGAAACAGTTAAGCATATGTGATTTTTTAATTTTATTTTATTTCTAAGCTATTGGTTTGTGGGTATGAATGAATTCTTTTCAGGAAAAGGGTATAGACACCAGTCATTCTTCCATCTCTAACCAGCGTCTCTGTGAGTCAAGCAGGCCTCTAGTGCTTACCATGAAGAGCGGTTGATACATCACTCCATATTACAGTTAAGTGTGACTGTGAACAGAACATAGGAAACAATGATCCTAGTATCCTAATGCTAGTAAGTGGTGGAATTCTCCAGAGAAGGCCTAAGTGTTAAAAATGCTTTCCCAGGCCTACTGTTAGCAGGACATCAATAGACCAGAGGTTTTGTAAAGATAATGAATTA
Source organism: Oxyura jamaicensis (assembly GCF_011077185.1). Classification (NCBI taxonomy): domain Eukaryota; kingdom Metazoa; phylum Chordata; class Aves; order Anseriformes; family Anatidae; genus Oxyura; species Oxyura jamaicensis. The sequence goes on along the minus strand of NC_048896.1, from coordinate 75,481,339 downwards.
TATATGTTATTTTATCAACGTTATACTTGCAGTGATGTGTTTTAATGATAATTAGTTTATTTTTCTGTTTTTGATAGAAAGTGGCATATTTAGTTTTGATGGATTTAATTTACCTCTTGCCTAGAATGCAAGGAGTCAGTAGTAGCTACAACGACGTTGCAAAACTAGACCCAACTGATGTGAAGTAGTTAAGGATATGGCCAATTGTGTTTAAGCATAGTTAAATGAGAACAAAGTCATGTTGAACTGTGTACTATATCTAGGTGTCTTATCCTTTTAAGTTGATTTAACTATTTTTTTAAACTTTCATAACCAAGAGTATTAATAGATTTTCTTACATGAAAGTAGGATATATCTATTGAAGAAATTCTGACGGCTAAAAACTATGCATCTCTTTATGATCTTATGTAGCATTCCTTATTAATTTCCTCTTCAGAAAACAAACAAGCAAAAAAAGTTTTTAATCTGTTTGTTTGTATCTTTTGCTGAGTATCTTTTTTACCCTGTATATGGCCTTTAATGATTCAGCAAATACTGTACAAATTCTTCAGCAAATAAAGATTTGTAATGAATATTTACTGGTAAATTTTATTTTGTGCAAGAGTATGAGGATTAGAATTTCAGTCCAAATTTGTATTCCTCATCCAACACATATATTCTAAGGAAATATACTAAATATATTTCCTGTAGTTCCCCATATCCTGTTTTGCTTTCTGTCACAAACTGAAAATGAAGCTGTGTGTAAAAGAAGTTTAAAAATAGGTTAGAAACATCTTGTGAAATGTAACAGGAAATCTATCAAGATATATTTTTATCTGCTGTAGTGGGCAAAACCGAGCATGTTGTGTCTTTCAGCTTCATTTAAGACACATTGAATGTTGCAGAAACTTGTAATGTCTCACAGTTTTAGTAATACACACACATCGATCAGATCAATATATAATATGTACTGCAATCATAACATATTTACAGACTCATTCAATGCTAAGTGAACAACATGCGTGACAAAAGAATTTAATGACAAAAGTTGCTTGCAGAAGTTAATCATTCTAAGTTTGTAGCAGTATGTTATGGCTGTAAACCATATGCTCTATACTCTTACTGTAAAAGTGTGGCCTCCCACTTGTTTGATAAAAAAAAAATTACATGTAATAGCAAATACATATCACTAATACTAAAATTTCACTTCAGAATAGAAATGAATATGCAAAGAAAAAAAAAGAAACAGATATAAATACCACAGAATAAATTTGGGTTGGTTGTTAGAGTAATTTTCAAATATTGTAGCAATGAATTTCTGGAACAGATTTCCCACTGAAATATTCATACAAGAAAATTGTAACCCATCAAGGAAATACATGAGATTATGTCTATGATAAACAGAAACTGGATGGTGAATTTAAGAAGAAGATTCCAGACATGTATTTCTGTATTATGCACTGGATTAGTGAAGCTCCCTGCTTATGAAAACTGAAGTAGGGACTTTCAAGTCTTCATTTAACTCATTTTAGTATATGTGCATTTCCACACTGGAAAATGGGAACAGGAAAGAAACAGTAGTATCAGTTTCTGGGAAATTAGCAAGATTCTTCAGCTGCAATAGAAAAGTGAGGAAAACAGCAGCTAGCAGCTCATTTAACAGAAATTTGGAGAAGGGAAAAAAAAAAAAAAAAAAAGTATCTTCTTATTTTTCTATCAGTCATTAGAATAGCAGGATGAATTTGTCTATGGATGCAACTATATCAATGATATAGAGCACAGGAAGGGTTTTTTATAGCTGTGAATTTTCCTTGTGTCTATATTTGGAGTCCTGCTGTTCATATTTTAGTGCACCACTGAGCCTTTTGAAGCAGGTTCCTTCCAGCATTGTTGTCAGGGTGTCAGGTGGTTCGTAGCACTTGCCATGCAGTAGCTAGATCCTCTGTCAATTTGATCTCTTTGCTTGCATAATGTATGCCTAGGATTGGCAAATGGTACAGACTTAATTGCTGATAAAGATGCAATGTAAAGACAAACAGCAAATCCCACTGTCATCCTTCTTTTTTGTACCAGATCAGCAGGTAATATAAATATACACACTGAGACCTCCATGATCATTTGAATTTGTGAGGACATAGTGTATTGCATTTTTTGATTAAAAAAAAAAAAAAAAAAAAAGATTAATCACTTGGTCTACTATGTGTCAGATAATTTACTGTTTACTGAATGCTGTGTTTTTACTTTTCTGTCTTTCCTCTTGCACTGATTTATGACTTGACTGATTATTTGACAAATACCATGAATATCTCTCCTAGAAGAGACCTCTGCTTATAGAAGGGAATATTACATTTATGAACCTTTTCAGCGTCAGAAATATCTTACGAATGCTCCCAGTTTGTGTTTTCAGCTTGGAGAAGGCTATTTAAAATGTTAGTAGATCTCTTTTGATTACATACTTGACAAGTTTACCATTCCAGTGAATTTATTCTCCTTAAAGTTAGCTAAATTTATTTTTCATATGAATTTGAATAACTGTTGAGGTTAGCAACTTTGAAGTACTCAGCGTTCGTAAAGGATAGATAGGTAGATCAATTGATTGATAGATAGGTAGATGCATTACCTACATTTCTATAAAGTTTGTATGGTTTTCCTATCATTTTTGATGTTTAGGCAAGCTAAGATAAAGAGAGAGAAACAGATTTGCATATAATTGGATTGATGATGATGAAGAATTTTACTGAGGCGTATATATATTCCTTCAGCAACCAAAGCAGAATGTTTTGCTTACTTGTCCCAGATGGCTTCCTGTAAGAAGATCATATTTAGGTTGGGGAACAGACGTTACTTATTTGAGGACATTTGGGAGTCTTTTATGGATTATGTTCATAGAGCAAAAGCTGCTTTGCAGAGATCCTTGACATTGCTTTTCTACACTTGTGTAAATTGGTTTTAACTTTGTGTGTGTAATAGATTAGAAGTGATTCATTAAAATGTTTGAAAATAAGGAACTAGTAGTGAGTGATATGAAATGAATATAAATTCATAATACAAAAATACTAGAAATGCTGAAAAGACTATCCGTTGAATGCCAACGAAATGTGTTACGTAACTAACACACATCAGGTTAGTGGTTTTGTGTGGATGACTTGTTTCTGAGTGATAATTTAAGAGCTATTTTAGAAGAATATATTGGACAGAAACCTCACTCTTTATCATTAGATGTGTATTTTATGTGTCATTTACTTCATAAACTTATTGATCACAGTAGTTCAAAGAAAATGTGTATTCAATTAGTTCTCCATTTTCTTTATGTCCACCTTGTAGCATAATAATTTATATCTGGCATTTTGATTAACTTGCATTTTCACAGAGTTATCATTATATATTGTATACTGCCCTCTAAATCTTGCTCCCTTACTCCTTTCTTTTTCCTGTGCTGGGAAGGGGAGTGAGGGATGGGGTAGAAGATATGGTGCCTATTTGTTTTCTTATAAAATTCCTGTTCTTTTTTTTTCAACTAACTAATACTGTTAGTGACTTAGTGCACTATTTATCCAATCACTTCATGGAGAAGAGTTATGTTTGGCACTTATATTATTCTAAACACTTAAATTGTTTTACTCTGTTCACAGTAACTAGAAGGAAGAAAGGAAGAAGGAATGAATCTTCACTCAGTTTCTTTATTCTGTGATCAAAAACCAACTATATATAATGCTATTCTCATTGTTTTCAATGCCAAATAGTTAATTTATGGAATATATAATATATGTATATATATTGGACATAAAAGAGGGAAGAGGAATCTTTTTACTCACTTATAGGATCCATGATACAGGATTACGTTACCTAAACCCTACTCACATCCTCATAAGCAGACACATATTTTTGTATTTTTTGTAGGTGGATACAATGCAGACTACGCAGCACCCTGGCCACATTGAGGAATCATGTAAAATGAATGTATGTGCTCGTAAGTGAATTATTTATGAAATGATACTCCAACACTATGTTGGAATGTTGGATCACCTAATACATGAACTCTCTTTACTCTCGTATTAAGAAATTGATTCCCAGGGGGCAGGGTTACTGCAAAACTAAGTGGACCTTGAAAGCAAAGCTATCTAATAAATAAATAAATAAATAAGCACATAATGAATCATGAATAAATAAATAAATAAATGAACAAACCACCAAAACTGAAAACAAGAGATTCAGATTATATTTTGGACACACAAAGGCATTAAGCAGAGTCAAGAATACAAACCAGACATACAAACAGTATGTGACAAAGGTTTGGTAAGTAGAAATGATTGTAAGTGGAGGCACAGGATCAAATATCATATAATTTAGGAGTATGAATAGGCTGAAAAAAAATAATAATAAAAAAAAAAAATCACAATTTGCTGCTTTCTTCCATCTTTGAAAAGGACTGAAATTTGATTAGATGATTGTTTCCATTAGTAACTGGGAGATGAGTGTAAACAAGATTGAATTCTGAATATTTGAATGAAGTATTTGTGAGTAGTTGAAAAAAAATAACAACACTGATGATATGCTAGATAAAGAAATAAAATATTTTATACCTCAGAACTGGATTTCTGGAAAACCAGATAATGTTTTATCATTTAAAATCTTTGTACTACTTGGGAACAGAGTGAGGGAGAGAAATTAGGGGAAAGGTTCATGGATCCTTCAGATTTTGCTGAAAATACATCTCTACAAGGAAACTGAGGTAGATGCAGAGAAGAAACCAAACTAAATGATTCTACCAGTGAATAGGGAAATCACCAGTCACCTGAATGTGTATACATATGCATACTGTTTGGTTGTTAAACACAAGTTAATGCTCTTGGCTAGAGAATTCTAGACTAGAATTGTGCCAAGGATTGTACAATTGCTAATATCAAAACCACATGTAGGGAAAACCTCTTCAGCTCTGTAGTCACTGTTAAGCTCTTTAGATCATGTAAGGAAAAAGGCTGTGGTTCCAACTCCAATTTAATTTATACATATATGATTTTTTATATTTACTATATATATATTTGGATGTATATATATATTTGGATCGCTGCATATTATATCAAATTATGATTTAGAGAAAGGAAAGGCTGAATATTTTCTCTTCAATAACTGCTGCATTCTTCTTCATCATAAGAGCAAAAGAGAGTATTTGAAGTACTAACATTTTTTCAGCAAGTTTTTTTTTTTTTTTCTTATGAATAAAATGTAACTTCAGCTATTCAAATTTCTGGCATACATATCCTTCCTGTGTGAGGAAACTGTATTATATTTGTAACTAAACAGTGTATTATCACTTGCCTTCCTTCTTGATATGGCTCTTCAACTCTATGAATGACAGTGCTGAAAAACAACTTTTTCTCTCCTGCTTGTTACGTATTTATGTCTGAATTAGCTCACTCTTTGTCTTTAACCCTTCAAAACAGGCAATCTGCTACTTTTTCTTTCCACTTGGGGTAATTAGTTCCAAGTGGAAGACTTTATTATAAAAAGAAAGAGGCTTCGACCTCTTTTTTGTACTGAGAAATATTATCAAACTTCTAAGTCTGCATACTGCTACTATATTGACTTTGTTTTCTGTGATCAAAATCAAAGAACAAAATTAATTAAAAAATATCAATTATTTTATTTTTGAATTCATTCAGTTTTTCTCTATGTACTTTGATTATTTAACCTTGATTGCTAGTCTGGAACTCAGTGATAGGAAATAAACATTGTGACTTTTAGTAATATTGCATAAAAGAATCCCATGGACACAAATAAAATACAAGAGAAAAAACAAAACATACAGGAATGAGAAGGAAAAAGATATAAGATGAAAACAAGAAAAGCATCATCCTCAGTTGGAATGCATTGTTCAGGAATATCAAAGAATCTATAAAAATTAGCACCAACAGTTTTGTCCAAAAGTTCAGCACATAGATTGTTTTCTTTGCATTTTCTAGTCCTTTTCTTTATTTCAATAGATCATATTTTTGTGAGTTCAGAGCAGTTGTAAAGGTCAACTAAATATGAAAAAAAGGACAAAAAGTATTTAACATGTAACATTTCACAGAAATAAATGCATTAGGTATGCAAATATATTTGTGAAATGCTAACCTTTTTTCTTAATATAGACATTACATTAGTACAGGAAAAAAGAGTTTAAGCTGGGAAGTGTGAAGAAAAATGTTGACGTGTGGTCAGATTCTTATCTCAGATACAGCAACTCTATATTTCAATTTTTTTTTTTCTGCAACCATGAATGAAATCAAAATTGTGTGTTCTGTGTTCATTGCAATTTAATTCTTCTATATTTAATTTTCTGGTCAAAGCAATTACCAGCAGAGGATCCTTGAAAAATATTGTGCCACTACTGTAATTTTCAGATTTCATGGAGTTTAGCAGCCAAGCAATTTGTATGGAATAAAAGCACTTTTATATTGCCTCCTGCTACAACACCAATGGGGAAAGGTCAGCAAAACAGTAGGAGACCAGATGAAGGATTTTTTCTTCTGTGACATAAACTTGCAAGGCGCTGGGAGTTTCAAAATTACAAGTGGTGATATTGCTTTTTTCATCTGTTTCTTTCCTCTATGCCTCCTACAGCTGCTTCATTGTTGGGCAATATCTTTTTTTTTTCTGTCAGAATGAGGGAGCAAAAGCTTTTTTGTGACAAGTGGCATTCTGCTTTTTGTTTGTCATTGTCCCGCATGGATGAGGAAGAAAACCACATCCATAATGTCTCATTTTCCTACTTTCTGTCTACTCATTTGCCTTACTCATACAAACAGGTCAGATAAACTCATTGAGACTGCCTGTATGAGTATATACAACTTTTCTGTTAGTGTCAGATGACCTTCATATTTGTTTTCTACAAGGCAAAGAACAAGAAATGTCAGTAGCAAATTGTTAGGAAAGATGTGATATGCAATTGTTGTAACTATTTAAAATGCAAATTAGCTAAATTATTAGTAGGAATGATATAGGAATGTCAACCAATGAGAAACTGAGCTATGTGGAACAGCTCTTCTGTTCCTAATGGCTGTGCTTCTCAGGACTGTGCTGTCACAGGTTGTGAAGGTGCTCTCACTGATGCCAATGGCAAATCTAAATGTATCTGGAGAATTAGGTATGGTTTCTTCAGCAGTGCTCAACTTGCTAATCTATCCATCAAACCTAAAGTAAAGGATAAAACTAGGCAAACTTTGGCCACCCAGACTACTTTTTCTAAGATTGAGCAATATAATTTAATTTAAATAAATTGTTTTTGTGAAGGTTTATTAAACAGCTTAAAATCTTCTCTTGAGATTTCTCAGGCTTATTAAAAACCTCTGTCCCTGCTCTTCCTGCAAGCTTCATTTAGGCACACAGGCATGGATTTAACCACTCACCATTAAAAAAAAATCTGGTGTGATAATCCATAATTTAGCCCATTACTCATTTTACTGTTTGAGGATCATTAGGTTGACTGAATTTTGCTGAGCTAGTTAAAATACAGCTTTTTATTCTCAAATGCAGGAGCCACATTTAAATTTCCAATGGATACTTATTATGCATACTTTCAAACTCAAGATTATCTCCCTCTGCATTGGGGTAAAAAAATAATCTGTTGTGCTTGCAGACATTCTATTTGACTTCTGACATTACATTTAGGGCACACTTTAATTATGTGAGAAACTGTTCCAGCTGTTCTGTACTGTTCTCAATATTTTACAAGAATGCACATTAAGGCTGTAATACTTGATGAATGCCACAACTCTTTTTAACACTATGAACATGCCTACAGAGTTTCACCGTTTAAAATTAAACTATTTGTTTTAGTTAGAATGTATCTGAGAATAACAAGAAACCACAATCAAATTACTGTTCTTCATCATACCCCAATGAATTATTTCATTAGTGAGTTTTCACAGAATCACAGAATTGTAGGGGTTGGAAGGGACCTCGAAAGATCATCAGGTCGAACCCCCCCTGCCAAAGCAGGTTCCTCAGAGCAGGCTGCCCAGGTAGGCGTCCAGGCGGGCCTTGAATATCTCCAGAGGAGACTCCACAACCTCCCTGGGCAGCCTGTTCCAGTGCTCCGTCACCCTCACCATAAATAAGTTCTTTCGCATGTCGGTGCAGAACTTCCTGTGTTCTATCTTGCGGCCATTGCCCCTTGTCCTATCCTTACAAACCACTGAAAAGAGGTTGGCTACATCCTTCTGTCTCCCACCCGTCAGATATTTATAGACATTGATAAGATCCCCTCTCAGTCTCCTCTTCTCCAGGCTGAACAGACCCAAGTCCCTCAGCCTGGCCTCATAGGAAAGATGCTCCAGGCCCCGTATCATCTTTGTGGCCCTCCACTGCACTCTTTCCAGGAGATCCCTGTCTTTTTTGTACCGGGGAGCCCAGAACTGGACACAGTACTCCAGGTGAGGCCTGACCAGGGCAGAGTAGAGGGGGAGGATCACCTCCCTTGACCTGCTGGCCACGCTGCTTTTAATGCACGCCAGGATCCCATTGGCCCTCTTGGCCACGAGGGCACACTGCTGGCTCGGGTCATTTCCTTTGATCTGTAGTTCCTAGAAGTGGCATGAGAGCTATCTATCACTGGAAAGCAGTTTGTCACCCTTTCTGAGGGAGTTATGATGCTAATGGGGGGAAAAAGTTCAACATGTCCTCGAGCATTTACAACAGAACCATTGGCAGTCTTCAGTGGTGTAATTCAAGGAAGGAATTCATGTTTTCAAATCTAGTTCAAAATTAATTTTCTTCCAAATCAGATTACTTTTCACATTTAAGCCTCAATTTAGCCCAGTAACACCATTTTGAATAGCAAGTGCCAACCTAGCTGGTTTACAAAAGATTTGTACTACTTACTATTTATACATATTAATATTGTATTTATTTATATATTATCTTTGAGAAAGCTAGTATTGGAAGTGTGATGGAGAAAAATGTTCTGAAGGATTTCAGTAAACCTAATTATTCTCTGTAGCCTAACAGGCTTTATCAGGCCTAATTATCTGTTTGTGTTGCATTTTGCAGAGTTCTTATTCAGAAAGTAACAGGACTTTAAGTTTGCTTTTGACACAGAATAACCTTTCTTTAAACTGTGAAACTGTACACAGACAGTTGTTTCTGGAAAAAGAATCATGTCTTGAATATTGTTCAGAGCAATTTTGTTTTAGCAAATACAAGCAAAATGGTGTTACAAAGACCAAGGAATCCCAGAAGAGTATGTGGGTGTAGTTCTACGTCATAAATGCCCATCTGCTTTTCATTTTTTCCTGCTAGAAGAATGACAATTTGCTTCTGTTCACTAGTGTATTGTGAGCATGGTAGAGGTACTCCCTATAGGGAGCTAACTCTAACCTGACTTGTCCTGATCTCAGCTTCCACCTCTAAGTTAGCATATAACCAGGCTTACACATGCATAAATTTTAATGGGTGGATATGATTATTACAAAGGTTGGTGTCTCATCTAAGCTAGCTATGTAGGTTAAAAATCGAAAGATTTCATGCTGTGAAATAAGTGTCTCTGGAAATCTGTTCATGTCAGCCTGGGTTGATTTGGGAATATTTAAGATGAAACCCCTTCTGGAGTCTCTCTCTGAGAGCCTTTGATCTCAGAGGATCTTTACATGTGTTTCAATTCAAAACATTTCTGCACTTAAGTGTAACATCAGTTAGCATTGGACAAGTGTAAGTAGAGATTTCTCATCTCACTTTGTTTGCTTTAGCATACATCTAAACAGAACAGAAGAGAATATAGTTCATACATTTGATTTCACTAACCTCACAATGCCATTTTTATGGAGATGGAGGAAGCTAGGCTTGTATTAGATGTTGAAGGGCTAGAAACCCGGAGATTTGGTCTCCATTACTAGGTCTGCCACTGTTAACTACCTTGTAAGGATTACACCTGTGAAAACAGTAAAAAATTTTTATTATCTTAATAGAGAAAATAGTTTGATCCTTTTTTGTTTTGTCATCTCTTTATAAGGTATGGTGATGAGATGTGTACATATGTCTATAAAGAGTGGTATGATACTGTCAAAATACTTTAATGTCCTCTGTTTCACTGCAGTTGGAAGAACTGTTTTTCAGAGCAAATCCTTTTTTGCTTAATATCTATAAAATGCCTCATGGCCAAACTGTTTGAAACAGATATTAATTTTCATCATTATGCATATGGGACAGTTCTGTATGTATACATTTCAGTGTGCTTTCGTCAAAGAATGGTCTAGATTTATCCATGCTGCATTTAAGAAAAAAATATTTTATAGGTTACCGCTTTTCTAAAGTAGGAAAGAAACTGAAACTTGCTATTTTTTGTTAGTTTCAGATACAGATAGCATCTATGTTTTTATTTGAGTATTTCATGACTGAGAAGTGTGAATTTGTTGACATTGTTGACATTGGGTAAAGACTTTCCACAAACTGGAAAAAAAGGCATAGTATGGAAGTAACCGATACAACAGTATTGTGGAACTGTTGATTATATACTCAGTGCTGGCAATGACACATATACATAAAACAGATATAACAACCATTTGGGCCCCATGTTGGACACCAGAAGGCCTGTGGTGGTTTAACCCAGCAGGCAATTAAGCACCACACAGCTATTTGCTCACTACCCCTCAGTGGGATGATAAAAAAAAAAAAAAAAAAAAAAAAAAGTAAATGTGAAAGAAAAAGTAAATGTGAAAGAACTCATGAGTTGTGATAAGGACACTTTATTAAGAAAAGGAAGAAAAGAAGAAAAAAGAAGAGGGAAAAAAAAAAAAAAAAAAGGATGCACAACACAATTGCTCATAACCCAACGACCAATGCCCAGCCAGTCCCTGAGATATGTCAGCTCCCATCCCAGCCAATGTCTCACAGTTTTCTTGTTCAGCATGATGCCATGTGGTATGGAATACCCTTTGTCCAGTTTGGGTCAGCTGTCCTGGCTGTGCCCCCTCCTAATGCCTTGTGCACCCCCAGCCTCCTCCCTGGCAGGGTGGTAGGAGAAACTGCAAAGTCCTTGACTTATTGTAAGCACTGCTCAACAACAATTAAAGCATTGGTGTGTTCTCAGCATTATTTTCCTCCTAAATCCAAAACATGGCACCATACCAGCTACTAGGAAGAAAATTAATTCCATCCCTGTTGAAAACAGGACAGTGCTCTTTGTCCTGAGGAGCCTGTAAGAAGGAAACTATATGAGCTGTGAGAGATGCAGTGTTTTTTTCTTGGTTCACCTTCATCCTGCCTCCAAGCCTCATTTTGAAATGTTCCCTGTGGAGGGCATTAGAAAATTGTGAATTAAAGCTGAAGGGAGTCTGAAAGAAGCAGCTATAGATAGTGTTGTGGAATAAAAAGCATATATTTCCAGGTGCAGTTAGTCGGGTATTTCCTATGCAGAATTAAGCATTTGTACTGTAGAGTGGACAATTAAAGGAGAATGCAAATAATACAGTTGCATGTGTGTAAAAACTGATGTCGTGTTGTGACGTCGTGCTGTGCTCACCTTGTGTTTCACATGTTTAAAAGTATGTGAAGTTGGTCTGAGCATCTTGTAATGATAAGGAGTTGATAATTGCTGGTTACCCGTGGAGTTCAATTTGTTGTCTTTCAGAGGTGATCCATTTGGATATTTTTGTAAATCTGAGCATAGCTCTTGAGCAAAGCTAGTGCCTGGATTATGCTCAGATATCAGAGCATTCCCAGAGAACTTGGAGTGTGTGTAGGGAGCTACAAACAATGCACTCTCTTGGAGCAGGCTCTAGTTTTCTTTTATTTTTCTAATGCTGAAGGTATCAGTTTCTGGACTTAATATGAAAATTAAAAATGGTAAAAACATTCTAAATAAAATTCTAATCAATTGTGTTTAAAATTTTAATCTCTCATTATAAAGTAGATTTGGTTTCTAAATATGGCATTAGATTTTCAAATATAAAACAGTTTCATTTGGTATTATGCTGTGGAGCACTTCCATGCAGCCTTCTATACTTTGCTTTGAATCATTCTCACTGAAATTAGAACCGTCAGTGAACAGCACCACATGGATTTTGATTTCACTCAAAAAGTGACTTCTAGTGGAATGGCTCTTGACAAATGTATGCTGTTTTTATACATGTTGTTAGTGTGATTTTTATATTTTACCTGAGTCTTTTGGCTTATTGCCATCTACTCAGGGAAAAAAAAAACAAACAACAGCTTTCCAAAAATAGGGTTTACACTATGGGAAGTCAGACAGCAATGTCAGGACCTCCGCTTTACAGAATTTATTACTGTAAGTGATGCAAGAAAATGATACATTAACAAGGCTTAGAAGAAGATGGAAGATTTTTGAAATGCCATTTAGTCTATTAACTAGAATTCCCTTGATATTTACGTTTTAAGATTTCTACATATATATAATACATGCATACTTATTTCCATCCAATTGCCTATTTCAGCAAAGATTGCATTTATAGCATGAGCTACCCTCATTTCAAATGAATAGCTTATAAAATACAGTTTACCACATAGAGCTGGGAAGTAGAAATCAGAGATCTTTCATTGTAGTATTTTTGGTGACACTGACCTGCTTTTGTGGGGTGGAAGAACTCACTTTAGCTTTCTGTGCCTTGACTGTCTCGTGTATTAAACGGATATAAAACATCTTTCATCACAGGGTATGATGAGGATTGCTTAAATGAGTATAATAATAATTTGTGACTTACAATGGGAATTTGCTGATTGGTGCCTTGATATTAAATAATTGTGGGAAGTTTCCATCTAAACATGTGCAGTGCCTTTATACATTAAAACTAAAAAAACAAACAATAATCTTAAGCTCTGGTATAATGATTTCAGTTTTGCCACTTTTAGAATACTGATTTTTTTTTTTCCATTGCTATAATTAAAAAAGGGCAGAGAATTGTCCTAAAACTGCAACCATTTAGTTTCTGTCTAAGGCATTAGAAATATAGTAAAACCTTCCTCTTATAATGCTCTTGGTACAGACTCTGGTGAGTCTCTGATATTCTGGCCATGCTGAAGTGCATCAAGAGACAATTACAGCCGTTATAGTGCATGTAGGAATAGGGCTGAATTTTCAGAAATACTTGCTATAACTTACTCCAGTGATTAACTCTTTCTAAATTATGACCCTTAAGTGTCAGTACTAGACAGATGTACAGATGGTTATCTACATCTTGCAATAACCAGTGTGAATTCAGCCAGGTAGCAGGTGGGAAGGTTCTGGACATCTGTGTCATCTCTCTAGCTCGTGCATATGTCTCTCAGGGCCTGTACAGCTGCAGTGGCTGCTTCCCTACATGCCATAACCAGGAAAGAAACGGCAATTGGAATGTGAGTCCCCAGGCATGGATATCAGTGGCTAGCACCTGATATTGAATTCCTAACTCACTGTGTATATTGCATGTTTTCTGCACATTATCAGACCTTTCCTTTGTACACGTATCAAACACAGTGTATACTTCCAAATTTTCATTATAACTCTTTGCAACACTGCATTCTATTTTAGGATAGAATACAAGTACCACATTTTTATTTTTTTTCCTACAGGAAACTATTGTTTCCTACTACCAGAAGTATATATATATATAAAAAGATCAGTTGATCAATTTATCGCTAGATCTTTTGATACTCTATTTTAAAATCAAATGAAATTCTGTTGAAGAGATTTGTAATTTGTATAGCTGGGATGGTTGCCAGTCATGCTTCCCTCATCTATTTTCTTATTCAAATTAATGCTGGTAAGCTTGAAATATTGTAAGTAGCTTTAGCCTCTCTGTAATCTACTTTTAATAGGAGGAGTGAAATACAGTCCATATGGTAACCTGGATGATCTCTGTCTTGAATTATTTCTGGGATAAAATCAAATACATACCAGAGTTTGGGTTACATATCCAATCTCAAAATATTTTATTAAAAAATAAAATCTCCTTTAAATACTCTGTGTCTAAGGCCATCTGTTGATTTCATAAATCCTATAGATAGCATCAGTTCATGTGCTAGATAAATCTCTTCTATGCTAGCCTACCATGGAGGTTAAAACATCAGAAGTGGCAGTCACAAGATGGGCATGGAGGGCTTTGTTTCAGGGTTTGAGTCAGGCCCACTTCTGACTCGAGAGTAAAAGAAAACGGTGTCTCAGTTATTTCAGGGGGTTTTGGATCAGGTTTCAGTGTGGTAAACTGACAAATTGTCAGATACTAAGTATGACTAGAAGTGGATAAACAGTACGATTCCTTATTATTTTTTTACATAATAGTATTAACTTGTAATAGGATAATAGCCCGTATTCTATATTTTTATTAATTGATATGCTGCTACTGATTAAAAGAGTAGATAACTTCACAGAGAGGAAAAAAAAAAAAAAAGTGACCTTATTTTTTTGCAGACTATTCATTTAAATCTCTAGGGGTCTCAGACTGGTGTTTGAAACAATAGTTTCACGTTCCTGTTTCTGAACTAGTCATTTAGAAGAATGCACATTAGAGCAACCATAATTTTGATTCCCCCTTTATAATTACTGATCCAGTTCTGTATTACAATGTCAAGAGACTACTGTAGCTGCTTAAAAAGAAACCTGGCTTCAGCAATGAAAAAGCCTTCATTAAAGCTAACAGCAAGCATACATATCTGAAAATGTTATCACCAGGGTTGTGAGGGGTGGAGGGGGGGGGCTTATAAAACAGGGTGTTCCAATCAAGCTATGTGCAGTCTGCAGTGATATAGAGAAGGACTTTGATTGTCAGAAGGTGCTGTGTGTTATTAGGTTGACTGCACATTTCAATGGTGATATGAAGTGGTGTGAAAACATTGATTCTTAGTATATATAAAACTTAGCCATTTATTTGGTTCTTTGTAGACTACAGGCAGTTGAATGTACAAGAAGAGATTATATTTACTTAAACTGTTTCATTAAAGTTGGTGGATTTCCCAAAGATATCTCTACCTGTCACTAAGAGCTGTTGATGTGGCTATTTTCTATTATGGTATAACAGTAACATCACTTTTCTTAGAGTAATATGAGAGACTTGGGTAGCATAATGGACTTCCAACGCCTTTCAAAAACACCATTTTTTTCTGCTAATTTTGTATTAAATAAGTACCAGCCTGTATTTGTGGGTTAATATATGCATACCATTTGGAACATACTTAGTGACATTATGTAATTCACAGATGTTTTATTATTCATAGTACTGTGCATTCAAAGCCCTCTGTAGTCACTGTTGTGCAAAATCTAATGAGGGAATTTTGTGTGTCTTTTGCTGGCCTTTTAGACTTGTCAAACTCTCATTCAGTCAATTCAAATGACAAACAGGGGGTTATGGTGCCCTTTTCTGATTATTTTGTTATATGATTGATGGAGTGGAAAGGAGTAAAAATATTGATTTCTCTTGATTTGTGTATGTATATTTCCTCCTTTGGAAATACAAGGGAAGACATTAAAAAAAAAGATGTTATCTCTTCACTGTATTTGAATTGTGCTGTGGGGATAAATCATGGTTAGTAGAAGTATTAGATAAGAATTTTATGCACACTTTTCCCAGGCTTAAATGAAATCTCACTCTTATAAACAGAAGTGCAGCAAAACAAAATGAGAAGCTCCTCTGTTGCTGTTGTTGTTGTTTTAAATCATATTAGAAATGCTTTCTCCAGCTGGTTTACCAATTCACTCTCCTTGATTTCATCATCTGATCAACACCAGACCACTAGCTGATGAAAGCCAGTGTTATTGATTACAGCAGCATTCATCATTTTCTATTAATATATATATATTAAAAACAAAACAAAATAAAACAAACAAAAAAAACGATCTCTTAGTGCTGTAGCTCTACTGAGGAAATTGTAAATCATGGGAATGAAATGATGTCTGAAAATCCTCACTGGAATCAGAATTTTAATTTAGAATTTTATTACCAATTTTTCCTGATTAAAACCTCTGTTCTTTGTTGTTTTCTTACTAATCATTCATTTTCTCTGTGACTATTGCATTCTTCATCCCACATTTCTCATCCAGTTTCTTATCTCCATCCAAGAATGGCTGGACTTTTTGGACTGTTGAGCCATAAACTTTCTGATGTCTTCTATCACCATATTCATCATTAATTGCTTGCATGTTATCATTTTAATTATTGCCATGAAATATAGTAATTAACTGGGTAAATAGTTGATTCACACTGTAACATTCAGTGCATAGGTTTATCTTGTAGATTTATATATATATAAATAGTTTTTTGTTCTGCTGTTTCTGCACGGATAAGTATTCTTCCCTGGGAATGTTTGTGGTGAAAATTTCATCTCCCTCCATTTTTCCTGAAATGTGCTAGCTGAAGGTTTGTACAGGTTTGTCATCCGAGACCACCTGCTTTTGTGGAAAAGAGAGGAGCAGTCCCATGTGCTGTACCCTATCCCTGACTGCAATGTCCTGCAGGAAAAAGAAAGCAGTTTGCATTGTTCTACTTTTCTGTTTTGTGCTAGTGATATTCTTGCCTTTGCAGAGTCTGGGATCAGTATTAGAAAAGTAAATATATTGAATAATGAATCTGACAGTTTTCTAAATGTGATACTTTTCCACTTCAAGTGTTTGTGAAACTGTGCTTTTGATTTATTTAATATTCAGTCATTCACTTTGATGTTCTGTATACCGCTTCAGTAAGTAAACATGTAAAGTCCTTTGGAGCTTCATAAACTTCAGTCAAAATGCCCATAGGAGAGTGATGACAAACCCAAGGAACACAGATAGTAACATAAAATCTGATATATATGGAAAAGTTGAGATTTCTGCTGTATTTAAGAAAAGTTAGTGAAAGAATCTTGTGAGAAAGTGATTTTTTAATCTCCCACATCCACTGAACTTCATTAATGTGAGATTTGCTCTTGAAAACATCCTTCCTTCTGTGCTGCCATTCTGTCTTCCTGGGGCTGTATCAGTGGTTGACAATCTGTGGTCTTCACACTTGATGAGGATACAATATTCCAAGTTGCTTTTCAGACCTGTGTTATATTTGGGATGTTTTCAGTTAAGTCTGATAATATGAACATTGGTGGTCCAAAAACCACTTTGAAGACTCACAGTGATCTGTGGTTAAAATTTTTAAGGAGTTCCTTATCACTCAGTAAGCATAAAGGCAGACTACGTAACAAAACAGAGCTTGTTTTGCTCGAACTTGAAAAATTTCATGGAACAGCAAGCCAACAGTGCTTTGCAATATAGTTTACATAAAGCCCCCCAGATTATGAAAAAGGCTTCTTCCGGAGCCCCAGTGAGTATCTATTTGTCCGAGCAGAACTCCTGCTACATGCAGCCAACGCACCTCATTGTAATGATGTGCTCTACTTTATTGTTGGTTTATGCGCGTGTGCATATATGTGAGTGTGTGTATGCAAATATGTCACATGGATAAGCGTGTGTCTAAGATTGGCAAGGAACTTTACCTGTTTTTGTCCCAAACTCAGGTAGGAGTGCGTCGAAAGGAGCCCTGCAGAGCCAGGCCAGTGAGCCCCCTTTCTCCGCTCCCCCTTTCGGTTTGGGAACATCAGTTGGGGCAATTTGCTAGGGGAAGGGGGTGTGTGGGACCACCATGAACCTTCCCGAAACTTCCAGAACAACAAAGCACACAGTTACCGCCCCGAGGGTGGTCCCAGACCCAGCACACTACATAAAAGTGGGCTCGGAGAGTAGCTGGAGTCGACTTTCCTTCCCCGTGCCAATGGAGGCTTTGAGTCGAGACAGCAGCGCTGGATCCGAGGGCGTTGATGATTTCCCCCACACCCCAGGTCTTCTCTCTCTCTTTTTTTTTTTTCTCTCCTTTTAATCGTTTCCTGGCAGTTTAATGCCTGCGCTAAAACGCCATTATCCATTATCTGCGGCAGTTGTTGATAGTCGTTAGGAGCCACCCAGTTCTGCGGTAAAGCAGAACAGTGAGGGGTTAAGGCCTGTGCCAAACACCTCCATCCGCAGGTCTGTTGGCAGAATGACCCGATAAATTGTTGGAAGTGCCCAGGGAGTCACAGGGATAGCCCCAGGGATATTGTCGGCTGGTTATGAAGGCTCCCCTCCCGCGCAGCCCACCGGCTGTTGCCTCAGATTCAACGAGTCTGTGGAAGGGCGTGCTCCAGAGGGGACCTTAACAAGGTTCCTCCTTTCCTCCCAAAACACTTGGGGAACTGCAAAACAGACTCGAAAAATCGTTATTGCAACAACTTACGTCCAGTTTGGTTTCCTGTAGCGTGTCTCAAGTTCTCTACGTTGAAATTTGATTCATTAATATTTATGCTATGCATTAATCTGAAGAGATGATTGGTATATTCCTTCTTACTGCTCAGTAAACATTAGTATTTGTTCCCTTCTCCTCTTCAAGTACTCTTTTATGATTTTCAGAACAGTTCAGTATATTTGTGATCAGTTGCGTTTAAATCATATTGAAGTTGTATTTTTATCATACTGAAGTTTAACATAAAAAAGTCAAGGTTTGAACCCCAGCCTAAACCTAATGGGGTAATCCATGAGATGAGATGTGAGCGCATGGTTCCACATGTTAGCAGAGCATCTGTGAACAGTGGCTGAGTTTGTTACTGATGTCACAGAATGGCACAAAATTTGTAATGCTGGAGAAGAAATGTTTAAAGGAGCATGTGGTCCTTCCCTGGGGTCCATGTAAGTAAACTTGCAACATGAACCCTTGCTACAAAATCTTTTTAAAAAATAATAAATTATAATCTCTTAAAAACAAGTAAAATGTGATATCTTTTGACTATGTCAACCTGATGGCTTTGTATTAAATTCAGGATGCATTTTGGGTAGTAACAGATGATTTAGTTTTACATCAGTATTATGTGTTAACTCTTCAAAAGAAACTGTGTGCTTTAATATAGTGGTTCACACAGAAACACCTTTTTATTAAAATTTAACAAGGACATACAGGTGGGACACTTGTGAGATCATTGATTTGATTGGTAAGCACTAGAGACTATGATCCAGGCTTTTTGTTGTTCTTCTGATTATGTTTTGATTCAATAATAACAGTTTTTAATAAATGTACCTAAAAGAGACAGTGATTAACTTGCAATATGTATCATATTGTTTTCTGTGATGAGTAATGGATAAACGTTTTTTACAATTTTACTTCTAAATTTGAGGAGTGATAGGAAATAACCAGAATTTATATTAAAGGAATTATCTGGTCTTTGAAGATGATGTTACTTTCTAGCCTTTCAGTGAATTCTTTTTCATATCCGGGTGGGAAACTGAATGGATGTTGTTAAATCTCACTCAAACGGAATGATAACATCTTCACTTCACCCCACACAAGGACATAAAGAAAACTTCCAGTCACAGAGATCACATTAATGTACACAGGAGCTAAACAAGAAGCTAGATTGTGTCACAGGTTCCTTGCCAGCATGATAGCTGGTTCCAGATTCAGGTCTGATGACTATAAATCAAAAGAGTCTATATTCTACACAATGTATTAAAGTGCTCAGGGCAAACTATCTCCCACTTGGTTTAATGTAAAATAAATTGTAAAAAGCAGTATACCTCTTGAGCATACCTCTCAAAGGTATGTTCACTCTCCCCACCTCCAAGTTTCTTTTTCATTCACTGGGTTCCCTTAGTGGAGACAGTTTTGGATCTTTCTGTTTCAGATTTTTCTTCTTGTGTGTGTAGAAAATGCTCCAAGGGAGTAATACAAAGAAGGTGGGTGAGACAGCTGATGCCTTGAAGCAGGGCTGCTTACTTTAATGTTAGAGAAAAAAAAATGGAGAAACTACAAATAATAAAAATCCAGTGCATGGTTCTCTAAAAGGAACAAATTGGTCTCTATGTAAATAGGTTCCAATACTCAGACATGAATCCAAAACAAAGTAAGACTTCTCAAAAAGAGTGTTGAAGGAAATTAACTGCTTCAAAATAAAAAATGACATCCTTCACATACTCTGCATATGTTCATGCTGAAGAGAAGAATTTGGAAAGACTAGCCTCTGGCAAAAAACAGACACAATGAAATGAAGACTTGAAAAGATCTCTTGTGCTTACTTAAAGTTTAGAAAGTGAGTTTTAGATTTCACCCTAGAAACTTGGTACTGTTTCATTTTACATAGCATCATTTTTAATGTGTTAAATTAAAAATATAAGGTAATAGGCACCTTGAAGTAAGCACAAAAATAAAATACACTTGACTGCTGTTGATGCTGTACGTTGCAGGAGAGCAGTTTGATTGTACTCTTAATGTAAGGTAACAATCCTTGAGTAGAATGGCTAGGAGATTGTTATAGTTTGATATAATGCATTTATTCTGACAAAGAAACACACATTTTAAGCAAATTAATTGTTTGGGGGAGATGCTTAGGGAGAAAAAGATTTTTGTGTATTTATACTACCTGTTAACAGTCTAATTCAAGGTATTTAGTGTTTTTTCCTGGCTAGGGCTGGAAATACTCTGTTCTCAGTATGCAAAGGTGGTCTTTAGTCTCTTAATCTTTTTAATCCTGGTCCCTGATCCATACAGGAGCTTTGTCCTCTAAATGTGAGAAACATTCCTCCTCTCTGAGGAGTTCTCCTATCAGCATTTCGGTCTTTTGACCACAGAATCTTCGCCTTTTTTATTTCTTTGAAAAAGCTGGCACACTTCTAGGCTGTTGAGAGAACAACTGCTGTGTATTTTGGGTAGTATGCCAAAGTTATTTTCTTCCTGTTGAGGATTGCAATGAAAAGCCTGAAAAATGTAACCAAATACTTATATCATAACTGTTACTGAGTAAGTGTTTGACTAAAGCAAGAGACATGCAGTTGTAAAAACACCCATGTTTAAAAATAGTATTAATGTTGTAGTTCCCATATTTATCAGGCAGGTAAAGGAATAGAACTTAAAGTTTTGTTTAGATTCTCTTTTTTCATATCTTCTGGAGGCGACTTCCATCCTGGCAAACATACAGAAATCCTTCCCCTATTATACACAACGTGATGTGTAAAGCATGGAGGGATGAAGTTTTTTCAGCGTGAATGTAGGGATGCTTAGAGGAAAACAGCAGAAAGGATCTAAGGAGTGTAAGAAAAGGAAAATTCATGGATACAAATTTGCAAATGTTTCAAACTTAATTCTGTCAATGTTTGTCATGTTTGTCTGTAGTTTCCACCTACAAGACAGAGACATAGCAGTTGTTAAAATTGTTATGAATCATTTACCTTTTCAGTTTCAAAAGCATTGATATTTGTAGTTTAGCTTAAGAAAAAAAGAAGTACTTTAAATGAAATGGTAAGTAGGATATGTTCTTAGTTGTTAAAATGAGACGTTCCCTGCTCATAGCCTACATGACAGCTCTGGCAACATTATAAATCTTTCTAACCTTCCTATCCCAATTTGGCAGTAGTTGTTTAGGGCATTTTAAGCATGAGGATAACAAAGATGCTAGGCTAGAAAACAAATACCACAACTAGCATTTTAAACCTGTGTGAACTGAGAAAGGATTTGTGCTTTATATCAGAGTTATTTCTTGAACACCAAAGGCACGGAGTAACATACATATGACTTGCTACAGTGCCAGCATTATTGTATTGTTTCACAACTCCTACATTCTAGAAAGCTGCATGAAATATAGAATATTTTCCATGTTGGCACACATAGACTCTCAAAGTGTTAATTATGTTTTTGCTCTGGTGTAGTGTTATAGAAGAATCTCAGCCTCATCTATCTTCATCTAGAGCAGAGGTGAAAGTTATGGAAATAGCATATAAACCCTTAGCAGTCAGGAATAGGAAGTTCTCATTACATTTAACAGCAGAGGTACTGGTTAGCCTGAAAGGACACTTCAGTTGCCCCTATGCTCACTCTTAATGCAGGGCATTATGGAATTTGGAGGCTTTGGAGAGGTAGGAGGCAAAGAAATCTTAGAATATGTACAGCATGAGTAAAGTGAAACTAAGAACATGAAGAAAGAAATGACTTCTCCAGTCCTCATCAGGAGACAAATACATAAATTTGTACTATTTGCACTAGTAGGTAAATAAGTAAAGTTTTATAAGGCAAGTACGAAACCAAATGTGAAGGTATTTTCTAATTCTTTATACAAATAGATTTGCAAAATGAAAGTGCCATTAACATTTAAATAGGCAGTGAAACTGCAATCCCACTGTTAATGTCACAGTATCTTCCTCTTTCAGGTTTCTGTTTATTTGCTATTCAGGATGCATTTACTTTGGATTTTGAAATAAAATTAAAGAGTAAGAGAAAGAAATTAGGTGTTATTTGTGGTCAGAATGATAACTGAAGTTTGAAACAGCCTCCCTCTCCCCTGCTGTGATAGAGGCACGAGAAAAGGAGCAAAAAAAAATGGTGCAAAGGGTCTGTAACTCATGTACCAAAAGAAGTAGTGTATTTGTTGATGCTTGTCCTTAGCCCACAGAAACTCTTCTGTATATGTACCTCATAATTAGGGATTCGTGTGCCTGCGGGGAGGGTATGCAGCCAGGGAGCAGCCTTTATGCACAGCATGGTACCCTAGCAACCTGATAGATTTCCAGCAGAAATGTGTGTGGGAGTTAATGCTGATCTTTGCAAAGTTAACCCATTTTTGGCGAAAAGTCTGCACAACTGTCATAGACTAGTCAGTATGGTATATGGCTTATGCAATCCATAGGAAAAGATCTTGGGTGGTTTGTGTTCATACTTGGTGTGTTTACCTGGCTTTTTCTTCCCTCATCCACCGAACCTCTCTATGGAGAGATGTGATATCAGCTGCATGAGTTCATAGCTCGATTGCACAGTTAGTGACTGTCCTAGGCTTGTCGTTTATTTCTGACTTAAGTGTGGTATGAGATTTGAGGGTGTTTTTCCACAGTTACACCAGATCACCCTCTTGAAAAGTGTATTTCCTATTAACTATTCTAGTGCTTCAGAAGAAGCCTGATGAACTCTTAAATAATAGTTTCTGTTAAAGCATGACATTAAAAACTTCAGATATCCAGGACCAGCTTTACAAGGAACTGAGCTGTCCATGCTGTAGAGGTGGGATGGTCAGCAAACAGAAACAGACCTCCAAAGCTGAGTGCTGCCAGTCCCAGTCAGTCCTAAAACTAATTGGAATATGAGGAAAGGTAACTGAGCACAGAATTGAAAAAGGAATGGATGAAGCAAGGAGATGGATTCTTATGTCTTCCTGAAAAAGGACTCCAACAGGAATAGTTGACTGGAACCAGAATGGTCAGGCTTTATGCATTTGTACTTTACTCCATTCAGAACTAGAAAAGCATCGCTATTACTGAGTGAATAGTATGTGTATGTCTTGTGGCTCTGCTAATCTCATTCAGTATTCTTAAGCCATAGAGTAGAATAACCATAATGTGGTTGCACAGAGCGTGGGAAATTGTTTAATGGTCAAGTATGAAAGAATAGGACTGTGGAGATTGTTTTCTATGTCTCTCACAGGCTGTAGGGATTATCTGCAATTTGCATAATTTAATTTTGAACCACCAGAGGAAAAATTCAGGCATGCAATTTCTGCTGTTTTCTTTCCCCAAAGGAAAGCATTGCTGCATCACGTTCTACCCACTTGTCTGATATCCTCATTGCTCAGCAGAAAAACAAAACAAAATGTGATTTGTACACAGTCTCAGTAACATACATCTACAAAAATCTTGATTTTAGAGATTTTTTTTTTCTGTAGTGAAAAAACTTATCTCAAAGATAAAAATGCAAAGCTTTGAGAGTCATATACAGGAGAGAGTTTAAAGCTCTAGTTCTACTTTGGTAGGTTTATCAGGAATAGAAGTTGAGAGCATCTCTCTGAAAGTTGTATCTTTCCTGTACTAGCTTGTAAAACCTCAAAATTTTATCAGTTCATTCCAGTTAGGATCCTGGATTATTTCCTAAGAGAAACTTCCTAAAACTATTTGGCCTCTATATTCTGTTATTTTCACAGAGAAGAATTGCAGTTGGTTTGTACATAAATTATGCTGGTTCGGAGTTGTAACTCATTTCTTTCTTTCTCAAGACTTTCATTTGTCTTTTCTTTCTACCTCTAGTAAAAATAGTGTTCTCTCCAAGTAATACCTAAATGAGATGAAAGGAAGGAGACTACCTTGTGGGAAGTTTTCTGCATCTTTCTGTCATTCCTGGGATGCCTAACTCAACCCATATGAGAACTGTATAAGTCTCCATAAAACTCATATAAGATATATATACATATAAGGATGAAGAGTACTGTGATGCACTGGTCTGGTGTGATGCATCTCTGTTTTGTATAGAGAAATCCAAGGTATATTGTTTCTGTTGCTTCACTGGGGAAAGGGGTAGTTCAAAGCCACTATTAAGCAGAGAATACAGTAAACAGCACAGTATACTCTCAGTTGTTGAATTGCACATTAACTATCTGAAAATGATAGTTAAATGCCTGTTAAACATAATTTTCTTTACCCAGTTGGAGGTGGAAGACTGATTTAAACTATTAAAATTCCCTTCACGGATAAGAAGTCTTTCCGTCTTAACTGTTTTCTGTCAGTCTTCGGACCTCTGAAATTTTTATATTGTTACCCTTCAGTACTACCACAGACTGGATCTCCTTCCACATGAAGTCGATGGGATTTCAGTGAAATCCCAACTAGAACTGCAGGACCATTAATCTGTAATATCAAGAAGGAAGGTTTGTCAAGGTTTTCTATGGATATCTGCATCTATCTACTGTAGGGTATTATTGGTAGATAAGACTTACAATGGGGCTGAACACCTGTTGCTTTTTCTTATTTTTCAGTAATGGAAAAATATGGAACTAGAATATTCAGTTTTTATTTTGCACTTCAGATACTTAAAACTAACAATCAAAGTGATATTTTTGCCTTGTAAGTATGGAACTTCTATGAATATCATTAAATGAAATTTAGACTAGTGAAAGGAGGCCTTTAATGTAGTATTCATCAGTAACTAATTGCTTGTACAAAACATTTAACTAATAAGAACATAATCATTGGTATTTAGACTGGTTCTGGCCCCTTGAAGACAGCTCATTAAAGTAAGAAAATATTCATCTCACACCTGGGTGAGTTCATCAGGCAACTGAATGTGAAAGATACAAATAATCCTTTTCCTCTTCATCATGACATGCATAACTATGGAAGTTAATTCTTTTGTTTTCAAAATTAAGACATATTTCAATGATAAAAAGATCATTCTGTATATTTCTGAACTGGATGCCTTCGCATTTGTTTGTGCTGAGCTTTAAGACTTGTACTCTCATAGTAATTAATGTGATTTTTTTCTTCTTAGTAAATCTCTCACAGATCAATGCCTGATGGAATTTAATATGTACATCCTTTTCTAGCAACCTGCTTTAGATTTTTGCACTGTGTCAGTCTCTTTCCAATAAAGATACCAAAAAAAAAATTGTTCCTGTTTAGCAAGATGTAAGAGTCCTGCATCTTTTATCAACATCTGTGCTTGTATGATACTGGGATATCAGTGTTCACACTGATCCTGGACTTAAATTTTCTTCACATTTCTTCTGTCACCATGGCCATATCCAGAGCTGTTGGTTCCGTCTCTCTCTCAATCCCGTAGTATTGTTTTAAGAAACTGATTTGAGTCCAGTCATTGAATGTTGCTTCCTGCTTTTCACAAACAGTAGTAATTACCACTAAGGTTCAGTAATTACCACTGTGGGGAGTGGCAGCCTGATGCTAGTACTTTTCCACTGACTCCCATTCAAATTCCAGGCATTTAAAAGGCTTTTCAAACATTCATCTATCTTCATTTGCTTTGCTTCTCATCCAGTTCCTCTAACACCTGCCCCATCCTTCCTATAGTGTCATGCCTGCTGGTGTGAAAATGTTTTTTTGCATACTTGCATGAAAAAGCCTAATTGCATTTCTCCTTCTGATCAAGCCTTAATTGCCTTTCCAAGGTTAATTCTAAAGTTGTATTTTTGTAATTCTTATCATTTTTTTCAATAATCTTTATTTATATATATGTTCTTTCTGTAATGCTGTTACAGAACTATGTTACACTGCATACTTAAGTCTGTGTTGCCCTTCTAATACATGTCAAATTGGGTTGTTTGACTCCATTTCTGTATTCTGGGATTGTTGGTCTTACTGAAGTGTATATCAGGTACTTAGAGTGATTGCTGTGCTTCTGTTCTGCATGGAAATAGAGGAAGTTTGCATGATACAGCAAATACTATCTTCTGGCAGGAGTGCCTCCACTGTGACAGCACTACTATGTGCTTTTACCTTGGCTCAGGTCTTTTCAAACTTACCTTCCAAAAGTCAATACTGCAGCAGGAGAAGAGATAAAGGCATGGAGCTTGAGAGCACTTCAGGGCACTAAATAAGTCACTGGAGCACTTCAACCGAGCCTACCAAGAATATGGGATTACCAAATTACAGTGTATGTTCTCACAGAACTTCTATGAAAGCAAGTCAATGGGGAAGAGTATGAGAGGGCTATTTCAGATTGAGTTAAAGTGGCTGAGCTGAAGCACGAATGGAGTGTTCCCCCCCCCCCCCCCCATGGGTATGAGGAAGATCTTCACTTGGCTTTATTCTTGACATTTCTAAAGGGCCAAAAGCAAGAACATGATCACACATAGGGATTTAGAATAAAGTCTTACTTTACCCATGGCAAGATATGTGGAAAGAAGAGCAAGAGTAAGAGCACTTAAGATGAATCCAATTTGTATTTTCAGTTTTATTTGTCTAGTAGTATTTTAGCCACGCATAGATAACTATTATGAAAGAATCATAAATAACCTTTACAAAGTTTCTTGACAGGCATTTGCATCAAACTTTTCAGGTTCCTTGTAGGATTTGTTTCAGCTGGAGTGTTTTCATCACTATTACAAAGATTTCTCAGTTTTGATGTTCTTCTCTTTGCTCATACTTACGTTAAACTGATATACATCTCCATTTACATAGAATGGAGAGCAGGATATCCCTGTCTAAGACACTTGAAGTTTTCCATGCAATCTGCATTACAAAACATACAAAAAAAAACATACAAAAAAAGTATGATTATAATTTCATACTGTGCATTGCCGAGAACCCTGTTGTGCATCTTTCAGCTGGTGACATTATTTTCTGTTATTAGGAAGGTTGACAGTTGTTGCTACAACTCAAGATTTTTTTTTTTTTTTTTTTTTTTCTGCAGAATAATGACACTCTGTGGTACTTCAGATGTATGGCTCCCTTACAACTCATGTAACCTCTCACAGAAAGGATTACTTAAGTATGGGTGGCTTAGGCTGCTTTTCCAGAAGCTTAAGCATTCATACTGTTACTTTGAAAGTTTGAAAAGATTGTAGTAAGTTAACATTCTGAACAATTTTTCCAATTGCATTCCAAAGCTTGTTACTGTCTGAACAATCGTTAAGCATATAGATCTTACTATCTGGTGTGCTTTGTGTCTTCTACACTGTCAACGTCCAAGTCATTGCATTTCAACCTGTTACAGGATTTTCAGAATTTGAAGAAATTGATTGAAGTGGTATATAGTTCATATGACAAACTCTTCTTACGATGTTTTTAAGCACTAATACAAAGGCATAAGTAAAAATTATTTCACATTATTTACTACAGCGTTATTATGCTATTAAATGATAAGATTTTATAAAGTTGTATGTAATGCTTTAAAGAATTATAAGGCTTTTATATATCTTTAAGTTTTTAAGTATTACATGGTTGAGTAAGTATATGCATCTCATTGCTCATTAATGCTTCTGCTAGCATCAAGATAAAAGGCAGAATCTTCCCTTAAGAGTCCATAAAGATGGAGCAGCTGTCTTTGGATAAAGTAATCTTTGCTGAGTTTAAGCAGCTATTTAGGTCTAAGTAGAGAAGAACATGCTGGTAAGATGAATTGTGTCCAGGAAAACAGAATTGCAATTTGTCTTCTACTATGTCATTATTTCCACTACACTCAACTACTCTCAGATCTGAGACAATCACTGCCCTTCCCATCAGTAAGCAATGGCAAGCAAAATTCAAAAAACTTCTCATCTTTTTGGAAGCTTTTTTCATCTTTTTGGAAAAGTTGCACTACCTAATTGAGAGCTGGAATAATCCAAGCAGAAAGCTTAATTACTGTTTATGAAAGGAAAATAAGCTTTTTCCTTTCAATTAGAACAACAAAATTTAGTTGTATAGGTGGACATTTCCCATTTGGTCTGTTTGGCATGCTTGGTCTGTTATAAAAACCTTCACAAATTTTCAATTGAGTTGACTTTCATAGTATGAGAGCCAATTGGCTCTTTCTTCAGGAGAATGGTGGTAAAACTGTTTTCCTGCTTCCTTACATACTCTTTCTAGGTATTTCTTTATGTTTAAATCTGTGTATAATTTCATTGTCTTCCATATGACTGCTTACTTGCTGAGTAACTTGCTGACTGCATACATAAGTGGTAGGTCCCTATTGCCTGCTTTTATAATTATAAACTCATGGATTTGCAAAAAGATGAGTTACCTGTTTTTTAAATTCATAAGTCATTTTCATCTTAAATTCTCTAAGTGCTGTAAATTTACACATACTTTTAGAAAATGAAAAACAAGGTTAATGAAGTTTAATAAATAATAATGTGAGATTAATAAAAGCAAGTGAGACAGTGAAAATGAATTATCCTATTGTAAAAACAAAAAAACTGCTTGATATTGATGAGCACTTCCTGCATTGTAAGTAACTTTGTATTGTAAGCATTAAGTAAATGCTAGATGAGGAATTATTTCTGTTTATTTTCTGAGGATGGCATATTAAAATGTGAGCTCATTTAAAATTCTGCTTAGTCTAAAGAAATTGATTTTTTTAAAGCATATGACAGATGGAAAATCTTGCCATGTCTGTCTGAGGTGAAGAATAGAACCTGCATACTCACCTGTTACAGTAACTATGTACATTTCAATCCTAGTTTGAGATGTTTAGTTTTGTAGTAATAGATATGCAAATCTTAAAAAGGAAAAAAAAGCCATAAACTACGATGCTTAATGAGGTAGTAAGACACATCTTGTTTTCAAAGAAATCATGATTCACTGAAATGTCTCCCAGGATTCAACAAAGTGCAAATTAATTCTTTATGAGAACTTGCTTTGAGTCTGCATTAACTTTTCTGCTTTCTTCTTCCTCTGTAATAAAAGAAAAAAAAAAATCGTACCATACCAGTTCCTGCTTTCCTGTTCATTAAATGTCTTTTAATTCATTTTATTGTTTACTTTTAATTCCTGAAATGCAGTTGAAGTTTCATCTGGTCTGTCCCTTCTCTGTTAATAACAATACTCCTTTCCTCCTGTGCTATCCTTTGCTCATCTAAGATTTTCTCTTACATTATTGGACTTCTGTTTGAAACCAGGGACTTTGCAGTTGGTTGGTTGATCATATAAAAATTGCTTTTTGTATTTGTTGACTGTGAAAGCAAGGCACGTGCTTCCAATATAGAGAAGTTTTAAAAATCCATGTGCATACCACTTATGAAGAACCTTATACTAAATCAAAATTCAGTGAAATTGCAGAATTTTATTAATCTTTATTAATCCTATTTCCTTAGGATTTTTGTTCTTGGCTTCTTTCCAGAGATGATTTAAAAAAAAAAAAATACAATTTAGAAAAGTATAAAAAATTAAACTTTTTTTTACATACAGACTGAACGAAACTTACTTCAGAACACAGTTGTAGAACTGCATACACATATAATAACTACAGACGAGGATTGCTAAGAATACCTAAAAATTAAGAACATACTCAAGCTATTTAATTTCCTTTTTTTATCTTGTATTCTACATTTTTAAAATTCTTTGTGTGTCATGTTTATTTGCCATTCAAGGAAGTTTCAGCAAGCTCTCTCAACATCTTAATGAATTTCAGCAAAATTGATTCACAAGTGAAGAAAGAGGGTGTTACAGGGGGTGGGGGAGTTATTTTAAGAAAATGCCTACATAGGTTTCCTTTTCATCTCCTTAAGTGGGTGAGATGGCATTCACTAGTTAATGGACAGTTTCTAGCTGGCAGGATTCTTCTAAGAAAATAGAGATGCAAAGATGAATCCTGAATAATGATGCACCACTCCCATGTGCAAGTAGAATTATGACAGAATTTAATGTAAGATTAAAATAATAAAATTCTTGGCCTTTTCCAACTTTAAGTCACATATGTATGATACCAGACATAGCTAAAATAATGAAAACAATAAAAAATTTGTTTGTTTACTGCTGAAGGAGGAACACCTGTACACAGCTGGAGAGAGGCTTAAAGAAAATGCTATTCCAAGGGTTTATCTGCTACAGACAGATGGAGTATAAATTTTAACAGGGCAACTTGTTATTTTACATACTCAAACACATATTTAGAACACATGTTAAAGACCTCTGTTTTAATCTGTTTCCCTACTCCAGTTAATTTCTTACATCCAGTGTAAAATTCACTGAGCTCACTTGGACTACTTTTCTGTTTCAGTAGTATTCAGTCATAGACCAGGACATAGAGTTGTCATTAAAACATGATATGGATTAGAAAAGTGAAAGATCTAAAATACCACAATGTTGCACAAATCTTTCAAGACAAAGTGTGCTACTTTACTGTTTTTTTTTATTATTATTATTATTTTTTATTTTTTTTATTTTTATTTTCCATCTCTCTTGTGGTAACCTCACAACAGACGTTACAAACAGTCTATAATGTCTATAAATGCATGTCTATAAATTTTCCTGAAGAAAATACTAAATGGATACTTAGTAATTTTATTATTTCTGGTTGTAGACTTCCATATAGTTCAATCTAGATTGTTTTTGGTGGTTATAGAAAGTTCTTACAGGGTATGATTTGGTTTATCATAAGTCTATATGTGTATAAAACAAGGCCATGTATTCAAATTCTGTATAGCCAAATCCTACAATCTTGTTTTGACAGAACAAACCATGGCCTTAGTCTTGCACGTAAAGAACTTGCAATGGGTCAGTATAATTTCTGACAGTGGTATTTACCCATTAGATCTGTATTTTGCCATAATGATTACTGATTTCCATGGAGTGATACATCAAGTACATTGTCAGGATATTAATTCAGTGGTATATATTTGGAATTGTCTTGGCCTGGTGATGATGTACAGACGGAGAGAGCAAGGAATTAAATGCAGTGTTTGATGGTTATGTGAGAGTTTCACATAGTTATTATGAAATTCAAATAGGCGAAGTAAAAATAGAATTCTGTGCCTTTTTTAACAAGGACAAATTGAATGATTCATCTGCAAACTGCATGTCCCCAAAGTAAGTGAATGAGGAAGTTACGTTCTGTGAATATGGAGGTTCAGTGTGGGTTATAAAGTTCTTTTTTAAAAGACTAATTGTCAAAATTTAAGGAAGATTTCCTTGCTAAGTTGCATAATGACAAAACTCAGATTTGCATTTTGTGAAGTAATTCTTGTACTGAATTTTAGAAAAATAATAATAATAATTTTATTTACTGATAATTATGGAAATAATTCTTTACTAACAATTTTCATCCTAGCTTCACACCTCACTGCTGAATACATCAGAGTATTCCTGGTTAGCTTTGGTCCTGGAGGATTCTTCACTTGCACGTTCCTTGTAAGATACTAGCACCTACACTGAGTTGTGCAGCTAGATATACTCTTCTTAGAGCTGTAGAGCAATGTACAAGAGTTCTTGATGCTGATACAGCGTTCCACTATTCAGTTTTAAGGATGATTACATCCTAGTCAGCAATTCTGTGATTTTGGTTGCTTCCTCCTTCAGTCATCACAGTTAAAGGAAAAATACTCACAGGCAACACAGTGACAAGGATATACAGGGACATATGCACACAGAAGTGGGAAGCTACGCATGAGTCTATCCACCCTGTTCTTTTATTAATTCTGAAGGTCACTTGGCTGAAGATTGAGTTCTTATGCTTTAAATGACACATCTTCATTTGGCTTTCATAAATCAGAGACCAGCATTTTCCTTCATACCCCAAATCCATCTTTGATATTTATTGATTTAGCCCTATCATTGCTTCTTTTCTGCAACTCCCTACAAAACATGATACCTGGTAAGTTTTGAGTGAATACAGTCAAACATTTCTTATTTTGAAGGCTATCATGACTATATTAATGAAGGCAATCAGGGGCTTTAAGCTATTTTGATTTAAGTTTGAATGAACCATCATGAATACAGTGAAAAGAGCACAACGTGAATATGATCAAATTGTGTTTATCATAACTAGTTAGTATCTTTTCTGCTAGCAGTTCCAAGGACTGGAACGTAAATATTCTGATACATTGCTTTTAATATATATTGTGGCAGGGTGGGCAACTCTTTTTGACTAATTTAGTTAAGAACTATCTACCTTAAAACCCTCTTCATAATGGTGAGAGAACATGCGTAGTTCCATCATGACACTTGTTCTTGTGGCCTTTGCTTTGAAGTGCAGTTCTTTCATGTACATACTGAGGTAAGCAGCTGTTTGACACTCTTCAGCACTTGTGATTGAAACATTATTTTACAGGAAAGCAGGTGAGATTCACATTCCATGAAATGAAAAGTGAAGTTTGTACATTTTAACTGTCTTGAGGGACTATTTCTAGTTCTATCTCATCTGTCTGACCGTAGTAACCATTTAGTGTTTTAACAACACAATACAATATGACAACCATAAAATCTTAACAACAGGCTTTATTGTTCTCAGCCTTCGATAGCTGCAAAGTTGAAAAATGAAGATAAGGTTGTGGAGGCCTCTGCCATGCTTCAAGTTTTCATGGAGGTTGGATGTTGAATAATTTTTTATTCAGACCTTATATCAGTTATTATATGGTATTTTTCCCAATGGAATTATATTGAAACTATCATTAATGTGCATACAGTTATATCTGCTTGGAATAGCTTCAGTGACTCACATTGAAGGGTATTGTCCCTTTCCTTACAATTGTAGCAGCCAGTTTCCAATAATAGTATATCTACATATAGACTTAGCTAAACATGGTTTCAAGTATACAGCTATTATTAAAGGGATCAAGCTTTGTGTGTAAGGAAAACCAGATTCTTTCAGGAAAGAGAATCTCCGTCTATAAGAGCGTCACAGCACTCCTGCTAGAAGCACTTGCTCCATGAAGATGCGTGTCAGAAAGGGCTGAGCAGACTCCTGCTCAGACAGAGCAGTTCT
Organism: Oxyura jamaicensis; assembly: GCF_011077185.1. NCBI lineage: Eukaryota > Metazoa > Chordata > Aves > Anseriformes > Anatidae > Oxyura > Oxyura jamaicensis. Next base: position 75,448,241 of record NC_048896.1, on the reverse strand, counting down.
TCTCCAGCACACTAGACACCTTTTTGGGTTCAGACAGTCCCCATCAGTAGCTAGATTTAAAGACCAAATAAAAACAGAGCCCTGGAATGTATTTCCTCAGATGCTAGCTTGAAATGATTGGGAATTACTTCAACTTAATTCAGTTAATTGTCAGATGAATAATGTAATAGTTCTTATTTTAATTATTATTACTATTGTAAATCTATTAAGAAAATGACAATTTCTGTTGTGAACATGCACGGATTATTGTATTTCAGAAACTCTATTTACAATTTTTCTCACTGGCCTTAAGCAATCTAGATTGCTTTACAGACTATCTCCTAAATAAGCCTCAGGCTTGCACAGCATAGCAGCACAAGTGTGTTAGTAGAACAGGCATGTTTTTGTATTTGCCTGATGAAGTATGTATGTGCACAGAAATTCAGTATAACACTCAAGTGCCAGTTAAATCTCGATGCCTTTCTGAAGGGCTTCTTTGGAGTGTTGAAGCTCATTCCCTGTGCACATTTACTGGTGTTGTAAAAGTGGCACTAAATTGTTGGAGCCATTCTTAGTCTGACAATGTTTTCCTGAGCAGGCAAGATATCCATGGTCTTATTCTATAATCTGCACACAGAGGAGGACAGAAGGAAGCTGCCAGCAACTTCAGCTGAATTCCTGCAACCGTAAGTTCCAGCATACCATAGGCAGGCTACCTTAATGATACACATTTTGGCAGATGTCAGCAACAACGTTTAGCCTGACAGTCATAAAGGAAATATATCCACTTAGGATACTACTTGGTGGGGTAATAATGGAGCACAGTATCTTATAATGTTCTCTGGCAACTGTATTTTCTCACTAGCTGAACCGAACTGGGAAAAAGAAAACTGACTTACCTTCATTTTCTCTAATCACTGCTGGGTCAGAACCTTACTCAACAAAACAGGAGTGGGTCGCGTGCTGCAGATGTGAGAAGTAATGAAGCAACAGTATTGATGAACAAGAGTTTAATAAACCTTTATTGCAATGAAAAATCTTCAATAAGAAATCTTGAAGAAGGGATATACTGTCTGTTAATTACCATGCAGTGAAAAGCATCTGCTGTTGTAATATCGCTTAACAGGTTTAAAAACAAAATGCAAGTGAGAGTATGGCATAACATAGGGTTTCTACAGTAAATAATGCAAAATACATTTACTGTACTGAAACTGGGACATAATATTCCTCATGTTCACTCTCTTGCTTATCCACACAAATGAAAGAACATACAAAACAGGTCATTCTCAGCATCAATGTTTTCTGACATCAGTCTCTGTTCACATGAACAGACCCATTGACTTAAGGGGTCAATTCATGTCAAAAAAGACTTCTCATGTGACCATGGTTTGCAGGGCTGCTCCCAGGTTCTAAAAGAGATTTCATAGCTGCACAGCACAGTAAGGAAGGGAATTACACATTGCTTCTTTCTATGCAAACCTTTGATATCAATGGTTGGTAATCTGAGCCAGGTTGGAACTAATTATTTGAGGCTTACTTAAGGCAAAAATGTATAAGTAGTAAAGAATGCCCATGGATGTAAATGACTGAGCTCTTGGAAAATGCGCTTGCCCTCCTCTTCCTTATAATTACACACAAATCTAATTTATTGTTTCCTAATGCAATTAATCTTCATGACAAATGACACACATTAACATACAGGGAGCGATTCATAACTGGCTTCTTTTTTGTAGTGTTGTTGAATTTCTTGCATATTGAAGGGGGGCACCAAGTGCATAAAGTTATATTATCTGAGGTTATTCCACTGAAACAACTTCTTAAGAGTATAAGTAGGAAGAATGGGATCATAAACTGCATATGGGATTTCTGAGGTGTCCTCTGAAGTTCAGCTTGTCTTACATAGTGAATTAAGTTCTAAGAATATAAAATTAAAACTTCAAAAACACACTGGAAGTCTTGCTTCCCAAGAGTCATTGTTACAGATACAACTCACCAGATTAACACTATTAATCTGAAAGTCAGCATCAATGGAAGCCAGTAGAAAGACTCCATAGATTTAGTAGGCTTTTCATTAGACACTTGTTTTTACTACTCCTGACTAATTAAACTCTTTGATAGTAAAACAAAGATCCCATTAGCAGTATTGCAATTTCAGAATGTAAAGCCACATTTACTATGGTGTCTGGCCTTTGTTTGCTTTCTAAGTAGTGACTCAGCTCAGAGTCCAGCTGAAGTACAAACAAGAATACTAAGTGAGGGAGAGGGATCAAAAGCATTGAATATTTTTCCCCATGAAACCAAGAACTATATATGTAATATTCTGCCTGATACATTAGGAGTAGATTATTTTTTTTTTTTGGTGAAAAATTGGGAGTAGCAGTTTGCATTGAAAAACAATTTAGGAAAAGGCCCATTAAGATTTTTTAATCTTTTCTAGTAGGTACTTTAGATTATTGTTTGTGTAGAACACCTGTGCATACCTCTGTATATAGTCAGTCATTTCCTCCTATCTGGAATGTAGTGGTAAAATTTTGGTGAGTAGGTTTTAAAAATAGCAATGCTATTTGAGATGATAGAGAACTTTTATTAGTGCTATAATACGACCAGCTAGAAGAGTGCTTCTTGCCATAACACAAGCATGCTATGAAGATTTCGTAGTCACTGTTTCTGGACAGACTCCTAGTTTTAAAAGGAGAGAAGCTGACCAACACTTCGCAAGTGGTAACAGAAGCCTGTAATCAGAGTCCGGAAAATTAATTCTCTGTAAAAGCATCTGGATGCTTTTCCTGCCTTGTAGTCATCTTCATTTGTAGTGCTTTATGCTTTACTTGTGGACTCTGTCATAAGCTCAAGTTAAAAAAAGAAAAGCAGAAGTAAACGTGCTGTCATCAGCAGAGGACAACAGATGCCTTGGTGGAAAATGAGTTTTGAACTGAAAATTAATACAATAAATGGTAGTGCTACAACATGTGGAATATGGAGTGAACTAAAAAGGGGAAGTTGTTCTTTCTACTGAGCAAGCTTTTTGGCATATTTTTATTCATGCATTTGATAACACTGTTATCCTAACATTGTTCTGCCTGTAAAGCTTTTCCAGCTGTAATATGTGAGAGCTTTGTTTTTCCCTTCACTGTGATGACTCTGTCCTTTGGTATTTTTCATAGCTTGACATGAGGCAGTAATGGTTCTATTAGCTGCACTGTATCTGCTGAGCTTGCTGTTTTCAGGGAACATGTCATCACCAGTGCCTTTCTGCAGTTTCCTTATTAGCATGTGCCCTTTACTGACTCTGCAGGAGCTATCACCTAGAATTAAATATTTTCCGCTAGACCTGTCCTTACTCTGTGCAAAATGATTACAATCCATTATGCCACCCTCTTGCTGACAGCCAGATACCACTGAGATTACAATAAAATTGCTCCACATTTAAATATGATACTAACCTGGTGCAGTGACTATTGATAATAAGAAATGTTTGAAAAAAATCCTTTCACTTCAGTAACTGGTGATGAACTTTTGAGAATAAAAATGTGGATACTTATTAAAATGATTATATCAGCTGTGCTGTAATAGTTGCGATAACGTTAATGGAAAATGTAAAGCATCCCAATAACTTTTTCCTTCATTAAGATTGCTAATAAGAAGTAGAGTAGCATGGACCTGTAGGAGATATAAAAGAGCTGTAATGGAAAATAAAAGGTTTGAAATTATTCATGTTTAATTTTGCATTTGACACAAAAGACAAAGTTTTCTTCAACATTTGCCAATGCAAGATCTTTACTTGTCAAAAAAATTAAAATAAATCTGTGCAGATCTGTGAATATGTTATTTTTTCTTACTGGAGAAAAGGGAAGCACCATAGTTTGCATTGACTTGGATACAGACATTCTTTTCCTTTGGGATACATTTGTCTTCCTTTCAAATTGTATACCTATAGAGCATCAAAAGTCTCATCATAGTTACTTTTTTGTTTTGTTTTGTTTTGTTGTTTTTAGTGTGCAGTGGGTTTAATGTTGCAAATTGTTTGGAGCAGGTAGGAATTCTGGCTGTGAACCTGAGAGAAGGCTAAGCACACATGAAGTGGGTGCTTTGTGTCGGGGTATTTTGCTCCTGACATTTTGTTTTATAAGTAAAACTCTGCTTGTACTTACAGCCTCCTGCATCACTGCAGTGCTTCATAGACAGTGCTGTGTTCACGTGGCACAATAAAGTCCTCTTTGTCTGTGAAAGTCTAAGGTCCCATTTTGTAATTCTGACATTTTCTGCTTTTATGAGCACATTGCTTTGCTTTATCTCCATCTCACACTAGCATAAACAACTGTAACTTTATTAGACTCAGTCCTACTATTTCTAATGAATGACATATTCTAGATACTACAAGGAAAACTCCCTGCCATGAACAATTTACCATACAAACATATCAGTACATTCCTAACCTATATTTTGTGAAATGCTTTACATTTTTTAGCCTTCAGGGCTGCTTTTCTGTAGCACCCAGCTGTTTTTTCATTTTTACACATGAACCTGTGTAAAGCAAAAAGACAGATCGCTGTCACGTTAAAATCGGTGTGCCTGCTTCATAAGTCATATGCCTCATTTACATGGGATGATCAGCTACAAAAAAGGTACTGTGTAATACATCACTTCAAAATTAATATCCATTTTATAGAACACCTGTCTTACTATTGCATTGCACTCTATGTATGAAGTGTCTCAAGCAGAGAAAGGGACAGGTATGAATAGGTTTTCATAGAATATAAAAATGTTTAAAGATACTTCCACTGCAACGTTTTCATGTCTAAAAATAAACATCGGTATTTCAGAGATTTGCTAAACTATAAAAGATAACTCAATGCATGTGATTTCTGCAAAACCCCTTAAAATATGAAGACTGTTTCATAAATTGCTGTATTTTATACTTCTGATATCAGGAGATTACCGAGACTTACTTCCCCCATTTTTTTTTTCCTGGAAGTTAATTTCTTGTTGAAACCACAGAACTAGTAATCTCTTTATATTCCACTTAGATACACATATAAATTTTAACTTAGACTTAAACTTCAGCTTCTCCCATCCTTTCTTCTGGATACAGAATATTTTTCAAAGTCCTGTATGCATCCTATATTCACATTTAAATCATACTAAATTAGTCTGAAATCAAGTTAGCCATGCCTAATGATTGGGTTGTGAAATTAAGCTTGACAGCAAGACTATTTGAACTGCAGCTGTGCCATATGCAGCTTAAACTAGCTCAAATGTGGCTTCCCCATAGGACTTACATCAATGGTAGAAAACTTGTACTGGAGCAGGGTAATCTGAATCCTTATTAGTCAGAGAAAGCTGATCAGCAACTGCTCATTAAATCAACATTAATAGCTTCTCTGGGACAACCCTGTTGCTTAGCTCCATTCCACAGAGGAGCCCCTGTGAAATAGCCCCTGAGGAACCATTGTTACTTCCTTCCTGTGAAGTATAACCAGAGCTCTTCCTTGACAGCTTAGTATGCATCATCCACCTCTTGGCTGTTGGGCATATTGGTATGCAGTCTGTAAGGTCGTGCTCCTGAGGTACAGCATTAGAATTAGATTGGTTTATTACTGAAGCCCATGCAAAAATGCCATTAAATTCATGGATGGTATATGCAAATGCTGTCCGTAATATACTTGGAAGGACATCGGGTATGAGCTAGGATTGCATTAGCATTTTCACCAAATAATCCTGTAGATCTGGGGCTGGTACGAGCCAGTCCTTTGTATATGAATTGATGTGAACAGCAATAAGAGCTAACTTTGCCTGCAGGCAGGCACTGAGTTGGGAGCTGCCTTCTCATTATGCTTTATGGCAGCTACCAACATGCCTTCCAAATGGATGAGTATATATATTTGGAAGTGTGCATTTATTTATTTAATTTTAACTGTGCTTATTTCATAGAGCATTTGTGGTTATCTGAACTACTGGTTACCTGTAAAGCTGAGCTGGTGTAAGGATGTCTTAATGGAGTTTGGTGGAAGTTCAAAAAGCGGGCATGTATTATTTATTGTGTCTCAGATTATTTCTGTTGCCGGATAGAGGGAAATATGCTCACCATATTGAATCTCTAGAGAGAAATGAGATGTCCTGGGAAACGGCATTCGTCCTGAGGGTCCAACCAGTTGAGCTGTTAAGTTCCTGCTTAAGCAAGGATAAAGATAAAATCCACACTAAAGAAAAGGCTGATGAGGCTGGAACAAGAAATAGTGCTGGTAGCCAGTTTACACACAGGGAACAAGTAAGCATATGGGTTCAGCATTTTGTGATTCAAATGTAGAAGACGGTAAGTCAGCAAACTCAACAGAACTATGCAAGGGCCCCTGGTTACTCCTCTCAAGCTGCCAGAAGATTTCCTCATTCATGTGATACAATAGATAAACCTAAAACAGAAATGGTTAACAAATCTCATCTTTACTAGAGCTTAACATAAATTTAGAACTAAACATTTGTCAGTCACAGATTCATTAATCTTTTACATATAATCTTTTCGTATTCCTAAAGTGAAGGTATCCTGGAGAAGGACAGATGCAATGGATATTCTCAAACATAACTAATGAGTGGCAACAGCTTTTCTGCTACATTTGGTCATTTATTTGCTAGATCTCTCTTGCATGAAAAGGCAAGAAAAGGCTAAGGAAAAGGCTATTCCAGTTAAAAATGTTTCTTTAAAAGTTTTATTACAATACCTTTGTTTATGATTTGTCCTGCTTTTTCTTCAAAACACAAGAAAAACTACAAAATGATTTGATTTCATGTTCTTCTTCATGACTATTTAAATAATTGCTTTAAAAATAAAACTCTAAATTTTATCTCAAGTGACTGATATTTGAGTGACTGAAAGCCATTTTAATTTGGGGTTTCAACTCATCAAGCCATCAGTATTAAAGCATACTTAAAATTCTTGTATGTTATATGCACCTTACAGCACACAGAGCATGTCTTTCTGCTCCAGAAGTGGGGAGCAGAAATTGTGATTGTTGTCCTATTTTTAGAAAACTTAGAACAATAAGGTCTAATCAGAAGGCACTTCTTTACATTACTCTAAATAATGGATCATTTCCATAATAGATGAACAATCTGTTTCACACCTTCCATTTCTCTGCATAATTTTCATGTAAAGCTTTAGAATTTAAAGTAGCTCAGGACTGCAGATCAACTCATGGCTGCTGCATTCCAGATGTATATACAGTGTGTACATTGTCTATAGGTTCAAAAGAGAGTCCTGCTTCTGGAAGAATTCCCTTTAATTTCATAACAAGGTAAACCTGATATTGCTTTCCATAAACCTGACAAAGTTACTAATCCTGTTAGACATACATCCACCTAAGTTTGTGTACGTGGATAGTTCTTCCATTCAGAATTTCTCTCCTTTTACAGGTTCTTTTCTGATGAGCTATATCTTTCAGTAAGAGTAAAATAATTGAATTAAATAGGAAGAGGGACGAGTTACGTTTTAATGACCAGTGGCAGGTGTCCCTTCCGATGGCAGGGGGTTGGAACTAGATGATCTTTTAAATCCCTTCCAACACAAACCACTCTATGATTATATGACTGAAATCTAACCTATAAAATAATTTTTAAAATGAGGTGTTATTTCAAAACAATTTGAATCTTGAATATTTGGGTGGTTATTGTATATGGTATAAGGTCTAAACCTTACAAAAATATTCTGCTTTATTACTCAATGTTGAAAATACTTTCATTCTGAAATGATGTTACCAATCCTAAAAGGTGGAATTCCTGCAGATAATACATTTGTGAAATAACTGCACCAATGTGTGGGTGTGTATAATCTGCAAGTTTACATGTGTTAGAATTTAAAGTATGCTGTTTAGTTTGTTACTTAAACAAAAGCCTTATGCATTTCCATTTGCAGTTCTAATTGATTTGTAAGTACAAAGGAACAAACAGGGCAATTTAGAAATCCAGATTTTTGTAATACATTTTTGTTCATAAAACACATTCTGCATCTCCTAGTATTACTCAGCATTGTGTTGTATGAAAGAAAGTGCAAAGGAAAGGAGATGCCAGCAATGCTGAGTTATTCACAGAAGAAAGAGCAGAGCATAATTAGCTTGCCTTTTGCAGCATGTTCAGCAGCAAGGTAGCAGCTTGGTGGCTGCAGTGTATCTATGACTGCCAGGATTGGCCCTAGTTCAAAGAGTTCTAGCATGGGAGTCAGCAAAGTACAACAGAGAGTTTATTAATATATTTTCACAGTGTTTTGAAGTTACTCTTAACATGTGAAGGAATAGTTTTAATAGCTCTCATTTCTTTGTTTTTAAAGCATATCAAAGGCAAAACATTAAAACCAAGCGATACATAATACAGGCTGTCATGCGAAAGATGATTTGTCATTTCTGCAATCAGCTTTGCATTTCCCATTTTTTTAAAATGTCTCTTTCCTCAGTAAAACATGCTCTGTAAATTCTGTTGATATATAAAATTGGCTATTATTTCAGCTATTCTTCTGTGCTATTATTCTTGTCTTTGTTTAATTCGATGGGAGGGACGGGGTTGTTTAAATATATTTGAATAGACATTTAGATCTTCAGCTGATCTACGTGCCTAATTTGTCCTTATGCTAATTATAAACATTTTTAAAATAGCATTCCAAAAAAGTGATTTAAAGAGTGACCTTGAACTTGATACAAGATAGCATTTCCTTATCTCAATATTAGCTCAGTTGAAAATTACTGCTATTGCATGTGTCTCGCTCGTTTGTGTACCTATAGCATGAATAGCAGACAGATGGAACTGAACATACCGCAATGAAAGTGTGGATGTTTTGTAGTGAAGGCTTGCCTAATTCAGACAGAACAAAAGAAGTTATCTTTTCCACCATACGAACTTGAGTAGAAATTCAGTATTTATGACTGGAAAGGTTCAAAATGCCAATGTCCTGGGAGAATTGCACCTTTTTTTCTGCAGGTGGCAAGAGTGGGGGTAGATTGTTTTGCTGTGACACTCACAGATTGCCAGGGGATTATATTATCTGCCAATGTACACAACTGGTAATAAGGCCATCCCGATTAATGTGTCTGCTTCAAAAGGTCTCAGCGTTTTACTTCAGTGCCTCTTGGAGCTGATCGTAGCTGACATACTTGAGGCACACTGGGTTCATCTGCCTAAGCACACTGGGACCTTCTTGGCTGTTAGACATAAACGCAAAATCTTGATGTTGTAGAAAATATAAGTCAATGCAATCTATTTTGCAGGGGCTGGGAATCAGAGAGGAAAGCCTTCTGTTTTTATATATTATAAAAATTTTCAGATTGAGTCTATGGCATTCTTTATGTTGACTTGTGATGAAAGAAATGAGCAGAAAAAAAAATACCAAAAAAAAAAAAGTCCCAGGTGAAACTTTGAATTCATCTTGATTAGGTGGATTTAGACATAATTGAAGCACTCTTGTTCCTGGTGGCTACCTGCAATGAAGGTTTAGGCTCTTACAGCTTTCTACAAGGGTACTAGCTATTGTGGGAGCTATCTGGCTTGATGTGAGACAGTATCAAGAAGAGTCAGGGAGAGTAGTTAAAATGAGCTTTTTTATCACTGAGCAATTTTTTTGAAGAATGACTTCTCTGTATTTAAAAGGATGAATAACTGGATAACATCTAAAATATATTTTTAGTTGTTTGTTACACCTTTAGGAGCTTCTTTTGTAAAGTTTTGAAAGAGTAACTCATTTAAGATTAAAAAGTTAAAATACTTAAATACTGTGAGAAAAGACAGGATAAGGCAGCAATTATGGGTAATTTGAAGAGAAATGAAAAAAAAATGATTTTTGTTACAAAGTCAGTTTCTTTTGAAATTACTTTTAACTCTGAAATCCATAACTTTATAACTTTTTAGAATTTACTTTTAAAATCCTATTTGTGACTGTTGTGTGCTCTCATACATGGAAATGTTACATTCTGATCTATATGATGCTCAGTATTACCTGGAATTAGCCGTTCCTTGTTGCAGTGAATAGCTAAGATAAATGAAATCAAATTAAATTTTACTTCTCTCTAAAGCTTTTTCTTTGCTTGCTCTACATGTTTCTTTATACTAAAACCATTTTCTAGCTACTAAATTAAGATTTTTTAAACAAACCTCTGTTGAATTTATCCAATTAAGAGAATTTAAAAATGCTTAAAGGTTGACATAATCAAATTCAATTTCTCATCAAAGAAAGCTGTAGAACAGATAAATTCATCAAACGATGTGAAAGAAAAAGTGAAACAGATAATTTCACATCTCTTGACAATACATTTTATATTTTGTGACTTCTGAAGGAAAATGTCTTCTCAGCATCTATACATCCAAATAGCTTTACTAACATACATCAGTTGATAATATGAATGTGGAACTTTTAGATACATTTAAAAGAAATCACAGTCTTTGTGACAAAGAGAAAATTCTCTCTCCTTGAAAGTTGTATAGTGAAAAACTGATACTGACCTTAAAACATATGCACCACAAAAAACATGGTGTTCTGTAGGATGTTAGATTTGTTTTCCAATTCCTCTTGGAAAAAAAAAAAAAAAAAAAAAAAAAGTCAGATGTGTGATCAAACTTAGTATTTTATGATACTGACTTTTAATCTGGAAATAGAACAGTTCAATGGATCCAAAGCTCAGGATTTGCAAAAGAATTACAATTATCTCAGCTGTAGGATTTTTGGGGGTGACTTAGTACTGCAAAAAATTGTAACACTCTAGAAATACCACCTTTTTGATCTTACTGTCTCTAGTGTCACCAGTGAAAACAATGCCTGAACACGTGTTAAGTGTAGAAAACAGAACATACATTGTATGAATAATTTTTTTCTCTGTTATGGATCAGTACTAAAATTTGTATTTCAGTTGAAATAGAAGAGTTTTCTGTGGAATCTCTTGGAATAATTTGGAATACAGGATCTAACAACCTCTTGCAAGGTTATTTTAACAAAGATACATTATGCAAACAATTTTGCTCCACTATTGGCTATCTGTAGCTCTTTCTCACCACCTGAGTTCTGCTGAATTGAGCTGAGCTGAGTGCTGGGCATATTGTTACTGGATAATTGAATAGATTAAATAGGTATATTCTTTTACAATTAAGATGGCATTCCAGATGTTGTTCCTATTATCCAATACAAGTAAACATTAATAACGTTGAAATAGCTATCAACAATCAATACCAGAAAAATCTTAAGAGTTCCTTGTCATAGAGGGGGTACTGTTAAGCAAAATATGCAGAGGGATATTTCACTCTAATTAATCAGTATGGCTCTGTTTATATCTCTGTTTCCATTTTTAACCAGTCATTACTTTGCATGTCTCTTTTTTCCTTGACAAACAACCCGTGTTATTTCTGCAGTATATTTTGCTTAATGTGGTTAAAAAAAAAAAAACACAAAAAAAACAAAACAACATCAACAAAAAAACAAACAAACAAAACAAAAACAAACAAAAACTTGCTGTGAAAAACATGATGCTATTACTGTCAAAATCACTTGGGTTGATTCCTGCATTCTTACTCAGTCTGCATAGTACCTTAATGTTTAAGAAGTCATTTCAGTTTCACTCTGAAAGGATTCTGAAAAATAACAGTCTACTGCTCAGATTTTAATTTATGAAAAATCTCTGAGAAATTTAGAAAATGAAATGAAATGAAATTTAGAAAATGAAATTTTTTAAATGAATCATTAACACTAGGAACAGAATTATAATTCATCTAGATTTTCATCCAAAATAAGCATACCAGAAGACACCTAAGACTTTGAAGAACCGTGGCATGTATTTTAAAACATAATGTAGAGATTGCAATAAATAAAACTTCCCAAAAAAGCATCACTCTTCTGTCCTCCCACTCTCTAACACCCCATTTCATTTCTAGTCATGAGACCCATGCACCTCCATCACACCTTCCCACAAGATATCCTACCAGTTACTGCCTCAGTCAGCTCACACAGATGGACTTTGTAGCATACCCAGAATGTCAACAGTTTATTGCTATTTTAGACCTTGGCAAGGAAAAACATTCCAGAGGAAAAGTACCTTGTGAAGAATGCTTTGCCAGCAGCTCTGCAGTCTTTTATAAAGAGGGGAATCAAGTTTGAGGGCATTTGTAGGTGTCAACAACAGCAATGTAAACTGTCCAGATGAATGCTGACCACAACTCAGATCAGCATTTTTGCACAAAATTTGTCCACTCTGTCATTGATGCAAGACATGATATATCACAGTTTGTTATATATTGAGAAGAATAATCACATTTTTTATAACGACCTTCGTATACCTATAGTTCAGATACTACCAGCTGCTTTTCAATGGATCATTCACTTGTGCTTAGCATTATTTAATATTACTTCCATGTGTTACAATGTTAGGCATAAATTATGACTAATTGATTAAAATAATAAACTGTTCTAGCCATTTGCTATGTGGAACAATCCTTAGATTGTAACTGTTGCCATTGATTAGTTTCATATTCCTGTTGTTTTCCAATTCATAATGCAATTTGTAGTTATCATAAAATTGTCCTAAATCACATTCCACGATTTACTAGTACTTATTCATTTGTAATTAAATAAAAAATTGTGTGATAGAACAGGGCTGTGATCCTTCGCACATCTGTTTATACTAGCTTTACTAGTAATCCCTTAGGAATGAATATAGTGATTAGGGAAAGTTCTTCATGCCCACAAGCCTCTGTAGGATTATGTTAGGATTTTGTTAGCCTCATGCATGCAAAGGGTTACCATCCTCATAGGAGAAGTCTGTGAAAGACACAAAAGATGCGATTGTGTGGGTCTGAATGGGTTTTGCATGAGATTCTAACATAAAGATGTGCAAGAGATTCTAACATAAAGATGTGCAAGACCACTAGGCGTGCATATATATATATGTGTTGATCTGATCTTGTCTGTTATTTCCATAATCATTTAAGTAAATTACCAAAAAAAAAAATGTACAGAAAAATAACATTACAAGAACTGAAGGTTTCATCACTAAAAATGATCTCCTTAATCAACTTATCCACTCATACAGGGCTCAGTTATTTCTAATACCTTCCAAAGTTCTGACTGAAAGATCTTAAGCACTTTAACTTTTTAAGTTGTATCTACTGTATTTCTGCTGTGTTTCCCACATCCTGAATTATGAACCACAAATTTAGAGTTCATGCGAGTAAAATGATAATAATTTGGCTGTTGCGTGCTTTAAAATGTTGGTCTTCTACAGTGCAAAATGGCATTTTCTGTTTTGCACACACACAAAAAAACATAATGACAATATAATGGACTGCAAATTATTGAGAAACAATAATTGCCAGTTGTTTCACATTAAATACAAAATATAAATTCTGTGTATGCCTTTAAGGTGGAACTATACTTTGAATCTGAAGCTCTTTACTGCTCTGTCTACACTGTTATTATTGTTCTGAGATTCTCCCAGTCGAAACAAACTCCAAGTAGCAAATCCCTGAAATTATGCTACTGCTGGAGATGGAAAGGACCAGTCTATCTGATACCTTGCAGAAAAATTTGGGCTTTTGTTAGGTACCCTACTTAACATTCTCAATTGAATTCAGATGAGTGGAATCCAAATTATTAGTGGAGTAGAAAGAAGATTGTCCACTAGGAGAGGGTGAAAGAACTGAGTTTTCAGGATCTGGGGTGTTATTCTCAGCTATATTGGACGGGTTAGCTGGGCTTTTCTCAAAGACAAGCAGTGATCCTTAAAGAAAGGGACAATGTAAACCAGCTTCAATAAAAGAAATTTTGATTAGATACTGAAAAAAAAAAATAAATTCACCACAATGATGGTCAATACAGGAGGTTGCACAGAGAGAAGTCTCTATTCTTGAAAACTACCGGAGAAGGGCTTGAACTTTTCAAGCTTTTAAGTTGTCCTATTTTGGGCCAGGAGAATGAACAGAGGCCCCTCATAGCTAAATCATGCTATGATTTATGATTTACAGTGCAATACACTTCATATTCCAGTTAGCGTTCACTACATCACAGGCATAAGCTCCCTGGAATGATGAAATTTATGGATAAGGTTTTCATCTGATATGAAACTGGCAGAGCTTACTTGAAGTCATTGAAGCTCAACTAATTTAGTGTCGGTGAGGATCTACTCTTGTATCCTTTAAAATTTAATTTGTGGGTCATATTTGGTTATATCTTTTTTTTTTGCTTTGGAGTATTTAAAGGCTTCAGAAAAACTCTATTCTCATCATGGTGTAATGTTATCATGCTGTTCCACTTCTGCCTTTCAACTACAGAAGATGGGATTTACCTACCCATAAAGAGGTACACGTACTTCTTAATGGCTTGTCTCCAAAAAGTCTGGAATTTTTAAAAGAATGAGGGCCTCAGATCTCACTGATAACTCTGCTTTGACATTTCTAGGCCAAAATCTCCTGACTTCTAACCTATTGATTTAATAGAGTTTCTCAGCATGAGATTATTAAATAATTGTTCTTCTTGCCTTTTTTTTTTTTTCAGTCTCAGTCCAAATTTTTATTTATTGCCCTTACAGTAGTACCATACTCAGAATAATTTTGAATCAAATATTGATTGATTGATTTTTTTTTTTTTTTTAAAGAGAGGAATTGTTTATTTTTAGTTTTTCCATTCTTTTGTTTGGGGAAATCTGCCAATCCAGGAAGCAAGAACTACAAGGGAAAAAAAAAATGTGTCTTCAATATTTTTTGCCATTGTCACTGTTGAGTAATGAGTGAGACGTGTTTACTCTCAAGGTGTCTGGGCAAAAGACTACCTAAATTGTTAAAAGGTTTTATTTTTATTCTGCGTTAGAGCTCTTTATGCCAAACTCTGGAAATAATTTAAGCACTGAAACAGCAATTAGTAAAAACCTGAATGAGTGAATTAATATGATTTTTGTGGTATCAGAGATCTATGCACATTTTGAGAGACTACTTTTGTGCAGGCCGTTACCACATTGTACTAATTATCTCAGATGTTTTTACAAATGTATGGTTTGCCACTGAGCATGCAAAAGTGCTCATGAAATTTGAGTCTTGCAGTATGAAAAACTAATCATTACATTGACAAGTGTTAGGATTTACCCAACATAACAGCAGAAGCACAATTCTTGTCATTTTTATAGTAATAGTTTCAGTTTGCCTACGTAAAAAGTCATACCATAAGAATTTCAGCATAAGAAATATCTCCGTTCTCAAAACATAATTAAAAATTAATAATAAACTTTGCAGAAACTGATGATACGAGAAAAATCCTGGTACCATTTCACTCCACTCCCTGATCTGGAATGACAAGAATTTCTGCAGTGATGGTATCTTTCAGCTTCATTTCTGACACAGGAGAATGTCCTTGAGGATGTCTGTAGAGGCTACAAAGAAAGCTAGAGCTTTCAAACAGAGTTTTTCTGTTTACTTAAGAGTAGTGGGATTTGTTATGACAATTCCTAGTTGTAAAAGGCAATTCAGTTCACATGCATAAGAAATGCTACAGGAAAAAAAGTATTTCTCTGTCATGAAGTCCAGTTCCCTTTTTTGAAGCCAACAAACATAATCCTATTTACCAAAGTCATCAAATACTATCTTAAAATTACTGTTTTTTCTGACTCTACTTAGTGGAAATAACCTAATTATTTGAAGATTTATAAACTTCCTTTCAGATTTTTAAGTTTTCTTTTTGGTTTGCAACTGTTCAAGTCTTTTGAGCAAACACCTTTTTTTTTTTTTTTAAACAACAACAACAACAACAACAACAACAAAGTTGTTACTAATTGTATAGACTGATGATGGCAACTGTGTGCCTGGTGTGTGTAGCAGGACACCTGACAATAATAACACCATCATCAGCAATTTCTTTCATGACATGATTAAGGTTGTAGAAGCTCAGATGGAAGACTTCAATTTAGCAGAACTCATTCAATGTGTCTTGACAATGAGAAATTTAATTAAAAGTCTAGTCTGTGTCCAGATTTTCCATTCAGAGTTTTTTTCCAGTTTGAGGCTAGAGACGGTTTTAAAGTTGATAACTAAGACAAAAATTAAGCTTTGTACAAGGATCAGTTTGATAGAAAATTTTCTCTGATAGAGGGATGGTGTTGGGACTACTTATTAATGGGAGAACAAAATGCAAGCTAAAGAGAAAAGTCTGTTTAAAAACTGTTCCAAAAGGCTTTAAAAATATTTGGTAAAATTCTTAACCTTGATGTTACAGCTGATCTTAGGGTTTTATTATAACATGACTTCTATTTCACAAGTGAGGTCTTCTGCTTCCTCATATCTAAAATTCCTTCTGTTGCTTCTTTTCCTCCAATTATTTTCTTAAATTTATACTATAGTGAAGTATGTTTGGTTATGTATGTGTAAATATCTCTGAAATACAGTTTGTATTCATTTCTGGGCAAAATTTGGCATCCTGTTTAGGACATGTGGATCACAAAAGTAGACTAGGTTTCTGATGCTGTTGATAGCTGGCTTCTGTTTCCCTATGAAGCCAAACTATAGCCTGATTGAGTTGATAAATGTGTTCCACGTGCTTCTGAGATTTACAATCAACAATCACTTTTTATTCAACACAGCATACTAATGTGCTCTTAAAGATGAAACCAAAGGCAGTTTTGGTTGAGATAACATCTAATTATTGACACCAACTCTTTTGGATGCCTCCTCTGTTATTTTTTCAGGGTTCCTATTATGATGATGATATATGTACAGTATAAATCAAATTACAATAATGGTATTAATATTAAGAGTATTTCAGGTTTTCTTGATTCTTAACTCTAAGTTAGTCGTTTTTTTCCCTGCTTAGTTTTTCTTTTGTTCATTTCTATTAAATCAAAACAATCATTATTTGAAAAGATAATTTAAGAAGGCTTAATAAAAATACAGATTGTGTATTTTCATCTGAATAACAAAAGATTCGGTCAAATGCTCTCCAGACATTAGACTTGAGATAGGATCCCTTGTTCTTAGGTTATTAATGTTTAGTGTTTCTGAAGACCGCTAATAAGAGTTATAATTAAAGATACTGAGTAGTATTGTCAACTCTGTTCATGTCTTTCATGGCTCTATTTTAAGACCACAATTTCAAGTTCCAACTTCCCAGTTTTAAAAATGTAGGAATGAAGTTTCCAATGTAGTAGTCATGTTAAGCAAAATTCAGCCAAAACAATTAAGTCAAATTAATCCCTGGTGTTTCTGTGGTAGTGCCAGCTCCTCATAAATGTTAAAAGGCTATTCTGAACAATGGACAAGCATATCTTGTATTCTGCAATAATCTTTAGATAGCTTCTTTATCAGCTTAGTATGGAGAGTATCAGGTGTTGCACCATTACCAGTTTTCTGGTTTAATGCATTAGATTCTCAAGGTTCTTTCAATTATGGTCACTTTAAGAGTGAGGTATAAGTTTAAAGAATATTTTATTAATTTGCCAAGGTACATACCACTGAAAAAAAATGTGGACTTCACAAATGTAAGAATCAGAAATAACAGGTCCCTACCACTCATCCTTCACAACTCTGACAAAGAGAAACATATTTATGTATTTAATAGGAAGTTAATTCAGTTAATTTAATGCTGCAGGTGAAATTGTCAATCAGCTATCTGGAGCTGACAGATTCATGGAAACTTTATCCTAAAAAGAAAATAAATTGATTTACTTACATGCATCTCACCTGTCTCCTGTGACACTATAGGATAGCTCTGAATGCTATTACTCAATCAGTAATTAAGGAAATAAAAATAGTAATGATAATAATATATTGATATTCTTCACTACACAAATCTATTGGAGATCTGTAAATATAGTACAAAACTAAAAAATTGAGAACATCAGGAGAAAACAACTTTGCAACATCTCAGTGTTTCACAGTTTAATATATATATATATATATATATTATTGAAGAAGGAAATGATGTATTTTTCCCTATCCTGCAGCCTTTAGGAAGGATAATGAAAGGATAATATGTATGGTGAAGGATCTAAAAGCCTCTGTCTTTCATTTAGTTTATGAGGCCAAACACAGACATTGCTTTAGGGAACATAAGCCTTTTTTCTTCAAGCAAATTCCTTGTTCAGTTGTGCTGAAAGAAATTACTGGACCTTTCCTACTTAGATACAGCACAGGCTAAGTAATTGGTTAATGCTGGGTAACCACTTTTGGAATCGGGAAAACAAAATCCATCTGTGTGACACAGGGAAAGAAAAACAACCAGGAAAACAACCTTGGTGTTTATTTAGCCATCGGCCTGAGGAAATAATTTGTCACCTATACAAAACTTTATTTTTCTCTCTGTTACAGTTTCATATTTTGCATCTTTACTGAAAACATAAATAGTACAAATAGTTGAAAGAAGTAATATAAACGATTGTGCAAATGTGGCATTAAAATCATATGATAATCTAGAAGCACTGATAAGTTTTATGAATCCATTACTCTGTTTAGTAACTGCTATATCATCCAGGAAAGTATTTGAAATAATATTAATGGATCACATGAACAGAGTGTGTAATATGTCAGTTGAACTTCGATGGTTTTTAGTGTAGTTATCCTTTTAATTATTGTATTAATGGCAGTTATAATTCAGGTTACGCATTTATATAGTTTACTCTTCCCACCTTGTAATGAATATGATTGAGGGTTCACCTAAACCTTGACAGAAAGTAAAAGGAAAACAATGCTATATTGCTTGTATTCAGAGAAAACCTATAATCAATGAGCTAATATCTAATATTTAGCTAAAAGTTTAATTTCAAATTCTGTTATTTACATATGCTACGACAAGTTTTTATTTAAACCTATATTTTGAAATAGAAATGTTACAAATTAATATTAGATGATACAAGCACATTAAAGATCTTGATGAGTCATGACTGGTTTTATCAGAATTGTTTATTCATGTTTGCAGTATACGTGCTGACATACTAGATTCTGTATCACTGATTTAACCATTTTCCTTATCTTCTGCTATTCATTTTGTTTCTGTGGGAAGTTTGGAAATAGACTATGCATGAGTCTTTGCACAATTCAGCTTTATAGTAATATGTAGAAGCGAGAAAAATGGTCTCCCAGAAAACTCAGTGGAGATTTTACGGAACATTTGATGAAGATTTTTAATTTTAATTACAACTTGACAGAAGTCTAAGACCTTTTTTTCTAAAGTGCCGTGATTGCTCTGACAGATGAGAATTAGGTTAGAAACTGCATATCAAGCATAAAACCCCTTCATTTTGTAGCTTTGTGCAAGTAAATAGCAAAACAGAGGAAGTTCATGAACCATTGTTCAATTTCTGAAGTTTTCAAAGTTTTAGTATGTTCATACCTTACACCTTTTCTCTATTTTTCTCTATTCTTTTTCATGAAACATTGTGAAATGCAGACTTCAAAAAGTGCAACACTCTATTGTTACAGTCATGAACACACATAGTTTTTTTTTATTTTTTTTTCACTGAAGAAAAAACTACAGAAAAATACTGAAAATAAAGAGCAGTATTTGTGTGTGTGCTCAGAATACAAATGTTCTTTTTTTGTTTGTTTCTGCTATTCTTTTCAGAAGCCAAGATAGGAATTAAAGTTTTCTTTTCAGACCAATGTTAAAACATGACCAAGAGACATTCAAGACCCTAGAGATAAGGTCTGTCAACAGTTCCATTTATAACCCACCTTTGTCTCTCTACAGTGTTATAAAAGCCTTTTTGAATTGACTTTTAGATGCTTTAGCAACAGCAAGCTTATCACTGGTTACGCACAACATAAAATAAATAAATAAATCTTAATATGGTAGGTGATAAGTGAAGAAAGCTATTGAACTTCATTGGAAAATGTCTGTCTTTACAGAGTATTAATAGGAGCTTTCCTTAAGAAGCTACACATTAAGAATTCACTATAGCCAGTAGCAAAAAGTTTATCTGAGGTTAAAGCTGATTTAGGTATTTCATATATGCATGTATTTATGTATTTACCATAAATATCTCAGTCCTTCCAGTAAACTGAAGGATAAATTTTATGTAAGGATCACTCACTGCTCCCTCAAGTAGTTCAGTGAAGCTCCTGGGAAATAGAGATGTTTATGTCCCATACTGTACTATATTATGGTATGGTCTCACATGACTAACTTTTCAAATTTGTCTAGGAAGCCAGACAGGAATTATGCATCTTTCTGCTTAGCTCTGAAGCACAACAAAACATATTTTCTTAGATGTGTCTGTGTCTGCAGACTCCTGTGTGGGATCCACTCATAAAGCATCCAGGAGAGTGCTTCAAATGAAGGCATTCAATGCTTTCTATTGATTTTAGACACTGTCAGAAAGTAGCTAATGCTAGGAAGCAGCCTGGATTGGTCTACAGATACAGTCATTTGAAGTCTGTCCAAAGGTCCAAGTTTTTTGCAGACTACCTGAAATGCAACAAGCCTTATCCTGGTATCCCAGTGAAACACAGGGGCGAAACTCATTTGATGTATAAAACCCATGTGATGATTTTAGTTGGTTTTGATGAGGGCTATAAATGAAATAGTCCTTTGTGCCTCATCATAAGAGGAGGTAGAGCTGCAGATATGTAATTTATAATGTAATATAAATGATATGGCAAAAATGATACAAATAAAGTATTTATCATAGGAAAATGGATTACATCCTTTAGAATTTTGTTTTTCAAGGCACTGACGATGAATCACTTCATACAATAGTGCATTAATGGAGTAAGCCTGAACTGAACACGTAACAGTAAATTACCTGCTTAGAGAACTAATTAGAAAACAAAACCTCCAAATCAAGTGCTCATTTAACATTTATCCTGTCTTCATATTTAAAACTGTTTTATTTATTGCAACAACGATGATTAATGTAATCATTAATATATTCACATAGAGTAAGTAGTTTGCCTTTTTTAAGAATCACATAATCACAGAATAATTTAGGTTGGAAAAGACCTTTTAAGATCCTCAGGGCTAACCATCCACCTAATACTACAAGTCCACTGCTAAACGTTATCCTGAGTCATACTTTGATAAGTCATACTTTATCCTAAGTGTTAGTTCACTGTATTTTTCAGCAAACATGTATGCGATGTTTTTCAGCAGTGCTTGAGAAGTGGGAATGAAGGAAAATACTTTGATGGAACTGGTTTACACAAAACATGTGAGAAAGTACTTATTCCAGATGTGCGGAGACATTCCAAAGGATTAGTCAGCCACAGAACTATGCTGGAGAAGAATCTGTTTGCCAGTGTCGCTGTTCTATCTAATCAGCTCTAATTCTGACACATCTCTGAGTGTACTTGAAATGCACTAAACTTTCTTTGAGTATGACAGAGGCAGAATGTACAGAAAAAGTGTCCTACCAAAAGAATATAAGGTGATCAACCAGATACATAATGAGGGAGAATGTAAAAGAGCCCAAAGCAGCAGATTTTGCTTGTAGCTAACAATGTTTGGCTAGTTTTTTCTGCTACTATTCATATATATTAATAATAATAAACAAAATCTGTGAATTATTAATGGTGTGACCAAAAACATTTATAAAGCAGACAGGGTTAAAGGTTTAACTGCATTTTTTGTTAAGCTCATTCATGTTCTTTATGTTTTCATTATTGTAATTACTTTCTTTTAAGACAAGTTTAAGAGAAAGTATTTCCTAGAGAGAGGATATTTTTTAAGGCTATTTCAATTCAAAAGTTGACTTTATTTTGTTGGAGGCAGAAGGATTTCTATCATTCTCTGCCAGTTGTTCTGAAGATAAAAAATGCAAGAATGATGAACAGGTACAAAATGGTATCTTAGGTGTCCTCAATTTCTATGGATTTTTACCAACACTATTTGATTCTAAGCAATCAGAGATGAGACCAGTGCTGGCATACAGATTCTGTTGCAGTTACTAAAAATACGACTACACATTATATTCAGTAAAGGCAAGATTTCATCGCCTCCAAGTACCCTTATAACTTGCAGTTCTCAAGGTGCTTGGAGGTCCATATAATTTGTCTGCCAAAAGACACAGATATTTCACTAAAAAGTGCTGGAGTAAGTGTAAATTGTTAGTACATCAATACAAATTACAAAGCTTGACACGTATCAAACTGAAACAAGATCCCTAGGGAAAGTCAAGAGGGAAATCTTCATGGCAAAATAAATCAGGTGTTTTCCATTACTATATTTTTGATGTTAAAATTTTGATTTATTTATCTGGAAATGTTCGTATATGTTCACTACGTTAACTATGAGCATAGTGAAATATCAAAATGAAAGCTAAATGCTTGATTTCAAAATGACTTTGCATTCTGGAAATGTATTTCTAATAGTGGTCCAGCATACATCCCACTTTGAATATGTAAGCAGAAAATCTTGATTGATGTGTTCCATTTTTTTTCTAGTTTTTTTTTTTTTTTTTTTGTAAAAATAAAAAATAATAAAAAAAAAAACAACTGAATTTTCAGTTCTTCATTTCAATTTAGGGGGAAAATTATACTGCATTGAAAAGGAAGAACTAATTATCAGTGTAATTCTAGATTGTGGTGAAATTTGACCACCTTACATATTCCAAATGCATATATTAAATTCATAAGAAATAATATATAAATAATAAATTAATAATTTTTGTATATATCACCTCAGGAAATCTTAATCAAAGAAAAGCAACTATAAATGAAAATCACTGATGAATTTTTGACATAATATTCTATGGCAAAAAGCATTATAAATTTAAGTAACAATTCAGTAAATATTTTCATAGTGCATGTTCTCCTATGGAATTACTTTAAATAGTGTACTGCTTTTAAAGCCTGCTGATATTGAGAAGGACCTTTCATATAGTAAATGCAAAGTACACCTCTGTGTGACGTGGTAGAACACTTGAGAGTGGCACATAACCACAATTCATTCAACCATTTTTCCGGTAAAACACTTGAGAGTGGCACATAACCACAATTCATTCAACCATTTTTCCTTTTTGTAAATGCTGACTAGATAGAAGGCATTTGGATTACTCTGTGCTTATGCAGCAGTATTGAAGGATAATGCAAGCTTTTGAGTCAAGCTATCTTAATTTAAAATGCAACACAAATGAAAATACATTGTGATTGATAATACTTTCTAAAGGATTTTGAGATGTCTTGGTCCTTCAGATTGATTTATTTTCCTCTATAAAACGTTGCTTTTTCTTTATAATTTCTCTTACTCTTTTCCTCTATAAAACGTTGCTTCTTCTTTATAATTTCTCTTACTCTTATTTCTTCTGTGAGTGCAAAGAGAAATTTGACTAAAACTTTTTACACCTTAACTTGTTGAGTTTCTGAGGAGGAATCTTTCCAGGAGATTGGTTCATCTGTGACTTGCAGCTAACACACCTTTATGAATAAACCAAATGGGAGTATATAGTAATACACTTTTAATTGCTTTTAATCCTCTAAATAAGATGAGGTTTAGCTCCACAGTCCTTGGATTATATTGGTAAACTTGGTTATACGTTAAAGTGAGCTTCAAAGAAAGGTGTCCTTTACAGGCTAATCCTGCTGTTTTCCTACTTGGGGCGAATGGGGAAGTAGTTACTTGCTCTTCTTGGTCAGAAGCAAGAAACTTCGGAGTCTTCTGTTTAAATGTATGAAGATATTATGAGATTAAATATACTCTGATCTATTAGACAACCATTGTCTTCAGTAAAATAGCTTATCTGTCAGCATTATAAATGGTAGAGACATGGATTGTGTAATCAGCATCTGAAAGCACCAATGTAATTTTACTTCAGTGTAAAAAAAAATACATTTTTTTAATGTACTCTTTCCCTTGAGCTCCTGTTTTGCAAAATTGATTATTTGTTCATAGGACTTACGACTACAAAAAAGTCAAGCTACCATTTGATATTTCTAATGATTATTGTCAATCATACCCATCATACTGATGCTGCCGGAATAGCAGTTACATGCAGATAGATACAGTTAAAAGCATATGTGGAACACTGACTGTAATTACTGCTATTTCTTGAACCATCAAGATACAGACAGATTCCCAAGAGATAAAGTACTGATGATCATGAAATATCACTAAACTCCATCATCTAAACTCCATCATCATAACTTCATTCCTTTTTTTTTTTTTTTTTTTTTTTTTACTGTTTTGAACTGCTTTTTTTGGTTGTTTTATTAGGAGTTACTAGAAGTTAAATCTATCTCAAAGTACAGAGGGGCAATATCAAATGGTGTGAGATCATCAAGAGCTGTAACACTGGAGTGGGAGAAAATGAGCAAAATGAGAACAATTGAACAACGTGATTTCAGAATGGTTGTCATCGAACATTTATTTTAGTATAAAATGCTGCTTAATAAGAATATTTCTCTTTAGAAAGAGTATTTCTATAGTTTGGACAATATTCTATGTCTACAAGTCAGGCAAATTGATGACAAGCATGTGATGAGGCTTTTTATAGTTTTGGTTTCCATTAAAGTAAGTAGAGAAACTATTCAAACTGATAGCTGACTGGATGAAGTCAGTGTTGTATTAAAAACAAACAAACAAACAAAACTTTTTTTTTTTTTAATGCCTTTTAAAAAAGGAAATATTAATTCTGATACCGTGTTTTGATCTTGTTTTTGTGATTTACATTCCAGAATTATATTGGAAAGAGAGCGTGTGTATGGAGTTTAGAAACAGATCTGGGATGAATGCCTTTTTGACGAAAGCATTAATCTTACAAAAGTACTTATTTTTTCAGTACATATTTTAATCACAGAGGTATTTCCAGAATAAAATAGGTCATTTGCTATTAGAACTTCAAAATATGAATATGAGCATATGGACAGTATTGCTGGAGTACTTGCGGAAATTCCTTCAGATCTGTCTCTTAGCATGTAGAGCTGTAGGGAAAGGCCAAACTGCATGAAAGAGCAAAATAGGCTGGTGCTTATTGTAATTAAATTGCAGGTGTGTTGGCTAATTCTGCTGTAGATATGAGATACAAAACAAGAAACACCAAACACTAATGGTTCTGTTGCTTCCCTGAAAATGGTAACACACAGCAGGGTGTGTGATTGTTGATTAATAAACAAGCACCTAAAGTGCATGATGAGTCACAGGGTGAAGCCATATGTTTTCAGACACCCTTGCTAGGCAGTTGCATATACAGATGCCTAGATACTGAGGTGTGGTGGTTTTACCGTGATAGGCAGCTGAACACAACAACCGCTCTCTCACTCCCCCTCCTCAGATGAGGAGGGGAAGAACTAAAGGAAAGAAAAACTCATGGGTTGAGATAAGGATAATTTAATTAAAGAGAAAAAATATTATTAAGAAAATACTATTAATTAAACAATTCAACTAAAGGGAAAAAGGGAAAGGGGAAGAGGGAGGGGGAAAGGGAATAACTAAACAAAACAAGTAAAGGCTATATGGAAGTGCAGAGGAAAGAAATTACTCTCTACTTCCCACAAATGAGCGATGCTTGATCACGTCCTTGAAGCAGGGCCTCAACGCACGTAGCCGGTGTTCGGGAGGAGGACAGATGTTTTTGCAACGAGAGCCCACCCCTCCCCTCTTCTGCCTTTTTCCACCTTTTATTGCTGAGTGTGACATCATATGGTATGGAATATCCCTTTGGTTGGTTTAGGTCAGCTGCCCTGGTGATGTTTCTTTCTTACTTTTTTGCCCACCCCCTAGGAGGGTTAGAGAGAGTCCTGATGCTGTGCCAGCACTGCTCAGCAGCAGACACAACACTGCTGTGATACCACTGCTGTTCTAGCTCCAAGTGCAGAGCGTAGCACTGTATGGGCTGCTGCAGGGAAAGGTAACATCCCAGCCAGACCCAGTACATGAGGAGACTGTAACTGAAATTGCTCTAGTAGTTACGAAAAAGCAAAACACTGATGAACTGTGTGCCCCTGTAAGTGTGTGTGGGCAGAGTATATTATAAATGGAACATTCAACTCATACGTTAGATGATAATTTTTTAAGCAGTGGTGGTTACTGGGGATCTGCATAATATCAAGTCTTCGGGCTACTTTTTGAGGGCATTAGTGGCTTTGTCCTTTCTCTGTTACCCCTTGCTGCCCATACTGGTAAGGGTAAAGCTAAAGAGTGTCCACTCTGCTTCCTTCCCTTGTAATTCAAGACAGTGGAATAACCCTTGTGCTCTGTACCTCTGTTGCAGGCATTCTTTTATTGCTGCTTAGGATGAAATACTGTGGCAGACATAACAAGGTGGTGTTTTGTTTGTTTATTTATTTTTTCCCCATTCATAGAATGCACCTTGGTAGCCAGAACCCTTACGTTTGTGTCTCCTAATTTGCAGCTTGCAGGATTTTTTTGAGGGGTTGGGTGGGTTGCTTTTTTGTTTTTTTGTAAGGACTAGAAAGTTAAGGGACATCTGTTTCAAAGTTTACACAGAGGATTGTTGTTCCGTTTCAGATCTGTGAAAAACAGATCCCAGGTTTTATGCTGTGAGCGGGGCAAAGTCATCAGTGACACTTAATTCTAAACACTAATTACATTGATGACATGTCTAAGCAGCACTGGGGCTTGTTGTGAGAACAGTGTTATTGCTATTACGACTAATTAATCATGATAAAAACATCTGCATTTATGTTGTTATTTTGTCCCTGTGAATGCTTCTTGAGAGTTGATATTTGTACTCCAATAAACAAAGGGTTTGTGAGACTATGAGGTCTTCATGTACAGAAAAGTAAAAATACATACATTTTTGTCATTGAGAACAAATGCTTGTTACAGCAACATATGTATTGGCACAGTACCTTTGGAGGCCATGCTGTTCATACCCAAACCATGTAGGACTTCTCATCATGCAAATTGTTAATACTGGAATGATACCAAGCACTGGAAATGCACTACAGATCTTACCTTTCACTACTGTTGCTGCCTTTTCCAAGTATCAGGACCCTGAAGGCAGTAGTAAGGGCCCAAACCTGGGGCCTCCACCCACCTCTTCTTCCCATGGAACCTTTAGCCCCATTTCAGCTCAGACCTGGCTGTTCCTAAGTTATTGTTTGGACCTGTTGGGCTCCCCTTCAGCCTGGCTTCTGCCTTGATTCATCAACCTTGCTTCTGCTTGAGGCTCGCTAGGCTTCTGATGGAGCCTGCTGGTGTCACTGCACTGCTCTACGTGCCCGGCTTTTGATGCAGTCATTGCCTGCTCTATGCCATAGCCACACTGAGCTGCTGGCTCATCTTTTCTGGCACCGGATTGAGAGGTATCCTTTCTAGTGAATTCAGAGATGTTCCAGAGTAGCTTCTGGGTAGAGCTGGGTTGCGTGGAGTTACTTAACCTTAATTGCTATACATGTCCTAATGGGATTTGGCAAGCACTACAGGAGTGGGAGGGACTGCAGTATTTCACTCTGAATCATTGAGTCAG
This sequence comes from Oxyura jamaicensis, assembly GCF_011077185.1. Classification (NCBI taxonomy): domain Eukaryota; kingdom Metazoa; phylum Chordata; class Aves; order Anseriformes; family Anatidae; genus Oxyura; species Oxyura jamaicensis. The sequence continues at coordinate 75,420,906 of NC_048896.1, read as the reverse complement.
CATAGGAATAAATCACAATAACTGAGTAGCCACAATTACAGTAGTATGCATTCAACACACCACCTCATCCCTATCAATCCTACAGAGGATATATACCCTATTTATCCTCTCTGTAGTTTTTTCTGTGTGTTAAGCAAAAGACCAAGCTACTTCATTAGTATTTAGATTATTGACCTGAGGCCCATAACTGATAAGTGCTGTATGGTAACAACTGTAATCTTGACCAAAGTAACTACTGTTATTGTGCCCTAGTGCAGCACAGTGAAAAACCACTTTCCCTTGTGAAATGCAACCACCATATTATAAATTTGATGTAACTGGAGTTGGATAATTTTTATGTCACTGGAGTCCTCCTTCCTGAAGAATCAATAGCACTGTAGAAAATTCTGTAGCAAGCAATGTATCCAACCAGAAACTCATTTCAGTGATGGAAATTAGGGAGGTTTTTTTTTTTTGTTTGTTTGTTTGTTTTTCCTAGGAGTAATTCTGGATTTCAAATCTTTTATTATAGGGAGGTATGACATCAGTCTGCATGTCTCATCCCCACAGTGGAATATAATCATGTACTATTTCCTTGCCTATTATTTATTTATTTATTTATTTATTTTGAGGTAGTTACTCCAGTCTTTATGGCCACATGACCAATTAAATCTGTCTCAAAGACCAACTTAAGATATTTTGTTCATGAGCTGATTCTGCTTGCAGACAGATGTTTTATTAAGATCCATATGAGCACTCGATGGGATGGCTGCTGAAACACACTGAACAGAGGATGTAGTTCCAGAAGGAACTCTACTAGAATGAACATTTTTCAAATGGAAGAGGTTCTTAATTTCTTCTGAAATCTGGAGTCTTGATACCTAAATGTTTAGGTCTTGATAGCTAAACATTTGATAAACTCCACATGGCATTAGAAAAACAAACAAACAAACAAAAAAAAAACACAAAAGTTTGAGTCAGTGTTTTTTGTGCAGATTAGCCATTAGGATTTTTCACATTCTTTTTCTTTCTAAAGCTTTATACAAAATGGTCTAAATATTTCATGTAAACATGTAATGATGTAATTCACATTCCTGGGTTATCAGCTAGCTCGTACATGCCTCTAAAATAGCTGTTGGTTCACCAGAGTTCAGATGACCACAACTTCCTATGTCAGAAATTGACCAATAATATGTAGCTTTTAATGAATACCAATGTCAGTTTTGATACCAAGTACAGAAAAAAGTATTAGAGCTTCTGATCATCTGAAGAATCATGAATTCATCACTACCACCCCAAATGGATGAGTATTTCTTCCCACCTACAAAGTATTCAACACAAATACTTTATCTGGCATAGGTTTAAAACAGATTAATTTGCTTTACAATTAATGCTTTACAATTAATGCTTTACAATTAACAGTAAACTATTTCTACAATAGCATGCCATTAATATGAATCATATTGTTAAGCATACTCAGGTTCTGTGGTCTTTGAGCAGATAACAGAGGTTTTCAGATAGTGAAGGCTATCAGCAGTGATCCTGTTCTCACCTGCCCTCTATATACATTTTTCTGTAAGACTGTATAGAAACACAAGGTGTATGGGTGTCTGTGATGGATTCCTTTGTAATAAATAAATTTAGTTTCAGTGGACAAGTAGCATACCGGTATCATGACAAAGAAATGACATAAAGTGGAGAGGTTCTGGAAGTTTCCAGTTGTAACACTTTCCTGTTAGAAATATTATTTGTCATGTTTAAGATAGTACTCTAATTTTCACTTTTTGTTTAGTGAAGCAGAAAATTCCTGCTAATGATTTTTTTTTCAAATTTCAATGTTATAAATAAAATTAGAAGCACTGAAACCAGCTGATTTTTTTTCAAAGAATATGTTTTAACTGATCTGAAACAAAACGTGGCAGAGTTTTTTATGGAAAAATTATTCTGAAGTGAAAACATGATATGCAAATCAATGCAAATCTCTTGATATCATTAGGATTGGGTCAGACTGCCTTTTACAGAGATAATGCATCATTACATTGGAATAAAACAACAAGACTAGAAGCTATACTACTGTCACACCTGCACGAATTTGCAAAGTATTTCTTACTAATATTCTCGATTCACGATTTGTCCTTTTAATGTTTCTAATGCAGACCTGTAAAGAAAAAAATTAGTTTCATAATTCAACTTCATAAAAGAGTTTCTGGTCTTTTGTAGGCCATATGGGCTGGCTTTAGACCAATAGCTCTTAGCATATCAGGACTCACCTTTCTTTCTGCAAAGAATGTGCATGCTAGTTCTTCCACAGAATAGTGCAAGAAATCAATGTTACTATAAAATGTGCATCAAGAAGGAAATGGAATTGTGTATGAAAGCAAAAACAAAAACAGAACAGTAGAACTGCAGCAGATGGAAGCAAATAACTTAGTGCTGTTCTTAACCCTCTTAAAAATAAAAAGATTTTATTTGGAGAAAAGTTACTGAATATTCTTTCCATTAAATAATTTTAAAAACATCTTTTCCAGTACTACTTATCCTGAACGTAAAGTAGTTTTATTAAGGACTAGAACTGAGTACCTCAGTAAACGCATGTATTTCTCAGTACTGTTTGTCTGAGACAAACTTTTTCATTCCTTTGGGAGCCAACTCAAGACACCCACCTACATACAGATGTTTTCTACTCTTGTGAATTTTAAAACATGCATTCTAAAGAACAGAGAATTGCACTAGCTGAGGTTAATAGTTAGCTGAGGTTAATAGTTAACCATGTCCCTTAAGCCCTGGGGAGGCACTCACTTGCTCACTTACTAGAGACCCATTATCCCCAAGAGACACGTGCTACTGTGCTTGCTCACCACAATTTAAGTGTTCCTATTTCTGTCTGTCTCAAATGTTGGAGAATATGTTAGTGCAGACTCAAGGCTTATTGCTGCCAAGGGTTTGCTTCCAATTTACAATTGCTTTAAGAGCTATCTGGAAAGAGCAAGTACTGTAGTGGCTTGCTACTGCAAATGTATTTCAAGAACTTCAGTTCATCAGTTGTGGTGGTGTTTTTTTTAATGGTTTATTTATTTATTTATTTATTTATTTGTAAAGGCTGTTATTTTTAATATCATTTACAGTTATATTAAAATACAGATCTAACGGCATTTATATCAGACCCAAGTGGTTCCCACTCTTGAAAAAAACAGCTAGAGAGGCTTGAGTACATGTAGGCTGGCACAGAGAACAAGTTCTTTTTGATGCTATCCTATTTCTGTATAAACATATACAGGTATTTATTATTAATTATTAATTTTATTATTTAATTATTAATTTTTAAGCTGAGTATGTCCAGTACTATGCAATCTCAATTCTAGTAGCCCTCTGTGGTTGTTCAAAGTGTTTGTAGCTCCTATTTATGCTCATATTTAGTCTCTTGTGAGGAGTGAGTCTAATTCAATGATGGTTACAATGTGATAGAGAATTACAGCCTAGAGAGGAAATCAGCCATCTTCAGCCACTGCTCCTTCCCTGAGAACATGATCCATCTCTTCTGCACTCTAGATAGTTCTCTGAATCACTTGGGAAGAACAGTTTTTACAGCTCCCAAAACTCTGTGGATCTGTGTTTGCAAGTTGCACTCGTGAGAGGTGCTTTAGAAAAAAGAAATAGTATTATTGTAACTGCACTTCCAGTCCTGCATTGGCACATTTGCACAGCAGAACATATTAGGATGACTGTTCTTGTTATATATGGGAGGTCAAATAAAGCAGTGATTTTTTGCAATTTAGAAGACTGTTTCTAACTTCACTAATGCCTACATCATCATACCTTCTGTGAAGTCACCCTCTGGTTCAGGCTGCACTGAATACCAGAGTCCGTTTCTGAAACCATAACCGTGTCTGTTTCTGTCAATGATCTTAATGTAGGATAACAAAGTGGTAATTTTTGGTTCTTATCTTAAATAGTGATGCCACAGACTGAATAGGAAAAGAAATGTTATTGACCATCTGTGAAAGCCCACAGTCAAAGACTGACTATTTATCAGGTGGCCTGGAGAGAACCAGTGTGATGCTTTTGTATGGCCTGTGAAGTTGAATTGAATTAAAACATCACCTGCTGCTCTGAAGATTCATAGTAACACCTTGTGTTTTTGATTGCTTGATGTTGTTAGTTATAAATAACAGCTCACTAGTACTTGTGTTCTGGCTTGCTTGTAAGTTACAATGTCATAGTCTAAATTTCTGTCTTTCAGAATAGTGAAGTATTGACAAATATCTTGGCGTCTTGGAATTGTAATTGTGAAAGTGTTGTGCAATAGAATTGTCTTTTTGCGAAAACACTTAACAGTATAAATATTGGGACAAACTTTAAGATGTTATTATCCATGATTTTGCTATTGCTGACTGAACAGGTAAGAAAACTTCAAAAGGTTGGCAAAGCAAAAGCACTCAAGTGGCTTAGGAGTCTATGTTCCAGGACCATGAAAAGCAATGAAATGATAACACGTTTTTTGAACTTAGTTCCTACAAACCTTTCTGCTCTGATTGGGTGTCATTTTAGCGTTTTTCAGTATGCTGAGAACATGACTGTGGTATTAACAGAGTTGCCTATAATGCTCATTTTCCATCATCATGTTTCTTTCTTACCTTTTTTAAAGACCGAAACTGGTGGAATCTGCTACTTCCTTCCTTTTTTTAGTCTAGTTCCTCTTAAATATGAAGATGTCTAGCATCTGCCTTTGATTGTAAAATATAAATAGTCACGATCTTTGCACGATCTTTGCACGATCTTTGCTGGAGTCTTCTAGCCTTCAACTTTCAGTTTTTCAAGCTACCTTCCGCCCTAACTTTCCAATTAGGGAAATCTTGTATTCATCCAGACTTAGAAGAATTCTGTTCAGCTAGTTGACTATCATAGGAACTTACTACATTTCTGTCTGTCTAAAATCCATAGGAAGCAATAGTGGCAAAAAGCTCCTTAATTGTCATTGAAACTTGAATTTTCATTACTATGCCTTCAAATTAGAACTCGTCAGGGTTTGTTTTTATTCTTCGATTACATCCATTCTAAACTCCTGAAATGAATGGTACTGGCCTAGCCATGAGAGCCCTCCATTGGGCATTAGCTGGAACAGAATGTGGCTTCTAATGTTCAATTGCAGAATGTGGTTTCTCATCTTTATATTTTGCATCATACATATGTAGTTTGCAGGGAATACATTTTAATTTCCATATTTTTCATTATGCGCTGTGAACCCTAAGTATTACATCAGAAATCGTTTTCTGTAGTATTTTAATGAATTTTGGAATCAGCAATGCCAGTTCAATTGTTATTTCTCAGAGATAAATCATGTTCTCATCAATCAACTTGTAATTCTGGAGTATGTTCTTGACTGAGTTTTACCTGAACCTGATCCTTGTCAGTGACATTTTGATGGTACTAATTAATGTGTGGTAGGTCATTCCTCACATACGGGAGAGTTCTGTATGTTCAGTTATATGAGACTCAGTATGTCTCGGTAGCCTACTCTCACTGCCTACGTGCAGGAGACTGAATGTACTCAGATTTTCTGGACAGAAAAATGTGAGCCCTATACAAGGAGAAATCACTTTGCTTTTCTCAGCTTGGATTTATTCCTTGATGAAGTAATCTGTAATGATTACTTTATAACTTTATTTAAAAATGTTGCTATATATTTAAAATAGTTTATCTGTGAAGTCCTCTGAGCTCATAGAAATAATCTGAGTTTGTTCATATGAAGTGCTTTTTATGTCAGCATACTTGCATATTTACAACTGCTTAGTATTTTCTGTTAGATCTCATAAGGGCTTTACTTCAATCCAAAACCACAGAGTCCGTAAGTTGTTTTATTAACAAAATAATACTTGGCAAGAAATAGGGTAGTCAGATGGGTAGTCAGATTGATTGATTGATTTGATTTGATTTACTCATTTCCTGATACCCTTTTATTTTTATGCTTTTGTCTTTGTTACTGTACTGGTGAGCCCAGAACTAGACACAGCAGTCCAGGTATGGTCTCACCAGTGCTGAGTTAGAGGGACAGGATCCCCTCCCTAATGGCTATATTCTTCTTAATGTAGCCCAAGATAGCAGGATCCTCGAAAAAGCAAGAGGCAGTGGACACAAACCAAAACATAGGAGGTTTTGTCTGAGTGCAAGGAGACACTTTTTCACCATGAGGGTGACTGAATGCTGGCACATGTGCCCAATAATGCTGTGGAGTCTGCCTCCTTGGAGATGTTCAGAAGCTGCCTGTGCATGGTCCTGGGCAACCTGCTGTGGGTGGGTTGGACAAGATGACCTCCAGAGGCCCCAGAACATCAGTCATTCTGTGATTCCTTATAACACAGGCCTGAGGTAACAGAGGCACACAATAGCAATTCATCCCTCTCATATCTTTGCACTTGGTATTAAGGTACAAACTAATCTGAGATTCTCTGACAGGTATGTTCATCTGTCAAAAGGGAAAAGGTCACCAGCTGGATTATGGTCATCATAACCTCTAGCAGTGTCCTATCAGATGGCCCAAAGACCAGCATATCAGACATACAGAGAAGGTTTCATTTAGGAAGAAGATGGGAAGCGCAAGAATGGTGAATATGAGGAAAGGATTACACAAATGATGCTTTGCGTAAATACACTTACGCCATGGGGGTATGTTCAAATAAAAGAAATTTCCTAAAAGGCTATATGTGTACATGTAAAATGAGTTTTTGTGGAAGATTGTCTTCTGTAGGATTCAGTAGGGAGGGATTTTATATCCAGGAAATCTCAGTGCATTAGGTCTGTTGCATGTGGGTTGTGTGGAGGGATCATAGAAATACAATAGTTTTGGTACCTTGTGGACCTATAGGGTTTTTCCACTTCTGGAGACTAAGGAGACAAAATACAAAAGAAAAAAAAATCTGAAATGACACTTTCCTCTTACCAAAATGAAAACTTAATTTGTAGCAGGAAACGATGGAAATAACAACATACTTTTGGAAAGTATTTACCTTTTATAAAATGATTTGCTCAAATCATCTTGAAAGCTAAATTCTGAATGAAAAAGGCAAAATATTTTGTTTGAAGTCTTTCAAAATCCCTTCCTTACTGTTTCACAAAACCTGAATTAAACTTGTCTTGATTTTCTTTGCCCTGAAAAGACATATTTGGTATCACACTACTTGCAGATAAAAGAATTCAGCTCAATTATAATGCATTTAGAAATATCAGTGTTACTGAAAAATTCATTATTAAAAACAGACACACTTTGTTTCATGGTAATACACATTTACTAGAACTCAATTTTTACCTCTATAGGAAAGATTTCAGGTATTTATTATGCCTAAAAGGATAGTTTTTCTTTATATAAATTAAAATGGAATAGAAAACCAAGGGAACATAAAATCTCTTACATAATTTTCTTGGGCTTTAACAAATTTAAACAAATAGCATAGTTTTTCAACACTCTAAGCCTTGTTTTGTTTTTCATGTAGCTTGTCAGGTGTTTTTGTGTGCATCTTAAAATGTCTGTTTGTGCCATGTTATTAGGTGGTCCTTGGGACAAATTTAGTTCACGCAACTATAGGACTAAGCAATATGTGTTCCCTCACGTCTTTTAGAACACAAGGAAACGACCTCAAGTTGCACGAGGGGAGGTTTAGATTAGACACGAGAAAGAATTTATTCACGGAAAGGGTATTTAGACATTGGAAAAGTTTGCCCAGGGACGTGGTAGAGTTGCTATCCCTGGAGGTATTTAAGAGATGTATGGTTGTATGCTTAGGGACATGACTTAGTGGTGGACTTGGTAATTAGGGGATAGTTGGACTTGATGGTCTTTTAAGGGTCTTTTTGAACCTAAATGATTGGCATAATTGTGCAGCTACAGAAAATTTGCTTTTACTTATTTCATAGATGAGTAAAATTGAGCTTCTTTGAGACCACATATATCCATTACAAATTATACTGAGATTAGAGCAAACATGCGATATATTCTCGAAGGTTAGACACAGTAAGTTTTTGTGATGTCTTAGTGATGTGCTCCTCACTCTGTTATTTTTACTGTGTTTATTTGTAGACACTTGCACTTTGAAACAATTGAATGTTCATTTGCGTAATGATATGTGGCATTGGAAAGATCATGTCAGTGATACATTTGAATATTTCTATTAGGGTCACTGGCTAGATATTTACATATGTTTCTGTTCCAATTTCCAAGAAAATATATAACAAAATATGGAAATCAGAGATATCCTCTGTGTTATAGATTCTTAGGGTTTTGCAGCCTCTAACTACAGTTACTCAAAATACTAGTAACATTAACTTGTGTGTTTTTCCCATGTCTGCTCTCAGCAGTCTCTTCCTTAAACTTCGGAAGTCTACTTACAAGCTTAGGGTAACCACTATAGAAAGATAAAAGGTTAGTCTTTGTCTTGAATCTACAAACTTGAGAAAGACATTGCCAAAGCAAAAATACTAAATTTGTGATGACAGGAATTATATACAGACTTCCCAACATCCTTTTTCTTTTCTTTCAACTTTCTTCCTTGTGTATGAATAGTGCTGGAATAAAAGTAATTGTATGAAGACCATTTCATTGTTTTGCAGTTAAAAGATTTTATACTTTCCCTGTTATTTTTACATAATGCTTAAAGAAACTACAGCTTCTTCTCTGAGGGCATGAAATAAATAAAAAAATCAGTGAATTGATCTAACTGCTTCTAAACATTTCCATTTTTAGTTCTGAGTAAGAGTTATAGATTGAATTAAAGACAGACCACAATTTTACTTCTTTGATCCAATAACCTATAATCATATTTAACAACCCAAGAAAGCAGTGTCACACACATATTATAATCAATTTATTCAGATCTACTTTAAAATAGTGCAAGTCTTGAATTCCTTAAAGTTCTTGAAGTATTACATTTTTTTTGGAAGGAAGTTCAGCCCAAAATTTCTTTCTCCTACATCTGCCCAGATTTTCTGCTTTGTTCGTCCTGAACTGAAAAGACAAACATCTTTTTCTACCGTTTATCTAGGAGAATTTGGACAAACTTCAAATGTAAATATTTGTGCTTTGAAAGTAACAGACATAAAGCTGATATAGTGCTAAATAATTTTCTTGGCCAGATGGCCAAGTGGCAGCAATGAAATCAGCCAAATGGGAGAGCTACATTGAATTCTGGACTTCGAAATACAGGGCTGTTGTTGATGAGATTGATACTTTTCGTTGTTGTTGTTGTTGTTGTTGTTGTTGTTTTGAGGGCATTGACCAGAAAGCTTTCCTGTTAATGCCAGCTGGCTTTATAAAGTGCATGCTGCCTCATCCAATAAAGATCCCACACTGTCTGCAGCCATGACAATATTGTTGCCCATTATGTAGTTTTGTTTGGAAAAAGCAAAACAGCTTGGTATAAGTAGGGAAAGAGCAAATGTTTAAAGTTCAGAACAGACTACATCGATTTATATCATCTGAGGATTTGACCTCTGTAAGCTTATCCGTTCACGTGAAGAAAATGAAAAATAAATAGTGAAATTAATCCTGAAAGTTGCAAAGTTCAAAGTGGAAATTGCACCCAATCATCTATAAGCTGTAGTATGAATAGAGATAAAGAGTGCTTAAGAAGCTCAAGCAGCCTTCTGCTATGAGTCCTTTTGAACTGGCTCAGGTGACTTCACACTGCAACACAATTTATGATGTAGATATGAAGATAGGTGGAGATTTAAGCCTGGATACAATTGCCAGAAAGGCTATTTTTGCTGTGTTCAGAGATAAAATTTGAGGAGTTGTTTCCCTGGTGAATCATAAACATGATAATCTCCTAGGAGAATTCCAGTACTGAACCTAACAGCATGGTTCATCAGAACCTGCAGGCATACTGACCCTGTGGAAAATGACCACTTTTAAATAAAGAACATTTTTGGTGGTGAATTTTGATATTTTCATTATGTGATTCTTTTAGAAATGATGTGATATTTTCATTATATGATTGCAATTTCTTTCTAAATGATGTTACTGTAAAAGCTAGGTTTTAGAATGAAAAAAAAAAAAACACCTGATTTTAATTATGTTTTGACTAAACAATATCGTTTCTCTCTTTTTTTTTTTTTTTTTTTAATTATCCCACCTAATTATCCAAAAGCCTACATTTTAATTTCTGCCTGACACTGTACAATGAAAGAATAAAATTACATGAAGCATCCAAAGCACTTCTTGCTTTTGGTACTTAGCAATTCTTTGGTAATGGAGAAAATGAGATGTGTTTGGTCAAAATTGGTATTTGTCTATATGTGACACCACCTAACAGATTATTTATTTCCAATTGGCACCTTTTTTTATAACATGTTAATATTTAAAACTTCTTTGGAACAGATAGAAAGCATTAGACTGAGTCTCTTGAATTACAGTCACAGCATTAAACACATTCGTACCTGGGTACTTGAGGGACTGCATAATAAGGATGAATTTGGCTGTTTGGAAAGACAGTGCTGCCTACTTCGAAACATCTTTCACTCACAGTACACTTCTGTGGGCCTGTGTTTTATTTCAGAAGATCCATCAGTCTGTTTTTTCCTCATGACCTTGAAAGTTACCCACCTGGTCAATAGCTCTGGAATAAAGTACCACAAATTCCAGTTCATGAACTTCTGTTTGAACTTTGAGTCTCAAACAGCACACTCATGGGCAATGTTGAAAATGTTCTTATGATCAAAAAAATGCCTGTATACATGTGATTGACAAGAATGATTGCTGACTACATAAAAATGTAGATAATGAACTGTAATTTGAACTCATCCTTTATCAGACACATAAAAAAATGTATGATAAATCCTTTGTTGTCTGTTGTATTTGACACATGCAATGAAAACCAGTCATATATTAAACCGAGACAATATTCCTTTCTACTTCTTTATTTTCAGAATGCTTAAAGCAACTAACATTAGCTTTAGTAAATACGTTTCTGATAATCAGAATTCATGTGTCTTTCTCCCACGACAGATAAAAAAAAAAAAATGAAAGCAAAGAAACATTAATGAATATTAGACAGTTTTTCTCTGCTGAGAATGTCTTGGAAGGAACAGGACTAGTTGACTTCTGGAAGCCCCTTCCAGCCTTAACTCTTCTGTGAATCTTTTGACAGGAAATCCTTGCACCATTCTGTAGTTGCCATCACTGTAAGGTACACTTCATCGATCAATAGAAGAAAATATGTCTCCATATTTAACACGTTATTTCTTATTGATGACTATCACACCTAATGTTTTGGACTTAAACTTTGTTAAAGTGGTGATGAAATGTTAGAAGTGTAACCATATTTTTAATATTCTTTATGCTAAGTAGTGCCAGAATACTTCAACTAGCTTGATTATTACAGCCTATCTGTAGTTGGGTGCTACTTAGGAAAATAAGACTACAGTGTTTTGGTTATTTTAATTATGAGCCATGCTTTTCTGTTTATGCTTTACATTATACTTCATAAAATCATGCATAATGAATGGATTTTTCTTCATATAGATCACTTTAATGGTTTTATTTAGATGAGAAGCTTAAGAAGAGACTTTCTGAAAGGTGTCAGAAACCATTTTGGACCCATGTTTGAAGTGAAAGATAAAAGTGATTTTGATTTGGAATGTGAAAATGAAATGTAGAAATCTAGTCTTAGGATAATACAAGAATGCACATCCAAGAAATTAGCAGTGTTCCCACTGTTCTTTTCCAGGCAGTCATGTCTTTGCCTTTCTTCAAAGTCATGTTTTTACTATTAACTGGCTGGATCATGTATCGATTAGCACATACAAGATTTATTTTTCTAAGAAAACACAATTTAAAATTTGTTTTCATACAACTTCACCACCAGGCTTTGGTGAGGAGGCAAAAAAAAAAAAAAAAAAAAAAAAAAAATGTTCTGTTACATTATTTTCTCATTCAGTAATAATTATGTAACAAATTAGTTTTAAGCAATTTTGCAGATGAATATTCCAGTACTTCTAGTGAATCTGTGTGTTTAAAGAACCTTTACGATATTAGCTACATTCCCAAATAATTATTTACATTTTAAGTAAAATGTAATACTATTTTCACATATCAACATACCATTTTCATTTCAAATGACATCACTGACATAAACAAAATAACCTAAAGAAATAGGTGTAATTTTTCAGATGGTCATAATAGATGTACTTACTTTTTGAAAAAAATATTTTTATTTGTGTATTTGGGATATTCCTACAGGAGTTAACTTACTGTCAGTAAACATCTCAATTTAGTTTGTATTTTAAAGTACCCACTGAATTCTATATTGTTTTGCAAACCACTACACTGAATATTTTCCTAGAAAAAGTATATTCTGATTTTGCAGTAAAAGCAGTTTAAAGGTTTTCCAGTAGAAATATAAAATACAAAAATCAAACAAACAAAGTAGCAACAATAATAACAACAAACACTTACACCTTTGGCTGTCTATGTGATTACCATTGGAGTATAGTTCTGGACACAGACTTCATCCACTATTTTGTCTGTAACTACCTTTTATCATTTTCCTCTTCAGTTATCTATTCTAAATGTATTTCTTCCAACAGTCTATTTTTCATAATGAAAGTGTATGCAATCCTGATGAAAATTAAATTGTATTATTATTTTCATTCATGCCTCTTTTTCCCCTATTAAATCCATACTGCATTTTCAAATATCTATTTTATGAATAAAACTAACCATTTTCCATCTCAAGGCCTATATTTTGAACCTGTGACATGTTTATTACAAAAGTTGCATAGCTACAGCATTCACCAAGAACATCATTTGTTTGATCTAACTTTAGTGATCTAAAAGTTATTTAAATTACTTCATATTCAGTGAAAAATATTTTCATTCTCTTCCTATTTCAGGTATCTTCCTCAATGGGATATATTTCTATATTTCTGTCCTTCCACTTTCTCTAGAGAAGCATAGTTAATTATCTTAGATTTTTATACCTTTTTAATTGGTCATGATACAAAATGTGTCAGTCTTGAAGTTGACCCTTCAAAAATCAATGTACTTCTAAATTTAATACATTTAGAGAACAATTTCGGCAGTCTAGCTGAATGAACAGTAAACAGATACTGGGGACTACATGATGCATAATAATACTAAAAAAAATGAGCCTATTACCTAATTTTGGAAAACAGTTTGACTGCATATGTTGGAAAGTATGTCATCATTGATACAGTTTTGGTGACCAGTAAAAAAAAATGGTTATTCCTAATCTCCCAGAAAGTGCATGAAAATCTGTGTTTACATACCTGCTCTTTTAGATTTGAAATTAATGTATATTTAGAATTTGATCCTATTCTTCTAGGAGTTACTACTGAATTTTCCTAAGATTAGATACCATGACTTTCCTCATTCATGCTGTCCAGCATCTCTTGTGAACAGGCATTAAAAAGAGAATATTCTCAATAGTATTAATAATTAATCTTTTTAATAATGATGGCAGGTAAAGTCAATCAAAAGGTGAGGTTTAAGGACTAAAAAGTTCCACTTGGATTTGATGTATGCATTAATAATTCAAATCTTTATTGGTAGCTATTTTTTCCCAATTTATCTGATGAGTTCTATATAGAATACTGTGGTCTAATAGCGATGTATTAAAAATGTTTCATCTCATCTTAACAGCAGGATATTTTTCATTACTTAGAAGAAGTTTCATTCTGAAATACTTAACTTCTTATGCATCAGTGCTTTCTTATTACTAAACCTTGGCATTTTGAAAGGCTTGTTTATGCTTTAGCTATCTGGACCTGTGATTTCAATGGCATTCTGACAAATGTGGACATAAGTCTCTATTTGTGCAGAAAAATAAAACGTACAAAAAAATCTAAAAGTCTATGCCTACATTAGGAAATAATGGCACAATAGAAATGGACCTGTGCGGTAAAACTGTGGGTACTGAGGCTTGTTTTTCTACTGTAAGTATTTGTGTTTTCTTTGGACTAGCTTTAGTCTGATCCTGTAAACTGAGCTCCTGTTAGTTCAAGCTATCTAGGTATACTTTTAGCTCACATGCGTCATTTTAATTGGATCCCAAAAGAGTTCAACTTCCTTGCTTCAAAGTAGTTCTTCCAAGGATAGCAAGGTGCATTATTTGGGGACAATGAGGAGATTAATTTCTATAGCTCATACCTAATCGGACCTAAAATTTTAATGAAGAGTTACCCACAATAACGTATAGACCATGTACATCTATTGTGGACTGATCTGTAGTTATAAATATATACATATATATACGCGTGTACATACATATGTGTATGTATACTTACATGAAATAGAATGTGTGCAGGACCTCAAATGATATATACATGTATATTAGTATTGCTTAATTGGATTCATTTTATTTATCACATCTCATTTAGACCCACTTTGACCACAGACAACAAAAGGATCATCATCCTACAAAAAGAAAGACTGTGGACAGTCTTTCTGGTCTTAATCCTTTCTCTAAGGGCAGCTTTGTATATATAATTTTGGAAGTAGGCCTCCAAACTTGCACATCCCATTTTAGGGCTTTGTAGTGCCTGATAACTAGGCTAAAGGATTATACTGTTTTTCCAATGAGCACATTATTTTAATAGTATTCCAGTTTCAAGAGAAGCTGCTGAGAATTTCAACCCAAATATCTGCATGCTTGAGGTGATAGGATGTTTTCTAAAAACACAAGAATTACTGCAAGCCTCAGAAAATTCTTTACTATTGTGTGTACATCAAAAATGTCTGCGTTTCTCAATGCAGATCTCTTTCAGGAGAATTACTCTATTTTAGGATTTGTATTTTTGTTCATACAGTGAAGGGGTGGAGGGTGGAGGGGAACACAACACATCTGTGTAATTTTTAAGGGTAAAGAAAGAGCAGGCAGAAGGGAATATTTCTTAGAATGAGGGAATATTTCTTAGAATGAGGAATGAGGGATATTTCTTAGAATGATGGGAATATTTCTTAGAATGATTACTGTTACCAAGTAACAGTACCATTGTAAATTAAAAAGAGGGTAAGTGTGGGGCAGAGCAGGTGTGAGTGGCTAGTTGTGGGCATGGAAAGAATTGAACAGTATTGCACTGATTAGCAGTGGGACCAGTATTTATGTGTGCACAATTAATAATGAATAAAGGATGGAAGTTCGGTAGGGTTTTTTATGTTTTTTTGTTTGGTTTTTATTTTTTCAGAGAATAATATTTGAGACAATGAGAAAATTTAGAATATGCTCTAATAGCGTAGAAAACAGATGAGATAAAAATTTTTCATACGTAAGCTCTGAGTTAGGAGGTAACAGAATTAACAGTCTCTGTGAACTGATATCCCTGGACCACTAAATTCTCTGCTGATGGGCAGAAGAAAATAAAAAAGCAAAACAGTAACAAAACCAAAAGAACTCCAGGAAAACCACCTTTTCCAAAGATGTCAAGAAAAGTCAATGATCTGGTAACAGAAAAGTTGAGAAGTGAAGAAAGTGTTAGCCATTATGAAGATAGAAGTAGCAAGCAGAAGGTACCTGAATGACAATTAGCTAAATAGATATATTCCACCATGTTAACAATACATTTTGGTCCAACAAATGTACTCAAAAAACTGTAATGGAACTTTTTAGAAAGAGTTGGAGTGGAATACTGAAATCTAAAATGAATGAGCTCAGAAAAACAATCTAGATCCACTGAAGTTGTGCTTAATCTCCATGAAAAATTTAGGACAACCCCCTTTTTTTTTTTAGAAAATAGAAGGAAATGGGATAGCAAACTTACTTCATGTCCTATTTGTTCTTGGGAAGACAAAGTGCTGCTTCCACTGCTTTCTTGTAGCAGAAAAATCAGTGCTTCAGGGTCACAGATGGTTGGTTCTTAACAATTCTCAAACAGTGGGATACTGACATGATAACTTGACAATAAATATATTTTCATGAGCAGGCAAAAGAATATAATCAAATCATTTTGACCATCTCTGCCACAGATTCTCATTTGTTCTTGGTTTCTTTATGCTCATCTTTCAATAGGTACCAAGAAGAGCTCTTGTGAAATGCTAAGAATATTGGCTTTGTTAAAAGCCTTCTAAATCTTTTTTAATTTTTGTAAGTGAACTTGTGTGCTATACTTTGATAGGAGGATTCTATCATAAAACAGTATTATGTCTTTGAGACAGGGATGCTTTTCATATTTTTAGTGTCTTCTCTGTTGATGTTTATGGAAATAATAAGAATGGCTTTTGTTAGTTTACTTGTAACAGAAGTGAAAGTAACTAGGAATCTACTTAATGATCATAGCCAGGTGAATGAAAAGGATTTCAGGCTGCTCAGAAATCATTATCCTGATTCGGAAAGGCAAATCTGGATGCTCAGTGAGATATTTGGGAAAAACATTGAACTTAAAAGGAAAATAATATGTTTGAATGCTACAGTAAAGATGCCCATAATGTAAAATGCATTCTGAAATATTTTCCATGAATACCTAATCTTAACATTTACCCTTGGGCTTAGGCAAATAGATATTAATGAATTTGTGTTTCCTGTTCATACAGAACAAACAAAATATGGTTGTAGCTCATGACCAGGAGCCCACATGCAACTGCAATTCAAATTAACAAAGATGCTACCAAGAGTGAGGGCAGTGATGATGGAGAGTGCTTCTGCTGTCTGTAGAATTCTTCCCTGATGACTGAGCTAATCTCCCTTTGTTGCAGGTGATGCTTGCTAGAGAGCTTGTGATATCAAAATATTTCTAATTTTTTTTTCAGCTCCTGTTTGAAATTGCAATTGTTACTGCCTTTTGCTGAATTTAAAAGAAAAAGTTGGTTATTCTTATCAGTGTGTTTCTCCTATTCTCCCCTCCTGTTGTAGTACTTGTCTCAGGTTTTTCAGGCTTCTCATTGAAAAATAATGCCCGTTTAATTTAATTTCCTGCCAATTTTATATTAACCACAATGGTAGAAACTTAGAACAGTACAAATATGTGATTTGAATGGGGGAAAGAGTGGGTTGAATCTATTCATGCCGAATAGTAATTGTTCATTAATATTTTGTTTGTCTTTCAACAAGCTTCCAGCAATTAAGAATGAATAGAAAGAAAAGGATAATGGCATGTTTTATCAAAATTCAAGGGCTTAAAAAGAAACACTTTGAATTTATGTGATGAGTTGATGTAACTCTTCTGCTTTTTTTTTCAGATCTACCCTATACATAGACTACACAGTTGCTGTGTTAGTCTTGACATTGATTGACTCTGTGAAGCTAAAAGGAATTATAACATTATTTAGGTTTGACTCATCACCAGTGCTTTTTGTGCTTTGGCACAAACTCTTATGCAAAAAAAAAATCCATTCAAATATAAGAAAAATCTTTGCTATGAGAGTGGCAAAATGTTGGAACAAGGTGCCCAGAGAGGCTGTGGAGTCTCCTTTCTCGGAGATACTCAAAACCTGACCAGACATGTCCTTGGGCAAAGTGCTCTTGGTAATCATGTTTTAAGCTGGGAGGTTGGACTAGGTGATCTCCAGTGGTGCCTTTCAGTGTAAACTGTTCCATGGTTCAGTGAAGAATCTGAGCTAGATAGATATTTGGCCAGCTTAAATCATGGCTGAAGACATCATACGCCCTTTAAAGTGGGAAGTCATCCAATATGAGAGTTAGGGAAAAACAAGAACTTCAACTGTTGATCTTCCTGGGGTTTGGGTAACACCCAAGCTAATGTTGAGTGAGCTAGTAGAACTATTTAAAACAATGTATCTTGCTTTAGCTTGGTACTCAGTTTGGGCTAATTTTTTATCCTTCTCAACATGTTAAGTCGCTTCTTGGATCTCTTTTTACAGTTGTTTAAAATCTTTTCAAAATCCTGGTGCTGTCGAGATAAAGGTGTTGCAGCAGCAGGGAGGCCTGATAGAATCTTGCTATTTTTATCCAAGTGCTAAGTAATGAAGAGAGAAAATTGCTAACTGTCCCTTGTTACACTTTAGAGCATCCACTTTGTATCCAGAATCAACAGTGAGGTAATTGGCTGAGAAAAGGGTGAAAACCCTTGCTCTCAATTAACAATAAAAAGAATTGAGTCTTCCACCCCACCACTGAATCAGGTGAACCAGGATTTGAACCAACTGTATTTACAGAACTGATAATAATTTCTATACAGAAACCATGATAGAATATCATCCCTGAACAATGTGAAGTAGTAGGAAATATGATGCAAAACAAGTAATTTTAGAAAATGAAAGGAAAATCTTTCTTGTAATGGAGAAAAAGTGTCATGATTAAGCCTTATTCAGCTATATGGTTATATTGCTTTCACCTAGTCTGTCCACAGACTGTCCCCAATCCCTACCTCTGAAATTAGGGTTTGTCGTGAATTGAAGTACAATATAATTTTACTTTCTAGCTTGGATAAAGAAAAGTTAAACAATGCAGACTATGATAAGCTCTGTACCACAGAGTAAGTCTCTATTTGGCATTACAGAGATTTGTGTTCTGCTGCTGAGAGGAAAAGAAAATATCTGGTTCATGAAGTACAGCTTCAACAAGGAAGAACTGGTAATTTACCTTTGGGGTATATTGCAAGGGTGCATTTTTTTTCTCCATGATCTGATCATCTCCATGATCAGACATAATTGGGAATAATTCTGCATACTGTTACCAGAAAATTAATCAACCCTCAGAGGGAGAAAATTATCAGATCTCTTGCATTCCTATAAAGTGGTGTTTGCTGTGAATCCAGTAAGGACTATCGTTACTAACGATAGCTATGAAAGTAGTAAAGGCTAAGGATTGCTATTTTGCTAGGCAAGACAAATGGAAAACTAGTGGGCTTATTTGCGTAAAAGCAGCTCTACCATGTTCATTTACAGTTCTGGCAGATGGAGCTGTGTTAATGTTGTGGACTGAAAATGGATGAAGCTAAACATAACCCTCTCCTCTCCCCACACGGGCATGTGCCTTAGTTTGTCAGCACCTGGAAATTTCTCATGCCAGTTTTTCTGTGAAATAATATCAATGGAAACAAATTAAGTATGTAGTCTATTTCTCCTGGTTACAATATGGTTTAAATCCTTGTTCATGACATTGCAATAAATGCCAGAGAAAAACAGTATTTTACTAATAACTTTTTGGAGATATTATTCCTGATATCTATCCTCCTTCTGTTCAGTTTGTCTCATTACTATAGAGTTTTCTTTAAAACCTCAAAAGTTTCACAGATGGAGATCTAAACAAAGATTAGGCTGCATGGGAAAAAGGTTCCTGTTTAAATTTTGTTTGTTTGTTTTTGGTTTGCATTCATAGCAGTTGATCTATAACTAGCATTTATTGTGTATCAGCATTTTAGTGCTCATAATTTTTTGTTAGAGATTAAATTTCATTTAACTTTTAAATGTTCATGTGAGTAATAATTAAAATGCTCTTATGTTTTATATGCAGTACAGGTCATTGCCCTTTTCAGAGGCATTTTTTAGCAATTGTATTATCAATTTTAAGATATAATCATTTGTCATTGTAAAAATGTCTACCATCATTAAATTCTCGCCTTAATTTTCCAAGTATTTAAAAGCTCAGTATCTTTTATGATCCACAGTTCTGACTATTGCTATGTTTAGCCAAATTACACTATCTAAAGTATATGGTGTTTTATATATGATATTACTGTAAGGTACAGTGAGGATATCCATTTTTTTCTGTTCTTAAAATCCATTAAATTAATCAGATGCAGTGTTTGTAAACTACATAGGTATAATCATGCATTATTATCATTATCAGCAAACACAGGCCATGGTGTTATTGCATGAGACATGATGAACTCAAATTTAACAATACATTTACCAGAGAAGACTTGGTTCTCAGAGGTAATGCAATATAGAGGTCAGAACTGTGATATTTATACTGGCAGTAGAAGTGTAATTAATGCTGCAGAATAACAATTAAACATGTACATCATTCATTGGGAAAAGATTACACCAGCATTATATCACACTCATTCTGTGGAATGGGCTATATGGGTTCTACTGAACTGGATGTTACTTGTGTTAGTTTTGTGTCAGATAATTCCTACTCAGTTCAGCACTTAAAAAAAAGCAAGATGAACATCTGGATCTGTTTTAAAGCACATAATTAATAACTAAGTAAAGGCACATCAAATTTCTCTTAGTTTAGAGATTAATTCATGATATTCTTAGGGAATTTCAGCCTTATTTATAAAAAAATAAAATCCAGTATTGCAACTGTCCTGTATATTCTTCTCTATATGCCTATCAAGAACAACATACATTCTTTAAGGAAGGTAAGAAAGGAAATAGGAAGGTCCCATACACTTGATACTGTTTTCCAAAACGTACTTTAAGTGACATTACTACTGTTCATGTGATAACTAGGTGTTTGATGCTTGTGATTAAGTGGGGACATATTTAAAAAAAAAATAAATATGGAAAAAGGGGTAGAAATATTTAAAATCGGTCACGGTTTGTTTTAATTCCAGTGTAAAGTTGCATCTTTCTGGTTCTTGTAGTAACTGCAGATAATGAAGAGTGTTTAGGGTGCAGTGTGTCTTGGCTACAAGCTTATATCTGAAAAAGGAGGCGGAACATTTACTAAATGAAATCATAAAAACCTTAAGCAAAACCCTAAAGAGAGGGTTGTAATATTTATCTCTAATGTGAAATTTCAGAGAGGTTATGCCAAACTAGTCTTTTGAATACTTTGTAAGTAAGACATGGTATGTGATAACTGTTTACGATAGGCTTTGCATCCCACCCTTGAATTCTTCAAGGTCTCCAGTGTCTCTAATCATCATACTCTCCAGTTATCTACAGTTACCTACAGTGCAGGTGTGATTTTCCAAGGTAAACCTGAATAAGGGGCAGGACCTTCATATTTTAAGGGTAGTTTCCATTGAGCTTACCTCTGACTCTGAGTTGCAGTGCATTACTTTTACTACTTCAGAGGTAATCTGTACCCAAAGGTACTTAGCATCTTTTTTAAACAGTGGTTCCTAAACTGTGGCCTGTGGTTCACTGGGAGTCTGAGAGTTACCAGTTCATCATATGGCTATATACATATAGGTCTGTAGGGCCTTTCAAATGGATCTTCTTTCCCTTTCTCAAGGA
The DNA here is from genome assembly GCF_011077185.1 of Oxyura jamaicensis. Taxonomy (NCBI): domain Eukaryota; kingdom Metazoa; phylum Chordata; class Aves; order Anseriformes; family Anatidae; genus Oxyura; species Oxyura jamaicensis. Next base: position 75,399,833 of record NC_048896.1, on the reverse strand, counting down.
ATTTCGTAACAAGTGAACAAAGCAGCTCTCTGTGGGAAATTTCACAGAATTTCACAGAATTTTCTAGGTTGGAAGAGACCTCAAGATCATCAAGTCCAACCTCTGACCTAACACTAACAGTCCCCACTAAACCATATCCCTAAGCTCTACATCTAAACGTCTTTTAAAGACCTCCAGGGATGGTGACTCCACCACTTCCCTGGGCAGCCCGTTCCAGTGTCTAACAACCCTTTCAGTAAAGAAGTTCTTCCTAACATCCAACCTAAAAATCCCCTGGCACAACTTAAGCCCATTCCCCCTCGTCCTGTCACCAGGCACGTGGGAGAACAGACCAAGCCCCACCCCGCTACCGCCTCCCTTGAGGTAGCTGTAGAGAGCGATAAGGTCACCCCTGAGCCTCCTTTTCTCCAGGCTGAACAAGCCCAGCTCCCTCAGCCGCTCCTCATAAGACTTGTTCTCCAGGCCCCTCACCAGCTTCGTAGCCCTTCTCTGGACTCGCTCGAGCACCTCCATGTCCTTCTTGTAGCGAGGGGCCCAAAACTGAACACAGTACTCGAGGTGCGGCCTCACCAGAGCCGAGTACAGGGGGACGATCACTTCCCTGGCCCTGCTGGCCACACTGTTTCTTATACAGGCCAGGATGTTCTGGGCCTTCTTGGCCACCTGAGCACATTGCTGGCTCATATTCAGGCGACTATCAACCATCACTCCCAGGTCCTTCTCTGCCTGGCAGCTCTCCAACCACTCATCTCCCAGCCTGTAGCTCTGCTTGGGGTTATTGCGTCCCAGGTGCAGGACCCGGCACTTGGCCTTGTTGAACTTCATGCAGTTGGCCTCGGCCCATCGGTGCAGCCTCTCCAGATCCTCCTGCAGAGCCTTCCTGCCCTCGAGCAGATCGACACACGCACCTAACTTGGTGTCAGCTGCAAACTTACTGAGGGTGAACTCAATGCCCTCATCCAGATCATCAATGAAGATATTGAAGAGGACCGGCCCCAGCACCGAGCCCTGGGGAACGCCACTAGTGACCGGCCTCCAACTGGATTTGACTCCATTTACCACGACTCTGGGCCCGGCTATCCAGCCAGTTTCTAACCCAACGAAGTGTGCGCCAGTCCAAGCCAAGAGCAGCCAGTTTCTTGAGGAGAATGCTGTGGGAAACGGTGTCAAAAGCCTTGCTGAAGTCAAGGTAGACCACATCCACAGCCTTTCCCTCATCCACCCAGCACGTCACTTTGTCATAGAAGGAGATCAGGTTCGTCAAGCAGGACCTGCCCTTCATAAACCCATGCTGATTGGGCCTGATTGCCTGCTTTCCCTGCAAGTGCTGCGTGATGACTCTCGAGATAATCTGCTCCATGAGCTTCCCTGGCGCTGAGGTCAAACTGACAGGCCTGTGGTTTCCCGGGTCAGTCCACCGGCCCTTCTTGTAGATGGGCGTCACATTTGCTAGCCGCCAGTCAACTGGGACCTCCCCCGATAGCCAGGACTGTTGATAAATGATGGTAAGCGGCTTGGCCAGCACCTCTGCCAGTTCTCTCAGTACCCTCGGGTGGATCCCATCCGGCCCCATTGACTTGTGCACATCCAAGTGCCGTACCAGGTCACCAACCATTTCTTCATGGATAGTGAGGGCCACATCTCTCTCCCTATCCCCTTCCACCAGTTCAGGGTACTGGGTATCCAGAGAACAATCGGTATTGCCGTTAAAGACTGAGGCGTAGAAGGCATTAAGCACCTCCACCTTTTCCTCATCTCTTGTAACTAAGTTTCCCCCCGCACCCAGTAAAGGATGGAGATTCTCCTTAGTCCTCCTTTTCGTGTTGATGTATTTATAAAAACATTTTTTGTTATCTTTAACAGCAGTAGCCAGATTGAGCTCCAGATGAGCTTTGGCTTTTCTAATTTTGTCCCTGCACAGCCTCGCGATATCCTTATAGTCCTCCCTAGTGGCCTGCCCACTTTTCCAAAGATTATAAACCCTCTTTTTTCTTCTAAGATCAAGCCACAGTTCTCTGTTCAGCCAGGCTGGTCTTCTTCCCCGCCAGCTTGTCTTTGGGCACGTGGGGACAGACCGTTCCTGCGCCATTAAGATTTCCCTCTTGAAGAGCGCCCAGCCTTCCTGGACTCCTCTGCCCTTCAGAACCGCCTCCCAAGGGACTCTACCAACCAGTGTCCTCAGCAGCACAAAGTCAGCCGTCCGAAAGTCCAATACAGTGGTTTTACTGGTCCCCTTCCTGGCCTTGCCAAGAATAGAGAACTCCACCATTTCATGGTCACTCTGCCCAAGACAGCTCCCGACAATCACATCCTCCACCAGTCCTTCTCTGTTTGTGAAGAGAAGGTCTAGCGGGGGTGCCACCCCTGGTAGGCTCACTAACCAGCTGTGTCAGGAAGCTATCTTCCACGCTCTCCAGAAACCTCCTAGACTGCTTCCTCTGGGCTGTGTTGTGAGCATTATTATTATGAGCATTGCCTCCTTAATTTGCAAGTTTTCTAAACTTGTCACAGTATCTCTAGCAGTTAATTCTGTACTTGAGTTATACTGTGATATTCAGGACTAATCTGTGGGACAAGGTTTAAGTAAATCCAAATTGTGTGAGGTTCTCAAATTTTATATTATTGGTCCAGAACTTAGTAGTAATTAACGTATATATAGCTATAGCATACAGTGTCTCACTACATGATGTTTTGGTCTGTCAAACAGTTCACAGACTAAGTACTGACCAAAACAAGGATTTGTAAAGTTACTTTTGTGGCGTGAGTATGATTAGTGAAAATGTCATATCTTTAACTCTAGTCAAGAGGAAGTTTTTAAATACATACATTAGCTATCATAAATTGCCAGTAATAAGCAACTTCTGAAAATTGAATTTTGCTAAACACCTTAAAAATTGATGCCTAATGCTAATGCTTAAGTTAATGCTAAATCTGTTCCATTTTTTTTCTGAAATGTGTATGTTACATATGTGATTACCAATACATATTAAGTATGCTAATTAGCATTCTGTAATATTTAATATGGGAGAAAATGTACAAATCACTCTTGCCTGTATGTGTGATTGTGTGAAATGACAAAAGCTTGTCATTTCAAAGATAAGCTGTATGATTTAAGCTAGATCTTGTTTTAAAGCAAAATACAGTTTCCTGTTGAGAACTAGTATATGGATATTCCTTACATACCTAGATGTTTTAACTGAAAGCAGATTTCTTCTACTCCAAGCATATATATTTATAGCCACTAAATACTATTCAGCGTAGTACGAATATATACCCATATATGTACCCATATACCACCCATAGAGCCTGATCCCCTGACTGCATAGAATATATAACAGCCAGAGAGTGTGCTGACTGGAGAGCCTGCCAAGAAGGGGGAGACTGTAGGTTTGTGATTTCTTGCAACACATGGCAGACAGGTCTTTCATCTGCACTGGGGTAAAAGCTCTGCCTGAGGAAGCATCAGAGACCCTCTTCTGAGGGGCATGGAGTCCCTATCTGTTGACCTAGCCTGATGTTTAGGGAGGTTTGCAGTTTGCTAGGTGCTCAGATGCAGGATGCCTTAGAGAGACTCCTGAGGCTTATTCACCTTCAGACTATCAACTCTTGCTTCTCATCCACCTGGGCAGTGGTGACAGTGCTTGGGGACATGTTGACTATATTAAGGGGTGGCTGCATGTCTGTGAGGGGAGAGGGTGAAGAGCACATTGGACCAGGTGATGTTTTGACACTGAAAGGCTTGGGAAGGAGCAGATAGATCCTGAGGACCAACAGCTGGTCTTGCGAGAAAGGGATTTCACTTCTAGATCTTTAAAATAGGAATGGCTATAGAGGGAAATCAAAACCACAGTAAAGTAAGGAAGCGGTGGGCAGGGGTTGGCACCACTGGGTGCACAATGACACTACAAGAGACACTTCTGCAATGATAAAGCAGGGTAAATGTAGGGGCACCTCCAGCATGCCATATGTATGCAAATACAAGCAGACTGGGAAACAAGCAGGAGGGACTGCAGCTCAGTGTGCAGTCACTGAGCTAGCTACAGCTTTGTTCAAAGTACTGGGCTGATCTGAGAATAGTCAGTTTGGAAAGAAACAGCAGAGCCAGCTTGCAAAATATGAATTACTGTCTTTGTCTGGCGTCTATATACTTAGAAGTCAACCTGTGGAGAGCACAAGAAGGGAAATGATTGTTTCCAAAAGCAAAAACAACAATGAAAGAAATGATGGAAGAAAATCTGTTGTTCACCTCTAAAACTATAGCTTAGATAGACACTTGAATTTCACATTATTTTAGTTACTTCTCTGAGGTAATTTAAAGTGTGCAAATTGTCAGTAATACAGTACACAACCTATTAAAATATGAAAGTGTAATGCAAATGATACAGACGTTTTGTGGGACATGTTATTTTAAAAGGCTTTGTCCTTCCATCATGATTTAACGTTGGTTGGAAAGGTTTTGGAATTCTTGTGCAGCTCAATAAATGGCTTCCTTCTGAGTACTTGGGGAAGAGAAAGATCTTACTTAGAATCTACAGGGAAAAATATTAAAGTTGTATATTGTAGATATAGGGTCTTAACCTGGCAGTTTTAATCCTCCTGTATGATTTATACTGTTTCCTCATACTTCAGTAAAAGGAGCAGCAAGTCTATTTTTAATGTGCTCTTTTAATCTGTGTTATTTGTGCTCTCCATTCTTTTGTTTTGCTCCTCTATTCTCCTCACATTTTATATATTATGAAGCCTTAAATTAAATTGCTATAAAAGCACTTTTCAGCTGAAGAATAGGAAGCTTTAAAAGGTCAAAGACTCACCAGAAGAATATCATGACTTGTAGCTTAGAATTTTCTCATATTTATAGCAACACTCACATTTAGAAAGTTCTGATCTACTTGTGCCAAGGCTTAGTGTTATATTTGTAGTCCTGCGTCTTTATCCTCAGCATTGAATATTACATTATATCTTAAAAAACTGTAAAAATACTAATTCCTATTGAAACTCCAGCCCTCTACTTCTAAATGTAATGTGGACTTCTGTTTGTCAGGACTTGTATAAATGGTTGTAGTTGCTGTTTCCTCCCTTCTGTTGTGCATACACGTTTCCACCCTGTAGTGTGACGAGAGGTGCCAGTAGGGGTGATGCATGCCTGTGTCTCATTCTAACATAGTGCTGGAAACACATCTGAATATGAAGAGAGGCAACACCCTCAGAGCTCACATTATAAACATAGGGAAGTCTGCAGAGTGTCTTATAAAAACGATCAGTCAGCGTTTGTTTTAGAAGGTGCTTTCTAGAATATGTGTATACCTACATGTACATATTATGTACGTATGAAAACACATTTGTGTTTACATACATAAATAATACATATAATATATAATATGTATATAATATATACACAGTATTTGGACATACAAATCTATGTGGTGAAATTAGGTTCTTTATTAGAATATCAGATGCTTTTCTGTGTTTTTTTAGCCTTGTTAACAGTAAATTATTTCAAATGCATCATTACTGCTGAAGTGCAGTTTAAATCCTAGGAGAATCCACCAGTTTCTTACTGAATATCCCGCCTGCCTTTAGTGTCCTCAGAAATGTGAAGGATCAACTCTCCCACTTCCTGGAATATTCACAAATGCCAAAGTTCAGCGTTTAGACTTCTAGAGCAACAGTAATATCTGTCATTTTGAATGAATACAAATCTATAACAATCTATGTACAGTCCCAGTGGAAACGTGGTGTCAGCTGTGCTTGCAGTAAAGACTTTATTAAGTTAGCTGGCAACACACCCAATCTCCAGGCACTGAATTTTATGGCAAAGAAGCTAAGAGACTGAACTTGTACTTTTTTTTCCCTTTCCCTTCCCATTTCCCCCTTTTCTTCCCCCCCCTCCCCAAACCCTCCCCAACCTCTCAACCCCAACCTTCCCCCCTCAACCTACCCCCCCCCCAACCCCTTTTAACTTTTTGGTGTCAACTAGCTTCTAAAACCACAATAAATGATTTTAAAGAAGTCTTATGGATGTGTTGCTATGTTGCCAATTCCCATAATATAGTTTACCTTTGAGCATTTATACCCACCCATACCCTCTTATACATATACATGCACACACTGTCAAGTAGTTTTATGCAGTCTGATATAAACTCCATTCAAATTACTACTATTGAGTAAGGAAAACCGAATTTATAAATTATCGTAAAATAGTTTTCTGAGCTTATGCAGATGCTTGAAATGAGTCTATACAAAACTGTATGGTGGTTCTAGACTGTCTATGACACTAAAAGTCCCCAGATACTCCGTCCAGTGGCCTTTTAAGGACTGTACTTACTGTTTGATTTAAATTAGACAAAATTGTTTAATGAGTAAATGTTGAAATACTAGTTTGCTTAAGTCATGTTTTGAGAATCAGTTGTTCATAGACTGAACTTTTCAGTGACATTCAGAATCTTTTCTCTTGCAGCCATTTCGTAGAGTGACGTTTTCTGTTGTGAGTCAGCCTCAGGACCCACATCAAGGGTCATTGCAGAGTTGCTATGACAGCGGTCTGGAGGAGTCAGAAACACCAAGCAGTAAGAGTTCATCAGGGCCAAGACTGGGTGCCCTTCCACTCCCAGAGGACAACTACGAAAGGACTACGCCGGATGGCAGTGTTGGTGAGGCAGAGCATATGGAAAATGGTAGGGGCAAACACAACATTCACACACATAATCTCACTAGCAAGTGATACTAAGTAGATTTTTGAAAGGTCACTCCAAAAAATAAATAAATATATTAAATAGTTTAATTGTAATTATTTTATTTTAAAGTTTGTTAAAATCCAGATACATAAATTAATGAAACATAACACTACTACTAAACCCAGCACTTTTTTTCACTTTGCATGTTTTAAAAACTATACTGCAGAAGCAGTTAAAACATTGACAAAATACCAGTAGAGGCCTGGGGAGATGGTAATTGAATTAAATTCCACATTTTTCATTTTAGATAAAATACCATATATCTTCTTTTCCTTCCATTTTTGATTCAACAGCTACTTAGGAAATTTCCCAGAATGTAATATGTACAGCATCAGCAGAAAGAAAGTAGGATATAAAAACCCCACTCTAGAGAATTCTCTTTTCCCCAAAAATGCTATATAGCCTGTATTCAAAATAACACTGAGTGTCAAGTCCATTCTTCATTATTTAGAAAAGAAGGATGTTACTTTACTTTTCTTCGCTTTATTTCGTACAATATTTTTAGAATATCTCATTCAAATTCATCATCTATTTATGTAGAAGAGGAAAAATTTGATTCCTTATTTATGCTCTAGTAATTTTTCATCAATTACAAAATAAAAGTAATTTAAATTTCTTATTTTCTGTCTAAAACTACTTAGATTTTAAAAAAATATATTTTCAATTTGAAATCTATTTCATAAACCCTGAATGATTTACTGCACTCCACTTACTGGCCTTCATCTAATGTTTTATGAAGTCAGGCACTGACTTCATTGTGTTTTGATTTGTCCGTAAACAATAAAATAAATGACTGTATGTCAAAGTGTACACATTTTTGATAACCAATGAAATAATGGGTTTGCTAATCCAAATGGAATTGTTGGGTATACTCAAGAGGGGGGGTGTATTTTCTGGTATAGACTGACTGTGAATGAGTTTGGATAAGCACGTTTTAGTTTTTCAGAGATTACAGCACTGGTTAATTGTTCTTCATTTTCTGTCTTTCCTGAGATAGACATGTTTACCCAATAAAAGTATATTGTTTCCCGTGGTAAGATATTGCCAAATCTAGTATAAATGACTAAGAATGTCTGTAGCACTCTAAAATTGCTTATAATTTTTATTCCCCCAATAAATGATCAATTAATTGAAAAAGAAGATGGTATTATCCATCTAAAAATAAGATAGGTTATATATATAAGTGTGTGTGTATATGTATTCTACTTGGTTGTTCGTATGAATATATCTCTTTATGCTTTTTCTGTGTGAGTGACGGGAAAAAATGATACTGGTACTACAAGGAAAATGGCAGAAAAAAAAAAAAAAAAAGATTTATAGACATTAATCCTAAAATAGGATGATTACTTTATTGTCTGTTTTGTGGTTAGACTTTGGTTAAGAAAATCAAACTAAAGAATTTGTTCATTTCCCTAGACATATAGCAGTATAGTTGATTGCTGGACATGAAACTGAGTTCAGAAAGCATGTTAACATGGAATATGTTATAAGTGTATGGGAAAACTGGAGAGCAACAATTGAACATAATTTTGAGTATATTCTGTAGCCAATGAAAATAATCACCTTACTGAAATGTAACTGAAAATGAAAAGTGCTTGAGTGGTGTGAAAAATGAAAGCAAACCAGTTTATTTAAGTTTTTTTACTTGATGTTGAAACTGACAATGCATTCTAGTAATTGAAGTATTTTAAACATTACTTTGATTTTTTCAAAGATGATAACTTGTATTTGGTAGGATAAACTTGTTTGATTCAGTTTTAAAAATAGTATTCTATAGATAGAATAGTTAGAAACATATAGACAAATGTGTTATTACACGAATAACTGACTGTAATCAAAAGTATCATGAAAAAAAAATATTGTATGGCAGGACCTGCATATAGTAATCAAGGATTCCTTCTCCTTTATATAACCTTGAGCTGAGACTTTTGAAAGGTGGGTGACATTGTGATGAAAATTACACTCTACAGACTTTTGGAGTTTTCTGTCACATTTAAAAACAAAAAAACAAACAAACAAAAAAACCAAACCAGATTTCAACAGTTGGATGACATCTGCCTCCAGAAATTTTTTGTTACCATTAATCTATAAATAATGACAGAACAGGATAGAATGTACTTTTGTTCCTCCTTATATGTAACATCTGACATTTGAGTAAGATTTTTAAGTCCACTTGTATTTTAACTATTTTAAGCACAATTGTATTGTTCAAATTCTGATAATGTAATCTTCAATATTAATGGATCGGTCTGACAGAAATGGAATTGGAATTGAAATCTGTCAAGTGTTCAATTTGTCACATTTAATTGGAATCTAGGTAAGATACAAAGTTTAGCTTGGTTAGATTTTAATTAGAATTTATACTGGATTTTCATTCAGATTTTCCATGAAAATGGCATTTTGAAAGCTACCTTAGTTCTTGTTAGTACTTGGAATATTTACTATTTAATTTCAATTGTCATGAAAAAATGCAGCTATAATTGTTTTGGGTTTCCACTCATTTTAAAGTCTGCAAAGATCATTTTCAGCACTATTCAATAAACCCTCTGATGTGTTTGATACATTTTTGTGCCAGCTAAGATGACTAAGGAAAAGGAGTCGTTTTTATAGTTAAGGAAAAATGTAAGAAGGTTAAGTTCACAACAAGAGTAAATACAAGATTCAACTTTCTGTTTGCTGGTAAGATGCCTCTTTCTACTTTCTCAAGGTAGGGTAAACCACTAAAATGAAACAACAGGGAAAGGGGGTCATTTTTTTAAGAATATGTTTTACGTTGCCTGTCAGCTTACGTGACTGTCAGATGTAGATTGAAGTTTTGTTCTGATGATTAGCTGTTGTGTCAGATGCTGGCAAAAAAAAAAAAAAAAAAAAAAAATGCTAGCAGATTGACTGTGAAAATTGAGTATTCAAAGATCTTGTTAATTAGTAAAATCTGCAGAACCAGAAGTAACTTCTGAGTTAATTTATCCCCTGCCATTGGAGCTTTCCTTACAAGGAAATTCTGCTCATATGTGCAGCCTTCTTCTCTAATTTTGCTGTTAGAATGGCACTGTCTTAACGTGAATTGCACAATAATTTTCTCAAGAACATTTTTATTACATTTGTACTTGTATATCAAGTGTAAAGACTTGGTAAAGAGTGGTAAATGAGTTTCCTAGTTTTTTAGTCATAGCCTTCTGTTTCTGACAATGCCTAATGCCTAATGCCAAAATTCTATGGCAGTTACTTCCAGAACTACTACCTCCTGACTCTAACAGTTAATAGTCAGCATATGCTTTAAATTGTGATGTTCTAAAAGGTAGTATTAAAAAAGAACCTAACTTATCACAAGACGTAATTTTCTTCAGGTTACTGGCCTGAATGATATCTTTCAACAGTGAATTCCTCTGAAAGCTGTTAAAATTGTTTTATTCTTATTAGATTTTTATACATTTTTCTCTTACTATACATCGTTAGTAAATGTGCTTTTTTATAATTATAAGAAAGAGCATGGAAGTATTCCATTTTACTCTTTAAATACTGTGGATTTTGTTTCCTTATCGTCTGTCTTTTCTCTGAACAATATATACCTAGGCTTCTCAGTCTTTGATCAAGATGTGCGTGTTAATTTTTTTCCTTTCCATGAGCTTCTGCTTTATATTCCAATGTAGGGGTAACTAGAGATGAATACTCGCCATTGGTGGAATGGACAAAACAGCCTTTTAATATTAATTTCTATGCTATTAATCATACATAGAATATTTAAGCAGAACTTTTCATTGTTCTGTTCACATAGTTCTGCTAGGTCTCTCTTGTCTTTCTTGAAATCTTAGAAATATTTGATTATACTCCAGTTTTTCAGATTTCTGTATATTTAGTATTTAAGTATAGTGGCCTAATCAGTTTGATTCTTTGTTAAATATAGATAAATACCTCTGGCAGAGAATCTGCAGCACTGTAGATTTTGGCTCACATGCTCTTTCTTGGAGATTTATTCCCATGCAGTTGTAATTAGTTGTAATTGCTTGCCACACCTGAGATACCTACGTTAATGCTAGCTCAGGTATCTCTGCATGAACATATCTGTAATCTGCAGTGCAGCATTCTAACTCAGCCTGTATTTCAGTAGCGAATATGTAAGGGTAGGAGAACAGCAGTCATCTCTGTGAAAGAAGGAAAAATAAAGGAATGGTTTACAATAACATTTTTTACAAGGGGAAATAGAGTCAAGAAAGATTAAGGGACATGTCTGAAGTCACACAGGAAATAAGGGGCAGAGTTTGAAGAAGAGCTCGGAATTTCTGTGATTCAGTTACTTGACTTGTACAAAGAAATCAGTAGATAAATTACACTCCAGCTGACACATAGAGAACTAAAAAGCAAGAAAGAGAAGTGCATTATCAAGGTTCATGCAGTCTGATAATATGCTATGTTCACAGCAACAATTTAAGATTTAGACTGTAAGCGTCAAAGTTTTTATAAGAGGAAAAACAGTTTCTCAAGCAGAAGATGACTTTGCAGGGATCTATGTTGTACTAGTATAGTCTTATGTAAGAAAATGAACTTTCCTCAGAAGAACTTTGGCTGTTTTGGTCCTTGATTTTTTTCACCCTTTTAAATCTTTTACCATGTAAATTTAGATAACCTTACTGCATATGTCAGCTTTTTCAGCAGAAGAACGTATGGTTTGCTAACTTGTGTGCATAGTAATACTTTAAAATTCAAAACTGCATGGTATTCTTTAAGAGTTACTGTGCACTTTGAAGTGTTATATATGTATACTGAAAAGAAAATGAGGGAAATATATTTTGATTGGGTTATACATTGCTAGTACTGATATATTTTTACTTCATTAGGTTAATGACAATATGGAAAGGTAAGCAGTTCTTTTAGGTTGTGAATTACATGGCACCACACTGTTATTTTATCTTAGCTGCTATTCTATGTTTACATTGTACTTCACATACAAAGCAAAAGACCAAATATAGGCCAACTGCGAGCAAAAATAACTGTTTCAAGCTATTAGAACAGTATGTTATGTCCTTTCTCCTTACCTTTTTATTTTCTGTGACTATCCACAGAAACACCGACAACTGCTGCATGCTTTCTATTCATGAAGTATACCCAAGTATCACTGTGAATTGTTTTCAGCTTGATTAGGATTTTGGGTGCTCAGACAGTGCACGATTGGATCTGCTGGAATCATAGAAGGAATGCATACTTCCGTGTTGGAAATCTACCCCTACTCGTTGATAGCAAAACCAGTAATTTTTCTGATTTTCTGAATAGCATTGTTATTTCTCTTGCTATTCTTTGTTGTTCTCACATTGTATTTGCTCTAGTTCCCTTTGTACTTCATAGTGAAGAGCAGCATATGGCTCATTTAAAAAAAATAAAATTATAAGATTCCTTCCTCTACGTATGATTTCAGTATCTTACTCTTAAAAAGAAAATACATACAACAATAATTGGTCGCCGCTCTTAAAAATGGTACATTATTACCAGACAACTTGAACTACCTCTTACTAAAACATACTTCTCTTTCATTACCTTTAAAAGATAAAGTCATATTCCATCAGTTTTTAATCAATAACTTGAAAATGGAGAAAGACGCATTCTTAACGACACGTTACTGCAGTTTTATCTGTTAGAAACAATGAGGGAAGGGTTTATATGCATGCATGTGGGTGTGCATGCATGTATACTTCTTGGTGAGTCAGTTCTTACTGCAAATACCCATGAGATCTAGACAGTTGCACTTACATAACCTGCCTCATCAATGAATTTCAAATCAATTCAATGAGGTGGATAGGAAAGAACATACTAAACTGAGAAATGGAGAACTAAATCATCATAAAGTGAGGTGGTATGTCCAACATCATCCTGTGAATTGATCTTTTGTCCGGTAATTGATCCAAGAGGTAAAGCCAAACACTGCGCACCCTCCAAAGAGTAATAGTTTGGACGCCAACTTCCAGTTTGCAGTCAAGTTGATGAGAGTTTAGCTATTGACTTAGTGGAGTTAGGCTTTTATCCAAGTCCTTTGTGCCAGCTGCAAGCTCAGGCTGCCTCCCACTGATGCAGAATGCAGAACCCTTTGGTACTGTCAGAGTCCTGAATGTGGACAGGGGACAAAATGCTTTCCAAAATTTATAAACTCAAGGAAGAAGAGACATCTGGTTTATGAATGGAATATTTAACAACCTTTGCATCCACTTCAGGCTCTTTCCTGGAAAAAATCAAATGCAGATAGACAGTGGAAATTTATTTTTCCTCAGTCCCAAGGAGTTCTTTCATCATGCTGTATTTCCCCTGTACTCTGTTTGTAGTTAATGACATTTTCTTCAGTTTCCTGGACAACGTCAGATCTTTCTGTCCCTTCTAATCTTCAAGTATAAGGATGATCCAAAAGAAGTCCTTTATAAGGGGTATTTCTTCTTCATTTAACTGAAAAACACATTTTGTTCTCTTTGTTTCTTCTGTTCTATTTATTTTGTTTTTCATCACATTGGTTGTCAATATTTTATTATATAATACCTATATAAAATTGATCATACAATTTTGGACTTTCTCATACAGTTTGGATGTTTGCAGTTTGATGTTTTAAAAGCTGGGGTAGTTTTTATTACATACAAAAAACAAAGAGCTGCCCATTCTCGTACTGTAAAGGACAAACACATCTCTCAGTAAATAAGAATAATAAAAAACAGATAAATAAAAAGGATAGATGATTAAAATATGCATTTCTATCTACCATATAAAATAATTGAAATTAAGGCATGAGTATAAATTTTTGCTTGGGTGATAGAAGAAGTAAAGTGTAAAGGCAGTGAAGGAAGAACAGTATTTATGGAGTAATTTATTTTGCTAGTTGTTTGGTTGCTCTTGCAACCAAACGAACGTGCCCATACTGGCTTTCCCAACTTGCTTGTCTTAACCTGTTTTTTGCTGTATCTAAGGAACAAATCAACCCTAAAGCACCCTGCAGGGGCACTTGTTCTTTTACTAAGCAATCTGTATTATATCAATGAGAGAAGTAAAATCAAAGTGCATCATATCTGAAATCACATGTAAACAAGCCATAGGACAAGCTCAAACCGAAGTGTTTTCTTTTCCGATAGGTTTGTGACATATTTGTTTTCTTGATCCAAGGATTCTCTCTCTTCTCTTATTTTTTTCCCCCCAGCAATTTCAACAGTTATAAAGACCAGTAGTGTCCATAGAGGAAATCTTGGAATAAGACTTCTTAAATTGAACCCAAATAAATCAAAAAGCCTGTGGTATTTGTATGCTGCTGTCATACTACCCTCAAAGTGTTTCAACTGTGCTGCAGGTTAATTGTTTTCTTATGTAGGAGCATTTTACTCACAATTAACTTATACTGTCTTTGAAGAGGAGAACGTGTCCCCTTTTGGGGCAGTGAAGTAACATGTTTAGTAACATGAAGTAATGTGTCAATGGAATTTGACATTGCAAGCTTTTATTATGAACAGAAGGCAAAGAGATCTGATGTAATTTCACCTTCCACTGCTATTAGCTAATAACAATCTTTTATTCCTTATGTGGAGAATAGAAACCATTTTGTTTAACAGAATATTTGAAAAAATAAATTTAAGCACATGTATCATAAGCTATTTTATTAAAGTCTTTCAATGTTTAATTCTATTACCAGTAGCCATCATTTCCTGCTACTGAATTGCATAATTTGTGCTAACATACATTTCATATTCCATCTATTGCAGTAATAATACACGGATTATTGTGATATGCCAGTAGATTTGACAGCCCTGGGAATGTGATTCTTTCTGCTACTTCATACATAGACACAGTTCAGGTGCATAAGAGAGTAATAAAATAGTTAACATTAGTCGTTTTCTAGGTTTCTCTTTTTTTTTTTTTTTTTAGGTGGGGAGGGGAGTAGAGAAGAAAGAGCAACATTATTACATAGGATGATTTTTAAAATGCAATCTATTTAAGTATTCTAGTTGTGTTTCAAGATGTCTGATTAAATGTCCCACAGCATGATTAAGGTACTGTATTTAATGAAGTTTCATTGTTGTGCTACAATGTATGGTTAAAAAATAAAGTAGGCAGAGATAGCTAAAATTAAATCTTGGCTTACAAAATATGTACCAAATGTTTTTATGCTTTGTGAAGATTTGTAACTGCCTGATGATAGAAATTTAATTATGCCTTATGAAGCATTCAAGAAAATATTTAAGCTGCCCCGAAGCACTGGAAAAGCACTGCTTGATCCATCTGATAATATGTAAGGAGCCTGCATATTCTGACTTAAAAGTGTTACGATCCATACTGGGACCCTGTTAACAGCATGTTACTGTACAGAGAAGTACGGCGTACTGGCAGAGGAAAGAAACAGCGTGGGCTTTGGTTCTACTCTGAGAATGTTCTGGCCAACAGTCTGAGTTTTTAACAATTAGCATAGGCCTGAGGAGGCTGGAAAGAAAACAGCATTTAACAATTTTGACACTGTATGTTATCCTTTTTTATTTTAAAAAAATGTCAAAATAATCTATTCTGCCCATAGTTCTATCTAGATGACACCAAAGGTGGAGGGGAAAGGGTAATAGGAAAAAAAGTATATCAAATTTTAATCTGTACTGAAATGTCTTGTGTGTGTGTTTTGATCTAAGGGACTCAACAGCAGTGTGCAAAGGGCATGAGTAGAATTGATTTTTCCTACCCTCTGTTTCCACCTATACTGGAAATGGCCATATCTGCAGAGTTAAACTTTGGGAAATAACAATGGCACGAGAAACTGGCTCATGGACAGACCCTGATGAAGCAACGTGGGCTGAGAGTCTAAGGGGAATACATCCTGGGTATTACAAAGGGCAATACATAGGACAGGCTCTGTCCTGTCACAGAACACCATTTTTAACAAAAGATGTTCCTCAGAGGCATAGCTCGCTTGCTAGGAGCACAGATACAGAAACCTGAGACACAGTCAGATCTAATCTAAATACTAATGGGAGAATACAGAAAAGCTCAAGATGCCCCCAAAGGTTCAGATAAGTGAATATTTTTCTTGTGCTTTTCTGTTCAAAAGGAAACAATTGCCTTTAGCTTTTACCAGGTAGAGTCCCATATGCT
This sequence comes from Oxyura jamaicensis, assembly GCF_011077185.1. NCBI lineage: Eukaryota > Metazoa > Chordata > Aves > Anseriformes > Anatidae > Oxyura > Oxyura jamaicensis. The sequence goes on along the minus strand of NC_048896.1, from coordinate 75,384,006 downwards.
ATTGTTCACGCTGTGAATTTTAAGTGGACCTTAAGACATTACCCTGAAATTTATTGACAAACGTTATCTGAGTAAATTAAGGAAGTTATAAAACTAAAGTTTTGTTTCTAACAGAGTTCATCCCTACCAGACACCTTTTTTTTTTTTTTTTTTACTGCCACCTGACTTTTAGAAGGTGTTTTTGGAGAAGGACTTAAGTAAACTGTACCGAGAAGACTAATTTGTTTATTACAGTGAAGATAAATAGTAAGAACTGAAACAAGACTAGGTCAACAGTGATAGAAGGTCATTAGAGTAAGGTGGCAGTTAAGTTGCTTGTGTAAAATTGAGTTAGCACCTGGCGGACATTACTTACTGGATAGGTGCTCATGTCCCCAAGAATCATTAACTAGCATCCTGGTGGTTGAGACTGTAACCAGAACAGCTGAGAAAAAAGGATCTGATATAAAGTCCACTATTCTTGGCATGACAATGGCTTCCAAATGCTACTATCTATGTATCATGGACAGAATTTTCTGTCTAATAACAACCTGACACTTCCTACCAGCATCAGGTTTATGCAGAAATAGAAAACCCAACTAGGACGGAATTTCAACAATGGATTAAAATAGTTTTACTGAACAGAATAGTGGTATTTAGTAAAGGAGATTACTCAGGGCATAAACTTTAAAGCAGAATGCATTCCTCTATTTCTGAGCACTTGTACTAACCTAATTTTAAATGCTCTTAACATGAAGGAACTCCTTCAAGTTCAGATCACCACAATATAAAGAGATGTTTTAAATGCTGCCGCAATTAAAAATGCTACGTATTGTCTTCTGGAAAATAATGATACTTTATTAGTAATGAAACTCAAGAGTGCTTGTATTCTACTCACTAAAAATAAGGTCAGTTGTTCTCTTCCAGAAAGTATGGAACAAGCAGAATTGAATATATATTTTTATAGGCTCAAGACTTCTAACAAATTCTGCTCTCTTATAGAAATATTTTTTTTAAACTTTACCATATTGGTTCCATTATTTTCTCTCACAGACATCTCTTGAAACCTTCTTGTGCTTTGATTTTCCAAGTATCTTGATTACTTCATTGATAAATAATCCCATCTTCATCCAATTATATGTATAAGGATATATATATATATATAATGTATACAGCTTAGTTCCCAAATAAATGTTGAGAGAACAATCAAATACAAATAAATCCCTGTAGTTCGGAGAGTTGGAATAAAAGTGCCTTTTAAAATGTTTCTGCTGTCTTCATTGATGTATTCTTGGAGAGCAGAGAATCCATGTGTTACGCCTCATAATCTGGTCTCAAGATCTCCAACATTTTAAGCAATGAGAGGGCTTACTGGGACTCGCCCACATCATGTTTTGCTACTAATCCTGAAAGGATTATTCATTCACAGCAATTAAAACAAACTCTTGTAGAGAGTCTAAATCTGAGTTACTCTTTCTTTTCCACATCTCACATAGGACTAAAACTTCCATTAAACAATGCTGCAGTAATCACTACTTTTTTTCATTGGGAACTGCAGTCTGCATAAGGGATAAAATTAAGCATACACCATGTCTAAGTTTCAGCTATAAGGAGCTAGATTAAAACTTCACCCATACTACTATAGCAACTGTGTAAAGGAGGGTTTCTTTAACTATTGGAAATAGCTAAATTTAGTTTCAGCCTTAAAAGCATATAGATCCTGTATTTTGCAACAATTCTTCTTTTAACTTAAGCTTTATACTGAGACGTAGTGAAAACACCACACAGAACCTATTAAACGAGGCAACCTGTTCCTTACAACTGTGTTGTAACTAATGCTATCAGTGGGGATGCAGAATTGTAGGAAATAGCTACAGCTGTTATTTTTTAATGTTTGATTGTAGAAATTTGAATCAAATGCTAGCTGTACGCTAAAGCACATTAAACTGTCTAATTCCTACAAGTCCTGAGCTGCATGTGTATAGTAGAATCTTTATGTCAAAAGCCACGGAAAACTTCTGTTCAAAACAAAAACAACAAACACACACACACAACAAATTAAAACACAAAACAAAACAATGAAAAAAAAAAACACCAGACAACAGATTGACCTCGAAGAGGCATATAAATATATATATGAATTTATGATAGTTTTAATTTACCTTCAGATATTTTCAACTTTATTTTGCTATTTCTATGCTTCATTTCTAACACCTGAAGGCTAGCTATATATATTTCATATTGCTCATAACTCCTGGAGCTGCGGCTTTAGCAAAAATAACATTTCTGCAATCTGGCACTTCTGTATGTCCCACAAGACACTCCTATAGGAAATCTGTAGAAGAATCTGTAGTTCATTAAGATGACTAGTAAAGATAATTATATTTAGAAATCTTCCTACTATAAAATAATGTCATTACCTAGAGCAAAAAAACATTTACTTTTTTTTTTTAAATTCTATCAGTGATTATTGTCTTCGCTATATATATATAGCCACTTCTGAAATAGCATGACTTATTCTCCCATAGCATCACATAAAATGTTGCTGAGCTTAGTGAGAGCTGTGGTGCTTTCTGTCATGGAAAATCTGACAAAAAATGCAATGTCTGTAGTTTCCAAATCTCTGATCCCTGGGATTCAAACCTGAAAAAAAGAAAAAAAAGAAAAAAAGAAAAAGACAAATGTTAAGATAATATTATTTTTAAAGAAAACAGTGAGAGGACTATTTATTTTTATATTTCCTCAGCTTTTTAGCAGGTAAGGGTTTTATGAAAGTTTTGGTGTACTGTCTAGCCTGAAACCTCAGCTTGGACGGACTTCGAAATCTTTGCAGTTACTACTACAGTCAAAGTAGAAAACTAATTTATTTTTTTTTTAACGTTAAAGATTTCTTGCAGAGACCCTGCCTTTGGTGAAGTGAGAGAAAGAAAACAGAAATAACTCTATGACATGAGACTTCTAAGACTTAAATAAAAACAACAACAAAACACTTTTTAAAGTAACACTTAAAAAGTTGGAAATTAATTACAGGCAAATAAAATGATACCTTTACTCAAATGGTGAGCAAACCGTTAATCAGTGATTAATCAGCAACTCAGGTAGCCAAATAGTAATCCTTGCAGGGAATGCAGTTGCATCATGCTGCGTCAGCAAGAAATAAGCAGCTTCTAAAGAAATAAGCAGCTTCTACCTTTGAGTGCAACTTAAGAGTTCATTTCACAGCATGTATGAGAACAGATACCAAGAGCTGGCGAGTCTTGGATCTGTTTTTCAGCTCTACTGCAGTCAGTGTGAGACAATGAGCTAATTTGTTAATCAAAAAACAGATGCAAAATCTGTTTCATAAAATTAATAGGAAATTCTTTAGAAGTGAGCTTCTCCAAGCAAAGACTGCTGATACTTATGTATGTTACTTCCAAGTGCTAGCTGGATTAACCTCAGCCTTTACCCTGACTATTCTCACTCTTCAGAGAATCTTTATATTAATTGTTTTTTCCAAACGCATACTTGTCAACAAATGAAAAAAAGAAAAAACGAGGGAAAAGACACACAGTGGCTAGATAGGGGACAAAATACTTGTTTTCCTAAGTAAATATTTCCCCCCAGGGATGAGAAAATTGTATTAAGTAAGCTAAGCTCTACATGCCCATCCTATTAATTTTATAATGGAAGTAGCAATGCTCGATTCAGGTGAAGTTTCTCTGACTCTTTCCAGGCCTAGCTGTTTGATTTTTATTTTGTTTTCCCCTGAAAGACTTATCATTAACAAATATATATAGTGTCTGTGTGTGTCGGGGAAGGGGAAGTTCACAAAGATTCCGCTACTCCAGCAGCTGTAGAGAAGGGCCTGTCCTTTCTTAACACCAAACTTTAACACAATGCAGTAGTTTTCAGGAGAATTTGTATGCGTTTGTATTTTGGGTACCTTAAAGAAATAATCTTTTGAACAATGACTTAATTTTAGTGTAGTACATAGGAGTACTATTGATCGTGAGGTAACATAGGTCATTTTGCTGAATGTTTTGGTAGGCTGCAGGAATAATTACCCTTCTGTTACGCATGAAGAAATAGCTACCATTGTAATTAACACAGTGTTAAATCATCCTTGTAGGTGTTTAAAAATATTTTTTACAGCTTCCTGATAAAAATGATAATCTATTCTCTGATAGTTTTGGAGTTAAAGCAAGAAGCAATGCCACAAATTGTATATTAGTGAAGCTGACTCTTAGTTCTTCCAAAATGCAGATTTATGTTTCATTTTGGGTTTTTAATAAGTTTAAAAAGCATGTGTCTTCTGCAGACCTTCCAGAAACATCTTAGCCAACATAGCTGCAGTTTTTAATTTTTGTAATTGTCATAAGAAATAAAGAAACTTGCAGCAGATAATTATATGACAACAGTATAACCACTAATGTGAAAACGGCTTCAACAAAAGTAACTTTCCAGCATTAATTATAATAAATGAGATTCTTTATTTAGAGACAATGAGAAAAGGGCATTTTATATTTATACTAGGATTATACTTAACATTTTTTCTTACACTTTAAAGTGTCATAAATCTAGCGTTTTAAATTATTTATGTTACATTCAATTAAAGGTTAAGTTCAGCTAGCTAAGAATAATCATAATCTAAATAAGAAAAAATGCATTAAATACTTCATTATGCGTTTTTTTTTTTAAGGAAAATGGATTTTAGTAATCTCAAGCACATAGATACTTCGGTGTACAATGCAGTGTTTTTCTATTCCTTCTGTTGAATTAGTAGAGTCTGTTTCTCTTGGTAGTGGAAGACAAGCTGGTAGTCAGACAAGGCTCTGATTCTAGGTCGTGAAGTGCCCCCGTGAACCTCTCTGTCATTGTTTAGCTATTTATGGAAGTTTTTTCTAGGATTATTGACCTCATGAACTATTGTCATATAGGTGAAAGCTCAGTTGCTCTTTTACATATAAATGCATTTTTTCTTTAAAATGCTGGCTTAAAAGATGTTCTTGTACTCAAGGTAGTGTTTCATTCTGGTCATATGCCAATTTTTAATCCCTCAGTGGGAGGGGTGTAGAGAGAGGGACTTTCCTTACAAGAAAGGAAAATTCTTCAGAAATATCAGCAGTCTAAAAGAGTTGTAGTGGTGGTGGTTCCCTCCCTGCCCCCACCCCCTTTCCTGGAAAAATTACAGGAGTTTTTGTTTCAGTCAAACCTGATTTAAGTCATATGTTTCTCCAGAAGTGAATTCTATATATGAAACAGAATTCTCCTCTTTGGTATTACAGGCAATAATATCCTACAGCGTATTTCTTTAAAATCTGCACTTACTTGGGTATACATACCATTCAGATCTTAAAAGCTTCCAAACCTTTCTTTTTTTTTTTTTTCCTTTTACATTCAAATTTCACTACTACAACTGCTTACTTTTGTTAGTTTTATATTTTTGTGTTTTTTGGAGCTAACTTTACATTGTATAATTGCTTTTAAACTATTATTTTTTTCCTTTCTTTTAATATTATGTTAAAAATATGAGGGAAAAATCCAATTAATTTATAATTTTATTGTCTAGAAAAGCAATGTTCTTTTGATTTCTAGTTAGTCTTGGTAGCTGTGTAGGTTTTGAAATCCTTTGGGCTTATTTTAATCCTTTTTCTATGAAGGGTTTGTAGTCAATAGTTGATTATACTAATGGTAAAGGAAATTGTTTGACTTCAAGTATAATAAACGGCAAAATACTGAATGTCTCTTGTGAGTATTACCATCACCTCATGATAATATATCATGTAGCTTATTAACCTTGCAGGGGTGCAAAAATAAAGCAGCAGGACATGCTGTAGCAGAAACATTCTTATCACTGCTTGGTGATTTCCTGTCTACAGTAAAATATCAAGTAAACTACTAATAACAATTTTAGACATATGTTAAAAAAAATCCTACTTTTTTCCTACCTACTTTGTTTAGAGCACTGAAAATGAAAAATTCAGAGCAAAAACTAACATAGGATAATAGTTTTTCCTTCGTAACTACCCAAATGAAATTTGCCATGAAAAAGTTGACATTATTACACAAGATATAGTAGATGACCTAATTCTTTGCTTTGCTTTATTATTCCCTACAGTAGCATGTGCTTAACAGCACGCAGACAGAATATGGGTGTTTTTTACTTAGGTCTCTGAGCAATACAGGACCTTTTGTTAGGGTGTAACATTGCATGGCTTATCCAAATAACATATAGTTAATCTCCTGCATACATTCTCATCTTTTTATTGTCTGCTGTAAAATAAAATGGTTCACTCTAAGGCTTTTTATTTTTTTAAAATCTTCATTTCAAGAAACTACTTTTTATGTAGCACAAAGAAATGTTGTACATATGGAGAAAAGGGAGAAGGGCACAGATCTGAGCATTTTCCTATTCTTTATTCAAAGAGTGTTTTACAGACCTGTTTGTTAAAGATACCCAGTCCATACTTGATCTGTAAAGGTCAGATGTTTTTTGTTGCTGTTTTATATGTAAGTCCAATCAAATAATAAAGGTTGATCTAACATAGCTAGTTTTTATTTTCAAAAAAATCCATAAGCTAAATCATGTTGGAATAAAAACATTCTTAAAAGATATAGAAAGTATTTCCTTCAGTAAAGCCATGCAACATGGAAGAAGTAACAACAACTCTCTCTAAATGTAAATATTAATTCTTCCAAAATGATTATCTTTGAGATTTTTTCATAAAATAGAGACTATAGAATTCAAGAAGCCTCCCACTCAGCAGTCCAATTCTCTCAGACAACTTTGTCATATACTTCCTGCTATAAATTGGCTTAGCTCCTTCTTAATACATGAAAGAAAAGCCAATTTTTACACCTCTGTTATGCAGCAGACAGCAACTATGGTTTTGAAGATGAAAAATAATTGTATGGCCACTTCATTCCTTTTTGCCCTTATGCCTTTAGTCCTTTCCATTTCTGGGCTATGAGATACTCAAAATTTTAAAGTACAAGATGTTTTGCAGTGCAGTTCTTCATTCAGCCTAAGTCTGTGTTCTCCAAGCCAATGTTCTTCCTTTCCTTTATTTGTGTGGAGTGATCCCAAGCTTTAAGCATTTGTTTTGAAGTCATCTAGTATTGGCAAAGCCCTACAGACTTGGCAAATTCTCCAGAAGCCTGGATGAAGACTTGTACATGCAGTATTCTAGCTGAGTTGTTGATAACACAGACAAGTCCATGTGGAATGTACATGCAAAGGTATATATGCAGATATATAGAGAGAAAGCATTTACGCAGTAGAGAAAGAGTTTATATCAGATATATATATATTTTAAAAAAAGAAACAGAAGTAGTAATATCCAATTCCAGAAGCAATAATTTTTTGAGTTAGCAGTGTAGAAATAATTAGTAATGATTCAAGATGTCAGACAAGTATTATTTCCACTCTTTGGTTTTTGTATCTTGCAGAAATCTTTGTGGCCTTTGCAATACAATGCTGCTTTGAATCATTAGAATAATACAAGGTAGTTTGAAAAACAGGCAAACTAAACCTGCAAAGAATGATAATATTCAAGTGTTATTTGATACATCATCTTTAATTACACCCCAATTAACATCCTTAAGTTAAAAAAAGGAAGGCCAAAACCCATTCAAAAGATGTGTTGAATGTGTCTGCATTGAAGTATCTCAGGAGATTGTGACATGCACTATTTTTAATTGGATATCATGGCTTTAACAATGCTATAAGGTAAGACATGTTCACCACCTATACTCTTTAACTTATTTTTGAGAATAGATTTAATACTTACAGTGTAAGACTCGGAGGCCAATCCGCAGTTCCCTGTTAACAGTTGTTGAAGCTTCAGTTGCTCAAGACCAGAGACAAGCTAGTTCATTAGGCTGAAAACTGAATTGCAGCTTCTCAAAGCTCATAAACAGGTTAGTTACACCTTCACTTAGATGAGCTGATTTTGGAGCCTGTATATAGATGCTTCCCATTACCACTGTCATTAGGAAGCAGAATACATCCATAGGGCGCTGTTACCTATTTCTGTGACGTTGACACCTCTTGGCACGTATTCACCAATTTTGCAAGCAAACAGATCTTAGATAGATCTTAGCTAGGCAGAGAAAGAGTTCCTTCAGATATGTTCCCCCCCAGGTTGTGAAACAATAACTATCACCTAGCAGAGTAGCTAAATACATATACTTAAGTACACATAGCAGTTTCCACTCCTTACCTTACTTTGCTCTACAAGTGGTAGAGAGGGGGCTGTAAGATTTTGGTGCCAGTTTCTAAAAATCAAGCAAATTAACTGAGACTATTAGCCAAACTCTAAGCAGGTTAATTAACTCAGGAAAGCACCCATCTTGTCTGGAAGGTACTAATCACAGCTGGCTTCTGCCAACAAGTGAGCTGAAGATTTATTGCTTACCAGCTAGAACCCTCACCTGACCACACAACCATCAATAGCAGATTGGGCTGAGACACAATCAGTGCTTCGATGAAGTCATGCTCAGCTGTATGACCTGGGTAGCCAGCATTCCTTTCCGTTGTTCACATTGTACACAAGTACTCAGGCAATCACATCTTTACACATACTCCTTGCTGCTCATCACAAAAAAGTGAGGATCCTTCTCATCCCTGAAAGAAAAAATACATTTGTTATCACTGTTCTTGATGAGCAGTGAAACAAAATCCAAGTATCGCCAGGCTAAAGACTTTTCCCTTTACTTCACTACTAGTTTGGGGCAGTTCATTCCCTTAGTATCCATCCTAAGACCATAAGGACTTCTAGGAAGAAAAATCATTTCTATTACCTTTATAGTCAGTGTTGAGTGTAATGAGTCACAGCTGTTCCAATGAATCATAACCTGATAGGTAATGCCTGAAGGGTTCTAGCATCTACTAATAAGACAGTAAGTTTGTTGGCTTATGCTTTCAAGTTTCCTCATTTTCTAAAAAATGTAAAAGGCAATAATGTTTCTCCTTTAAGTCTGAGTGTATGAGACCTCTACAGGCTAAGGAGGTAGGCATTCTATCAAACTAAGGGTCAGATTTAAGGCATGTCTTGCAATAATACAGGAGCAAGTGTCAACCTAAACCAGGTCTTAATGAGCATTAATAACAGGTGTATTAAAAGTACTAAATAAGTTGGTGACTGCAAATAAGATCACATATGCTTTAGAGAAAAAAATAAAGTTGGCTTATGAGGTGGGAGGTAGAGCTAGCAGAAGATCTGGGAAGAAAAATAGTTACTTGTATACTCTGCTTTTCAGGTACAGGTCAATAATAGACTTTGAAACTCAAAGCTTTACCTTCTGTGGAAGTGACCCTAAATAAATAAAAGAGCTAGAGAAAACAAAAACAAATATATGTGCTATGTTTGCTGTCCAGAATTAGCCAATATGAAACTCTGGACATACCTATAGTGCTTCAGTCTTTAGAGCTTAGCCTCAAGCTGGAGTGGAGGGAGACATTTCTTTTCATGTGGAACAGATTGTTTGTTCTGTTTGTTTGTTTTGTGTTGTTATTTTCTTTTTTAATATGGAAAGGAGAGCAAAAACTTGATTTGAAGCTTATTCAAGCTCCATTTCTTCTTGTATTCGAGGCAGTAGGGTTGGATGAAGCAGCTCTCTGCACTTGAAGGTGCAAAATGGAATGCAAGTTTTATTAACTCAGAAAACCTGTGAAAGAAATTTAATTCTTCTAAATAGGATTCTTGTATGGATAGAGGAAACACCAATTTCTGAACTGCACATTCAGAAGCTCATGTAATTTTAGTATGCAGGATTTTACAAGGATGTTGAAGAATCAAAAAGTTCTACAGGAGAACTATGAAATGATTTTTAGTTTTTAAAAGTTCTTCAAGTAAGAAGGTTCAAATTGTCAGTATGTTTTGGTCATTGGCAATAAATGTCACAATGACAGCATTTTTTTTTTTTCTATCTAAATAACATACTTCAGATGTACTTCTCAACTCACAAAAATCGATAACTAGAAATCCATGCTGAAAGACTAAGACCAACAAATTGGAAACAATTGTAAGGGCAGAGGAACTTCCTCGTAGAACAAACACATAAAATTATTGGATTATTATTTTATTTTTGTGGTATGCTGATCATATAATTCTGTAATTTCTGAGATTGCATACCAATTAACTAGGTAAGATACCTCTAAAGGTAACAAATAATTTTTCTCTCTTTTTTTTTTTTAATGTTGTTAAAATGTGTCTGTAATTTAACGTAATTTCATTTTCACTCTTTCCTGTAATATACTTTTGTAAAGCAAAGGCTTCTGTTCAGCAAACTTTTGTTCGCTTCAAAGTAGGAAGTGAACAACATTTCTGTGACATTTTTTACTTAGCAGTTCTAGCTCATCTTCAATGTATCCCATGGGAAGGACAGCACTATAGGAGTTTTATATGTTTAAAAGATTCATTTTCCCTTTCACACAGCATATTTGAGCATTTTTAGTCAGTTATGCTCTTTGAGTAGAAGATGAAGCTTTTAAACATGAGAATAGCTGTGAAGACTTAAACCACCTAAAGCCCTTCAGGTGCTCTTAATGTTTTTATATTCACATCAAACAGCAGATATAGTGGTCTGCTTTCAGGTGTCATTTACCAAAAGTCATCCCATTTATGTTTCTGAAGAAGTTTAAGGCAATGACCAATGTTACGTACTGACTTCTTAAACTCTACACAGTGTATGTTCATAAGTGTGTGTGTAAAGCATGTCATGCTCTAGAATACGTGCCAGTGTTAGTTAAACCTTCAATTTAAACAACATACGGTTTGAACAGCAAGGATTCATCCTGGCTAAAAGACAAATCAAAATGTACCCTTTATATTTTTTATCATTTTGTGGCTTAATCTCACTATGGCAAAAGGTTCATGAAATAACTGCTAAAAGATATAAGAAAAAAAATCATGTCATTATATAAGTAAAAGAAAATACTTAAATGAAACTGTCCTTGAAAGAAAAACTACAGTGATGCTTACAATTCTTAAAGAATGGAGTTACCAACTTGAAGGAAAGATGATAGCAAAGGTGCTGCAGATTCTTTTAGCATCTTCCAACAGTAAGTTAAATGACATATATGGAGAGATCTTCCTATCTCATTCACAGGGCATATGCTCCACACCTTGGTGTACAAATAAACTACCTGTACTCAGTTTTGAAGATTCAGTGTGTTGTAGGCTATGTATCCCTTTGTTATATATAAGGGGAATATAATTTACAAAAAAAAAAAAAAAAAGGTATTGTAATCAACTATGAAATGGGTATTATGTTTTAAGATCATGTGGTATTAACAGCTTGCTTTCTAGGTATAGAAGATATTCACAAGTATTTAATGCCCTGAACTTGTCTCTGGTTTGCTCTCAAACTGCCCAAATATATTTAATATGGTTTTGTGCAAGTTTCTGTACCTGTATGCTCCTTAGATGGTTGCCTTCTGATGATTTTCTCTGTTTAGTGATACATTTAGCACATGCTATGAGTCCAGAGATTTTTAATGTCTAATGTTTAGGAATTCTGAAAGCTCTGAGACAACCATTGATGGCCTGTAACATAGATGTTGGATTTTCACTTACAAAGCTCTTGTTTATATTGTAGAGTCAGGCTATTAGGTGACTTCTGTTTCACCTGCTATTTGAGCTGTTTGGGTGTCCTCCTAGCATAAAGAAGGTCCTAATTTTGTAGATATGTTTGTAATTTGCTTAGGTTCTCTCGAATTCAAACTGAAGTCTTTATGAAAGAAATAGAGACTTAGATATGCAATTGCAGAAGCCCCTTTTGTCTGTAATTGCTTGAGTTTCGACTGTTGGTTGCATTACAGGATGAAATAATATGGATAAGACACATGAATCAATACAAAATGAGTCTGAAAAGCTGCTATTCATACCCATTATCTGACTGCTTTTTAGTCATACTGTTAGCAGGGTTCAACTCTCTTTTAAGGCAGTCAGTCACAGTTTTAATTACGTCAAGCGATTGTTCAGCCATATGTACTCATTCTCTCTGAATTATTTATTGTTGAGAATATTCACAGGTGTTTGATTCATTCAAATTATTTGAATAAATCACACAGTAGTCCTGCCAGCTTAATAGGATTTTTATGGACAAAACCAATAAATCTATGCTGACATTTGTTGTGACTAGAAATTATTTCTGTGGCTTCCAGATGAGAAACCTGTTCACTAAAACGTGGTTTCACTTAACATATACAGTTACATTTAACATATGCTATCATCTATTTAACAATTACAATAACAACAACATAAAGGTTAACCAAAATATGACTGTGCTAACAAGGGAAATTTCAATTCAGTTCAGTATTAAACTGTGCCTTTTAGGCAGCTTAAAACAAACAACTTCTTTCTTCAACTGACTTCTGCTGATTTAACAATATCAGACTGATGAGATTCAGAGTGATTCACCATTTCCTCTGGCTTCATGCCTAAATCTAGTCAGTCAAGACTAAGACTTTTAAGTGTAGAATATCATGCCAGATTTTGACTAAGCTTATGTTGTGAGGCTAGAAGTCATTAGAGATTTCGTATCTCCACTTAATGTAGCCAAGTTCTATTTTCTTTTGAAGTGAAACATGAGGTAAAGGCAGAACTTTTCTCCCTCTGCATTTGCCTCCATTTACTGAGAGGACCTATTATTTACAGTTGAAGATATCTATGTTATTAATGTGGTTTTCTAAACTAACAATACATAAGCAAGTTAATTGATTGCACAATGTTTATAAGTTGCATACTTCTGTTGGCTTTTTCCCCCCATTTTCCTTACAGTTTTTAAAAAATAGTGCTAGAAATTTCTCTTATGCAAAAATGTTTGTAGCAGCATATCCTCTGCTGTAACAGCTTAACCAAACTTGCCAGATAGAGAAACAGAGATAAAAATGTGTTTTGTTTTTGTTTTTCCCTCTGATTTTTATCCTGGAGAAAAATTACTTCAATTTGGCTTCAGGCAGCTCTAACTTATCTGACCCTATACTTACTCAGCAGATTGCTCAAGGTCTCACTGCCCTTGGCATCAAATCAGCAATCCCTTTTACATGGATTACCTCTTCTGGGAAACTTATCTAGCACGAGGTATCTAGCATATGCTGTGCTTCAGAAGGAGACATGCATGCATCTTTCTACCTAATTGTTTCTTCAGTAAATTTATGTTTATTGTGGCTACTAAGTGGAAAATGGAAGTTTGCGGGGAATGTTTGAATTTACTTGCATTCTTGCTCACATTACTGATGGAATAACTGATCATATACTCCATTTCTCTTGACTTTCTCTTGCATGTCTCTTCCTAAACTTTACTACTCAAAATTCTAAAACTGATCACTGGTAGTGTGCAGTATTCCTTCAGCAGTGTATTGGTATCAGGGTACTGAGTTTCATTGTTTGCAACTTTGCTAGTGTAGAAGTAACCCGAAGTGTTTTTTTAGGTAACTGAAAAGATTTAGATAAACACACATTTTATGTGGTCAGAAGCATATTGGAGAGGAATTTTTCTATTACATGAATACAAAACAATGTAAGATGTCCATTGTTTTCACTTTTCCCACTCACATAATTTTATCTGACATGATTGTCAGAGCAAGATACTATTTTTTTTTTTTTTCTGCTTTTATTTTCCTGAAATACATTTTACGTTTCAAAGCGTGGTGAAACTTTACTATCCATTTTATGCAGGGTGTATAGGGATCAGACTTAAATTGCACTTCCTAGAAGAGAGAAAAACGGCATACTATTTCTTTCTTAAATAGACAGAATAGATAGCAATGTAAGGACTTTATATTTAGGGATGAAGATAGATATTTTAATCTGCAATGATCAAAACTCTTTCACTACTTATAATAAGACAAAGAAATTTCCAAAATGCTATTGAAGTGTCATCGTTCAGCTTCATAGTTTATGTAGTACTGTTAAAAGTAGGAAACAACTCAGCTGTAAACAAAATTCTCAGACTTGGCTAAACTCTATGCCAAAGCTCCACAACATAAAAAGAAAGGGAATTATGGTATAGAATTTAGAACTCTTTACCTTATCCATGAGACCATTCCACAGGTGTCACTAGAACTTACTCTCAAGATCCTTTGTATCTTACAGGTAAGGTAAGCAGAACACATTGTTTTCTCAAGTTACAACGTTGGAATGAAGAAACCCTTCTGTATTAACATCAGCTCTTGCAAATCTTTACTCAGTAGCTGACTATCCTGAGTTCTGCTTCAACACCCAAACAAAACAACACCTCAGAAACTGAGGATCTTAGGGGGAGGGCAACAGAAGGAAATTTCAACCTTAAAATAATAATTAATTTCTACAGCAATAGTGGGCTACCCTTTCACTTTAGAAAGCTTTTTAGTTTGAAAATAGTTCAGCTATATTTTGAAATACTTACTTACCTCATAGTAACTTACCTACTTTAAACCTAACAAACTGCCCCAGTGGATGTTAAACTTTCTCTTAATTAGAGGAAAAAAAAAGATTAAATTACTTCTTACTTTGATTTTATTTGGAAGCTAAGCAAAGATGGATTCTTAATTTGCACCCACTTGTATATATATATATAT